>NC_059433.1:22692575-23017575 GCF_021028975.2 Sphaerodactylus townsendi | reverse complement strand
TTTTTACTCTTTATTTTTGCAGTCCCAAGCAGGTAGCAAAAACAGAAAATTTATTAAGTCCTTAGAATGCAGTCATATATGACTTGTGGGCTGCATGCAGACTGGTTGGTCACAAGTTGGTGAGGCACGCATTATGCAAAGTAAGGACATTATACAATCTTTGTTTGATCTGCATTATTGGAATAAGACTGCTTTGGTAAAACAGGACACTATTAATCCTGTAACAGGATGACCATTTTTAGTGCAGTTTCGGATGCCAGCATTCTGACCCCATGAGGTCTGTGAACCTATTAATATTGCTTGATTCTAGTGATTTTCCATTTGAACTCATATAAAACATGAGGTGGACCTTGAATTTTTTTTAAAAAAAATACAACAGGTTCAAAATGCAATGTCCAAAATTTTCATTTGATTAGGTCACACAACACAAATCCTAAACCAGTGATAGCGAACCTATAGCACGGGTGCCAGAGGTGGCACTCGGAGCCCTCTCTGTGGGCACGTGCACACAGAGTTCGTCATGTGGGGGGCAGAAAATCCGCGCACCACGGTGAGCAGGGAGGACTCGGCTGGTGGGCCTGGTGCCTGTGCTCCGGGTGGCTGCTGTCTGGGGGGGGGGGGGCAGAGGAGGCAGAGATGCTAGAGAGGCACAGAGCAGTGTGCACAGGACTTGCTGGAGGCTACAGCAGGCTGGCCCTTGCTCAAGCAGGTGGGGTGGAAGAAGAGGGAGCCAACCAGTTTTTTCTAAACTAAAACCTCAGCATTCAGGTTAAATTGCCAGGTTGGCACTTTGCAATAAATAAGTGGGTTTTGGGTTGCAATTTGGCCACTCGGTCTCAAAAAGGTTCGCCATCAGTGTCATAAACTATCCCCAGCACCTGCAGTTTAAAAGATCAGCGATTAAATGATGTGAAAGAGTTCTACTTGAGATCTTGAAAGAATATGCAGGTCAGAGCAAATGCATTGACCTTAACAGTCCAAAGTATGAGGCAGTTTCATGTGCATTGTTGTTAATTACCCTTGGTTTCTCAATGGAATTCAAGTTTTATTTATTTATTTAATTTATGTCCTGCTTCTTTCCCCAATGGGATCCCAAGGTGGCTCACAAGATTCCTCTGCCCTCCATTTTATCCTCACAACAACACTGGGAGATAGGTTAGACTGAGAAAATGTGACTGACCCGTGGCACAGTTTGAACCTGAATCTCTTCCAGATACTAGCCCAAGACTCTTACTCACTATACCACATTGGTGTGGGCCATCAAAGCCTCACACAGCATAACACACAGACTGCTTCTATCCCTTTGCCCCATGTCCATTGACCTCTTCAGGTCCTTCAGTGCCATTGCAAAAGGAGAGCCTGTATGTAAATGAACAATTAGGCATAAGTTTTGGGTGCTGTGTGGTTTCCGGGCTGTATGGCCGTGTTCTAGCAGCATTCTCTCCTGACGTTTCGCCTGCATCTGTGGCTGGCATCTTCAGAGGATACAGCCCGGAAACCACACAGCACCCAAGTGATTCCGGCCATGAAAGCCTTCGACAATACATTAGGCATAAGTTGATTATTGCTGCGGACGCATCTTCAAGGCAACTGTTAAATGAAGACCTACAGGTATGGTAATAGATTAGTCTTATTGTTTCCAGACAACAATTATGGTAAATGATCATTGTGTGAATATACTGGGAAGTCTGAGATGAATGAAGAAAAAAAAAGGAAATCTTATAGAAGGATATGAATCACAATTGAATTGAAAATGGGTCCATTTTTCTGTCTGTCATTGCTGCATGACCAGGCTTTCTCTTCAATACTGTTTTGCAAGTGCCTGTCCATTGAAGCCCTAACTACATTTGATCTGAGTATTACTTCTTATTTGTGTCCTCTCCAGGCCCACCACAATAATTTGCAGTCAGCTGTGCCTTAAAAATTCCGTGCTTGGAGAGATCTACTCTCAGGGCACTTACTTGGATCAGGACCACAGGGAAAGGGGCTTGGGTGCCTTGCTCCTGCATCACTCTCTTGCCCCAGGCGGCCTCAGTGAACTGCTAATGCCCATTGGGCCAACTTACATGTATTGATGGCTACATGAAAGATTCCCCAGAGGGACATGAAAGATTCCGCAGATTTATGGAGGAGAAGTTGATTTATGGCTACCAATCTTGATCCTCTTTGATCTGAGATTGCAAATGCCTTCACAGACCAGGTGATTGGGAGCAACAGCCGCAGAAGGCCATTGCTTTCACCTCCTGCATGTGAGCTCCCAAAGGCACCTGGTGGGCCACTGCGAGTAGCAGAGAGCTGGACTAGATGAACTCTGGTCTGATCCAGCTGGCTTGTTCTTATGTTCTTAGGGACAAACAACTCACAGGGCTATTTAAGGAAAACTGTGAGGAAGGGGTTAAGGCAGGCCCTTCTTCTTGTGCACTGTGGTTCTAATTTTGTTTGGGGCAGTTTATCTGGGATTTCAGTTCCAAATACAGAACTTGGAAGGAAATCTGATCCGAAGATTTTGTGGTGGACCTGAGAAAAGACGGGTGCAAAAGTTAATGTATGATTACCCCCTCAGATGCAGCAAATTACCATAAAATTTAAAACTGGTCACTCTGTGTAGAAAATAGTCGTCGTTCTGAGCCTGTACAGTTGAACTGGATGTTTTTGCCTTCAGTATTTGTGGCTGCTGTTTGTAAAAAGTTTTTGTTTGGTGGGAGAGCTTTTGTTAGTTTGATTTACTGCAGGAAGTCGTATTGAAATGGTAAATGTTTATAGAGCGATTACTATGGAGTGTTAAATAAATTTTAACAAATAGATGTGGTTAACAGTCCAAAGTACTGCCCTCCCATAACTCGCAGGAGAGAACTAATAATATTTCAAAGTGTACACACTTGAGAGGTATCCAAAGCAGTACTGCAGCTTTCAGCATTGAGTGAATCTTTATGGATCAGCTCCAGGGAAACGCAGCTGATGGAAATAATGTCTGCTTCACTCATGATATTTTTTATAGTCAAAAGCTCCAAGATCCTTCTCCAGTGTTCCGGCTTCTAAAGGGAAATGACAAAATTTGGAGAGTCTTTATTTTAAACGGCTGTATACAAGAAAATCTCTAAACATTAGAATGGTTAAATAAATGGGTGTGATAATAATGTATCTTTTTAAAAGGCTCAAAGACTGGAACAGCAGTTGTGGGAAAAGGGGTCCCCACCCCCACCCCAAACACACACTTGCACATCATTGTCCAGACGGCAGTATTCCAACAGTGGCTATTTATCCCATGGAAGAAAACATACAGGTACCTTGGAACCATGATATTAGAAGATGTATCATCTGTTCCATCGTTGAAATACGCAATGTCTAGTGCACAAGGAGCTCTTATAAGGGGAGGGGCAATACATGGGAAAGCTAATCAGACAAGGGTATGGGTCACTGCAGTACAGACCTGCACATTCAGAGGCAGTAAACCAGGAGGCAACATCAGGGGAATGTCTTGGCCTCTACACAAGGACGTAGGTAAGGGAGGGTTCTTGGGTTCAAACCCCCCCATTACATGTCTGAAGCGCCGCCTCCCCGTTTGTGTTTTTGTGTGTATTTTTAAAATGTTATTTTGGTTTTTGGCCTGCAGGGGGCGATGTTTTTAGGCAAGCAGCACCAAAATTTCAGGAATTTGTTGGGAGACTCCCCTGATGATACTACCCAGGTTTGGTGAGGTTTGGTTCAGGGGGTCCAAAGTTATGGACTTCCAAAGGGGGTGCCCCGATCCTTGCTGTTTCCAATGGGAGCTAGTAGTGGGGTATAAATCTCACTGGACACACTGTGTAACAGACTTCCCTCTGTGATACACCTCTGAAGATGCCAGCCACAGGTGAAATGCAGGTGAAATGCAGGTGAAATGGGGTGCTGTGTAGTTTCCAGGCTGTATGGCCGAGTTCTAGCAGCATTCTCTCCTGACGTTTCGCTGCATCTGTGGCTGGCATCTTCAGAGGACCCCAGCGATTCCAGCCGTGAAAGCCTTCGACAATGCAGGTGAAATGTTAGGAACAAGATCCACTAGACCACGGCCACACAGCCTGGAAAACCCACCACTACACCTATTAGACTTCCATCCTAGGGGGATGATTGTCTTAGAACCTCCCAACAATCAGTCCTCACAGCAGCCATTTTGTGGTTAGCTGTGCAACCATTTTACTTTATTTCTGATTTATACCCCACCCTACCTCAGCAGCCCAAGCTCAGGGCAGCAAACAACATCGTTACAGCACAATACACAACAACCAATAAAACCATCTAATACATTTCAATGTAAAACCTATAATCTAAAACCCAAAATGGCTTTTTTGGTAACAATTTATATTAAAAGGATGCTGAAAAGAAGGAAAAATTCACAATTGGTACCTCGCCCCTTTCTGATCATGATTGGGCTTGGGGTGGATCACAAAAATATAAGAAGAGTTTGGATTTATATCCCTCCTTTCTCTCCTGTAAGGAGACCCAAGGTGGTTTACAAGCTCTTTTCCCTTCTTCTCCCCACAACAGACACCTTGTCAGGTAGGTGGGGCTGAGAGAGTTCCAAAGAACAGTGACTAGCCCAAGGTCACTGGGAGGGGGGCATTCCGGGGTGGGCGGCACCGCAGCAGGGGCACAGGGCACGCACGTGTCCTGGGCGCAGTTCCCCCTTACTCCGCCCCTGGGTTCATCAGATAAGCCTCTGCCATTCAGGTTGAGGAGTGGGAAATCAAACCTGGTTCTCCAGATTAGAACCCACCTGCTCTTAACCACTACATCACGCTGGCTCTCATGTAAAAATATAGCTCTCAAGTAAAACTAAAATCCTAAAAATCTAAACATCTAACATATATCCAACAGATGGCAACGATATAACAATCTCATTTAGTCTGTGATCAACCTCTCCCACCTTTCAGCAATCCTATACTGTTGTCATCACAGCGATGGGAGAAATTGCTGAGACTAGATGATGTTAAAACAAAACAAGGAGGGGAAGAATGCTCAGATTGAAATGCCAGCTACTAGATGGGTGGATTGGAGACAGTTGGTGGATGGTTGGGAGGTCGTCCAGATGGAATGGGGACAGCGGGTGACCTCAACCAAAAGCCCGATGGAACATCTCTGTCTTACAGGCCCTGCAGAATTGGTTCCCTTCCATTTTTTTTATCTAATCTGGCGGAAAAAGTCCTGTTCCATCCTTTTAATAGAGGCATAATGCATGGAAATAGGCAACTGAAGCATTTAATCACATGAGGATACTGACCAAGGAAGATGAAACAGAGACTTATAACACTTGCTTGAACTTGGTAATTATCTATCAGAGGATTTAAAAAAATTAAACTAAAAGCAAGGGAAGTCTAGGTCAATTGTAATCTCCCTCACCCTATCAATTCTCTCCTTCAACATACATTGTGTTTATCATCTGAAGATCAATAAAACTGCCAAATAATAGCAGCCACTGTAGTTAAATATCCTATCCTGTCTGTCTCTAAAGGGATCTTGGGATTATTGTCTAGAGACACATCTGTTCAAACTCTTTTCCAAATGTACCCTTTTCCAAAGGACCATCAGCAAATAGGAATTATTGGGATGGGGGGATTTATTAACGAGGACAAACTGAAGCCTTTCCATAATTTTCCTCTCCTTATTCAGCGTTTTTATTTCGACTTTTTAAAATGCCTAAAATGCTCACAGCCTCCTGGATCCATTGAGAGACTCCCAGGTTTCCCGCCAGGAGTCAGCCGCTTCTTTCCCCGCAACAATTTCCAGTCTAAAGCAACCGATGAGAACTCCTTAACGGTCAATCTGCAACCGGCCAGTACCTTTGTGACGTCACCTCTTTGACGTCACAAAGACTCTGACAGTGCAATTCTAAAGAGAGTTACTCCCGCCTAAGCCCATTCGTTTCCATAGGCTTAGACTGGAGTAACTCTCTGGAGGATCGCGCTGTTAAGGCATTGAGAGGCAGCTCAGAGACATGCTGTTTTTGGAGAATGAAAGTTCTTCTTTTTCACCCTGCAAACTCCACTTCCTCCAATTCAATCCAGTGCCTGTTCCTCGGAAGTCAGACGTACTCCAAGTGAGGACAGCTGTCTTTAGGCAATCCAGTGCATACTGACTTTGAAGAACCCAGAAGCAGCCACGTAAATCAGTTCACCTTGAATCCAGTAAGATCCAAGCAGCGAAAGGGCCAGAACTCAAGAGTTGGTGCTGAACAAGCTTTTGCATCCAAGGCGCTTCCAGGTTTATTAACCAGCATCTCCAGTTAAAAGGATTAGTTAATAGAACTGGGGCAGACTTCGGAGACAGAAGACATGGGACAGTATTTTAAAGGGATAAACGGTCGGCTCACTATATGGCGTATGGTCTGCATTTTATTTTTAAAAAGTAAATATAAGCAAGACTAAAGAGCTGCAAGTTTTAGGCACGCAAAGACATGCGCATTTGCAAGCAAGGCAAGAAACATTTGTCCACTTTGGCAGGCTTTCGTCGTCTCCCCCATGCCCTCAATGCACGCCCACGAAGCGCGTCCTCGAGTTGCCACGCAACGCTCTCCCCAGCCATTTCCATCGCGAGTCCGCCTGGAGAAAGCGTGTTCGCGGACGACTCACTCTGACCCTTCCCGGGAGCCGTATGACGTAATTTTGTGTGTGCCGGAAGGTGTTTGCTTTGCCCCTCGTGTCTCAGGAGCTTGAGCGCGTCGCTCAATTAGGAGGGGGGGCTCCTACGTGTTTGCCGTCGGTAGGTAAAATAAATAAATAAATCTTGCTGGGAAAAATTTGGGCAGCCAAGAGACATATATCCTTGGGCAGTGTCTGAAACGCACAGAACATATCCTCATGTTAACTGGGTGGCAGAGAGACACTAGTATATAAATTAAAGGATGATAACCGCTGCTCTAGAAGATATTTGGGACCATTGCATTTTTATCCTTTCTCCAAGACTTCTCCAAGAAGTTCATGTCAGTTTACGTGGGTTTTCCTTTGCCTGTTTTATGTCCTCTTCACAACCCTTTGAGGTAGACTGCCCCAAGCTTACCCAGCGAGCTTTATGGCTGAATGAGGATATGAATCGAGTGCAGTTCATGGGGCAGCTGTAAATAACCTGCCCCTGTTTGTTAGTAGTGATAATGTTTATTGATTGATACTGAAGCTTATCGGGCTTTGTGTATATTTTCGGTCATTGCTACAGCAATGTCGTAAAGTAGGCAAATATTGTTTCCCACACATTTTGGATGGGAAAAGGTGGCTTGCCTGAGGAGACATTTGAATGGTGGGTTCTTTGCCACTGCCAATTCCTCGTAGCCATTCTGATGTAGTTGCGCTTGTAGTGTTATTAACAACTCTGGCAGCACATGCACAAGGCTGCAATTTTGTACTTTTTGTTACTTTGTAATAGTTTCTGTCCTTTGCTGCAGGATCTCAGGACTGAAATAAAACCCACCACTTCGGCATACTGATAGCTACCAAAATTGTGATAAGGTGGATGATTAATAAATGATATGGTTGTCTGTCTTTTGATCAAATGGAATACATTACATGCTCCAAGGTGTGCTAATTGCAGCAAGGCAGTTTTCAGTTTTTCTCTTGTGTGTCTTATTGTATTGCACAATTGTCCATGATCACTTCATATAAGTGCACAACATAACTTTCATTGACATGGTACTAGAAAGCACTGTTAATGCATATTGTGACAGACATAATTTATATAACAAAGTACAGTTATATTTTTTTCCGCACAATGTGTTGATAGAAACCACAATGCATAATATGCTACCTTATTATTCTGCCTATAAATATGTCTTATAGGAAACAGAGAAAACAGCACAGATTGTGTGCACTGGAGACCACCTACCAGCAATAATGAATTTCAGGGAGAAAATCATGAGCCGGGTAGTTCCAGGGCAATTTGATGATGCTGAGTTGTCTGACAGGTAAAACAAAACGTGCCATTAAGATGATTTTGACAATATCTAAACACAAAGCAGTGCTCTTTCTCCATTAGCACGCTGCCCACTTTCCATATTTTGTGAACTTTAATTAACTTTCTCAGTAGGCTTTTTAGAAAGTGGAGAGAATTAGTGAATTGTACTGCACTGTTAACATAAGAAAGCAACATCTTTGTCTCAGTTCCCTCCCTTGTTCTAAGAATGTCATGGATTGATCTGGTCTCGCCAAAAGCTTCTATCAATTGTATCACGTTCATTTATGAATAGGCTTATTTATTAAAATGCTTGTACCTGTCAACAGACTCGACTGCCTGGTAATTAAACCTCCTTAATTCCTTCTCAATTTCTTTCATCTTTTTATGGGAAGAGGAGAGAACCTCTGGCCCACTAAATAGATTAATTAAAAAGTATTATAAATAAACTTGTCTCAAGTCACGTAGAACAGAAACGGGGTGTTCCTTTTCCTTGTGCCCACAAAGTGTTTTTGGAACATGGGTGTGGCTTGATGAGGCTTTTGCCTAACAGGACTTTGACTGGCCATTGAAGTTCTGGTTGGCTTTGCAGGTGTTTGAAAACTTGCTTTGGCAGCTGCTTCCACCCCAGCAGAAGGATTTTAAACAATGTGTTCATTTGAAAAAGCATCCTGTTAAGCAGATGTTGAAGAGTCACTATTAGAATTATGGAACCTCACTCTGACATTTTGTGGTTGGTTCCACTTCTCATGGTAGTTGTTTTATGGTTGCATCGACGACCCTTCATCAATATTCCGAAGATGCCCACAAATTCAAAAAGGTTGCGGACCCCTGGAATGGAACAGCGTCAATTATTTGATCCTACATTTTCAATGAAGCACAAAGTATGGAGAGAGCTAAATGGGGTTTGTTGCTGACTTGCAAGATAATTGTTGTTTGATAGCTAATGAAGTCTTTATTATATGGATAGTGATTAAAAGCAATGAACTCTAATCTGGAGAAGTGAGTTTGATTCCACACTCTTCCACTTGAAGTCAGCTGGGGTGACCTTGGGCTGTCTTTCTGTCCTCTCAGAACTCTCTCAGCCCCATTTACCTCTCAAGGTGCTTGTGGTGTGTGTGTGTGTGTGTGTGTGTGTGAATGGTAATTTAAGGCAATTGTAATCTGCTTTGAGACTTTTTTGGTAGAGAAAAGGATATAAAACCAACTCTTTTTCTTACAAAATAAACAGTGAGCAGGAACAAATTGAAGTCATTCAGCAAGAGAAAAGAATCATTCAAATGCAGCCATCACATTTGTACCCGGAAGCTGATGTGGATGAATTTGACGACAGTGGTGAAGACAATGAAGATGACTGGGACTGGGATGATTCTGTTGGGAAAGTTACAAAGCGAAATCTCGTTTCTGGAGGAAGAAACACACAGGTACGATGTGGAAAGAATTGGTGCTATAGGTCTTAGTTTTTTATCATTCATTTAAATCCTATCTTAACCAGTCGGTATCTGGGTTTGAGCCTTAAAAATACTTTGTCAGGAGACATCTGTTGTATATCAGGAGAGCCCATAATTGAATAAAGAATCCAGTTTTTTTCTGTAATAGCAGGAAAGTGCTGTGACAACTTAACTGCTTTGCTATGGTGCAAGCTTTCATAGCGATAGGTCCGTGGTGGCAAACCTTTGGCACTCCAGATGTTATGGACTACAATTCCCATCAGCCCCTGCCATCATGGCCAATTGGCAGGGGCTGATGGGACTTGTAGTCCATAACATCTGGAGTGCCAAAGGTTCGCCACCACTGCGATAGGTTGTTGTGGGTTTTCCAGGCTTTGGTCTGGTAGCAGAGGCTAGGTCAGAGTGCCCCCGGTGCACACGCTGGTTTTTGTGCTGCGCCCCCTCGGCCCCCCCTGCGGCAGCCCCCCCCCCATCGGCAATTCTTTTCCATGCTTTGTAGGGAAGGAGGCAGACTGAAGAAGCCTGCACATGAACAGTTGCCTGGGCCTGGTGGGAACTACATTTCCCAGGAGCCCCTGGGAAGTGTAGTTCCCACCAGGCCCAGGCAACGCAGGCAGGCTTCTTCTCTGAGCTGTTCCATTCCTAAAAGTAAGTAAGGGGGTGCGCTGTGTGGGGGGTGCTCCGTGAGGGACGGGGGGCGCCACGGAAGGGGAGGCGGGGGGATTTTTCCACCCCCCACGTGACCAGAATCGGTGCACCCGTTGCGTTGCGCACTCCCCCGTCCCCTGGTGGCTTTGCCACTGTCTGGTAGATCTTGTTCTTAACGTTTTGTCTGCATCTGTAGAACAAGATCTACCAGACCACAGCCACACAGCCTGGAAAACCGACAACCACCAGTTGAATCCGGCTGTGAAAGCCTTCAACAATACATTTCGTAACGACAGTTTATATTTATTTTAACAAATATTTATGTGGTGTCCTCTAAAAATTAGAAGTACCACCTAATTTTTGCCACTTCTCTTAGTTACTATCTTCTGTTCTGTCTACCATTCGCAGTTACTGATTGCATGCCGTGTTGCTTCTTTGAAGTAGAAAAGGTAGCAATGCTTCCAGAGTGTGACTGAGGGATCTGGAGTGGCCATTCTTTCTGTGCCCTTGTGCAAATTCTCCCCACTTACTGAACCATGATTGAAGGTCGCCCAGGCATGTAACACTTCGGTGGGTGGCAGCAATGAAGGAGGAGCTAAACAAAAGAGTCTTGGGCGCAAGGATAAGGGCCCTGGCAACCAACATTTAACTGTTCACAAGCCATAATATTCCCCCCTATTTCATGTATGGGGTGTAAAAGTTGGACAACAAGTTAAGTTTTCAACAGGAAGAAAAGTGGATTCCTTTGGAGTCGGTGATTGGGGGAGAATTTCATAAACACTGTGGACCGCAGCAAAAAAAAATCAGTGGTATTCACAGATCAACTCAACTCCAGAACTCCGTCCCTGGAAGCTTAAAGCCTACAAACTGGGGTTGTCATACTCTCACATAATGAGCACAGTGAGTCACCATGCTCTGAAAGGTTGAAGGCATCAGGGAGGCACCCAACATGAGAGATTAATTGACTCCCATAAAAGGGGAAGTTAGGTTCCTGCCTTGTGCCGCCACAATCAAAGCTAGGACATTGTGGAGGTCATTACATCATAGTATTGCCACAAGTCAGAAGTGACTTGACAGCACTTAACGCACACATAAGGTATATGAAAGCTTTAAATTGTTAATGCAAACTATTGGTTTTAAAACTAGAGCAGTGGTTCTCAACCTGTGTGTCGGGACCCTTTGAATCGAGCGAATCTAATTCTTCATTAGGGTCGCTTTAAGACTCTTTCTGTATCAGTAATTTGTCCATCCGTGGCTAGATAAATGTTAGGGTTGGGGGGAATGTTCACAACATGAGAAACTGGTGGTTGTGCAAGGGGGGTCGCGGCATTAGGAAGGTTGAGAACCACTGAACTAGAGTGAGTGGAATTTGAACCGGAGAATTAATAGAATGCGGAACTGGAAGCATATAGCTGAGACTGCTTAACTATGGTTAAAACACAGAGAGCATGATGTTATGCCAGCACTAATATGGGCACGAACGGGTTTTGGTGTGAAGCTCCATGATATCTCTGCAAAATTGTTTCTTGGTGGCAAAGAGACAGGCACGCAGCTAGCTTGCAATGCATCAAAACAACCCAATTTACAGACAGTGAACTAAAGAAAAATTTATGTAACTAAAATTAATTCAGGGTGGGTAGAATCTTTTCGGCCTTCTTTTGTGACAGTGCTGACTGAACAGGACCAGCTTAATTGATGCAGTTTGAAAGCGTAGAATTGGGTTTGTGTGTTGAATTGTTCTTAGAGGATTACAGCACATGCTCAGATAGTGGTGTTCCATGTTTTTGAAAAATGATTATAGAGTAGTCAAAGCTAGACCGACTGAGTTCCTTTCTGAGTGTGTGTTGAAAAATGTTTGCTTCAGAATGGCAGTATCAATTATCTTTGAACTGAGTGTCTTCTCAGTTTGTTCATCTCCATGCAAAACAAGTTTTCATGTTACTTTTATTGTGCTGTTCAGCATGGTCACATCTACACTAGGGATTTGGCTTACAGTTCCTGTAGGTATTTTGAAGTGATCAAAGGTCTCCCTTCTTGCCTCGAACTCGTATGGAAGAAGTTAGAAGGAGAATAATAGCTAGTCAAGTCTTGCCGCCTAGCTTTCACAAGGAAAATATCTATAATGTCAGCAGAGGCTTATTGGGGGGAAAATGGTGGCCAGAGACAACCCCTTCTCCAGGTGCCCTCACACACCCCCACCCCGTGCTCCATGCAGGCCGAGCCCCATCCCCCAGTCTCCATGCAGGTTGGCAGGGCCTGGGAAGGGCAAAAGCCGGCCTGTATGGAGGCTGGGGGGAGGGGCTTGGCGGTGTGGCGGGGCGACTCCAAGCTGGTGCTGGCAGTCATCCACTCACGATCTCTCTTCTGCCTCTCCCCTGGGTAGGTCAGCTCTTCGGCCAGCCTGCAGGGAGCCAAAGGGGGCAGGGCTTGGTGGCATTTGGCTGGGGCGCATGCCTTTTTATTTATTTTTTAAATTTTTAATTGTATCAATTGACTGTTCCATTTTATATTAATACTCTTCTTCACTAAGCCAAACAATACGGTTCCACTTTTTCCCCTTGGGGATTTTCTTCATAATTTTATCAAGCAGCACTAATGTCACTCTTTCTAATCTCTTCCTCCCATATCTCCCTCATTGGACTCCAGCTTCTTTCATCCAGTCCGCATATATTGTCCATATCTTCAAAATTTCTTCATTTTATCTTTGCTAAGAAGCTATTTTTTTTGTTATTATATCGAAAATGTCCAGTGTCACTTGTTCCCTGGATTGTCCATTTTTTCTTTTCTTTCCAGCCTAAAGCTATTGTTGCATGTGCTGCTTTGATCATTATTTTATACATATAGCTATATTTTTATGTACCCTTCTATCCTCCATTACACCCACATGAACATTAAATCATTATTTAATCCAAGTATTAACTCTCTGTTCAGTTTCTCGATATATAACATTGAGTTGCCCAAAAATACTTTCACTTCTCTACATTCCGTCCACATATGAATTTATAATATGCCCTCCTGGTCACCCAAGAGGTCAGCAATTAGGACTGAGTCCCTTTTAATCACATATTTATTTCTATTGATTTATTTTATTTGTTCCATTCATATACCGCCCTCTCCCTCAAAGGGGCTCAGAGTTTAAAATACATTTATACAAACAAGCGGATAGATAAAAATATTAAATATTAAATATTAAGTTATTAAATTAAAATGTACCAATTCAAATTCCTGAACCATTTAAAGTGCAGATGGCGTAAGAACATTAAAACTATATGCTAGTTGTTTTGGTGTTCTATACCATTTCAATATAACTTTTCTTTCCAACTCCATATATTTCTCTTAATCTTTTTATATTTTTTCCAACGCTGTCTATTAAATTTCTTCAGTTTTCCCAGTGTTCTGAAAACCTTCCTTCTCGCATTTTGATTCAATGTTCTTATCATAAAGTCTTTGTCATCAACCATGTATTTATATATATGTCCCAAAATTTTCCCTTTACATTTTTCATATAGTTCAAAACACAGCCACTGCATTCCTCCTCTTTATCTGTAGAGGCAACACTCAAGTGGGTTGAGTGTCTCCTGCCTAATGAGTCCTGATTGTCCTCCACGTGACCAAAAGGCATGCGCTGGGGACATGGGTGACCCCATGTCCCTATAGGCCGTACCCCTCTAGACATCAGAAGAAATTCATTCACTGATTCTAAAGCATTTGGATACAATATAAACTTATATCATTCCAGATTGGTAGCCCCTATTAGTCTGTATCAGCAAAATAAAACGAGAGCTCCAGTGTCAAGTTGAGAGATAATACAGTTTATTCCGGCCTGATCTTTCGTCAGTCAGAGCTCTGTTCACCAGTTTGCTTATATTTGGTCAACTGATCTTATTTTACAGATTTTTTTTCCCCTTGGACTGCATCTATTAAAGAATGGTTTGTGTGTTTTCAGACTGCATTGCTGAAACTGGTGGGACATGTGGGACATGTGCTTGGGGAGGACATCTTGAGTATCTGTTCCTTTTGCATTTTTTTTCTTTAGACGAGTTACGTTTTGCAGATTCTGTCATGAACAAAGTTACAGAGAAATCAAGGCAAAGAGAGGCAGAAATGTAGTGACGTAATGTTTCTTATTAAGCTTTTCTAAAGACCTCTATGAGAACCCATCAGCCCTCTTCCGAGTTTACAGTGTTCCTTTTGAAATCTGAATACATTCTTGAAATCTGAATACATTCTTTTATGGAGTAGAAGTGGCATAGTGGTTATGTAACTTGCAGCATTTTTTGATCTGGAGGAAACTGAATTTAATTTCCAGCTCTGCCGCTTGAATTTGTGGAGGCTTGATCATCTGGGGGAATCTAGATTGTGTCTGTGCACTCCAACACCACAGCCAGCTGAAACCAGCTACTCACATTTCTTCTGAGTTTCTCAGTCTCCCAACTAATTCTCACCATTGTGTGTTTGTTGTGGATTGAAAGGAAAAAAGGAAATTGTAAACCCCTTTGAGTTTCCTACAGAAGAGAAAATGGGGATATAAATCCAAACTCTTCTTCTTAAACATATTAAATCCAATTATTTTATTCTTTTAAATAATTGGGATGTTTGTATGATGTTTGATGTATTTAAGGAAAGGCCAAAGACTTTGCTTCTCGATGATTAGGTTTTAAAAACTAGTAGTCAGTTTCCAGATGAGTCCTTGACATTTTATGTGAGTTTCCAAACTTTCCCCATCTACCACAGTGAACAGAGTTTCATTTTATAGTACTTTGTATTGGAAGCCACTGTAGATAAAACGAAGTTAAGTGATATTGATCCCAGTGGCACCCTAGTGGTGAGGTGAACTCTATGGCATACAGGTGCTGTGAGGTTGGTAATCAAGGGAGTCCTCCCTCAAGGGAGGCATGTGTAAAATAGGAGTCCTCACCACCCCACTGCATCCCTACTCCCACCCCCCACACACACACACATCTAGCTTGGTCAGTTCACTGGCCTCTGATTATTAGCAGCTTAAACCCTAAGCACCTAGTTTTGGGGGGTAAGCAGTGTAGGTAACTCTGTTATAGCGCTTGTTAAACCCCACTGATTTTCATCTCTGAAAAACTAAAGCATGATCCTTTACCTGGGTGCAAGCTTGGTTTGTTGGTAATGTGGGTTTGTTTCATGAGTATTAAACCCTCCTAGGGTTGTGGGATTCACCTGTTGGAAGGAGCTGCACCTGCTTCAATGCCAGTGCCACCCACTACCACCAAGCTTACTCCCTAGTAACGCATGCGACTCTGTTTCAACTGTTTTTCTTTCTAAACTAAAACCCCAAAGTGGCCCAGGTTGGTTCTAATTGCCTTGTTGGTGTCTTTGCGATAAGGGTAAATGGGCTTTTAGTAAGGCTGCTGCCAAGGCTGGGTTGCCACTCGAGCACCCAAAGGTTCCCAGGCTCATCACTGCTGTAACCAATTCCAGTCATTGTTCTGGTTACAGCATTCTGTTGTACGCCAGATGGCAGTCTTCACAATCATCTTTTTAGAACGGCCATGCAGTAATCTACTCTGAGACATTTCAGATTGGCTTAGGCATGTAGCCGCCACAGCCTGTTGAAACCAAACCTGCCAAATCTTTTTTTTTAGAAGGAAACACAGAACAATTATAAGAACAAAGCCTCTTGTTGACCACCAGAGGTTCATCAGTCCAGCCCTCTGCTACTGCAGTGGCTCCAAATTTCAGGTGCTCCTTTAAGTCTATGGATGTGAAAGCAATGGCTCTGTGGCTGTTGCTCCAGCACCTGGACTACATGGCATTTGGTAATCTCAGATCAAAGAGGTCAAGACAGCAACCCATTCTCCTCCATAAATTGTCCAAGCTCCCTTTTAAAGCTATCCAGGTTATGTGGCCACCACCCTCCCCAGTAGCATATTCCAAACACCAATCACACTAAGTAACAGTGCTTCTCTTTTATTAGTTCTACTCTTTCCCCCCCAGCATTTTCAATGAATGCCCCTGAGTTCAGTGTATTAGGAGAAAGAGAGAAAGCACCTCTGCTGTCATTTTCTACCCCATGAAGCAATTTCCTTATAGACCCCCCAATCATATCCCCCCCATCGCCTCCTCTCCTAAACCAAGATTCTAAATCATGCAGCCTTTCCTCATAAGGGAAGGTGCTGCAGTCCTCAATCATCCCTGGCCAGCCTTCCTGCACTTTTTTCTATCTCTTCTAATGACTTTTTGAGATGTGGCTTAATTAGAATTGAATTACGTAATTCTATGTGTCGCATTCACAGCTTTGCATGGTGTTACAATTCCTGCAGTTTTGTATTCTCAATTCTCTCACCATCCCAGCAGAGCTATCTTGAGCTGCATGAGCTTACATTCCCATGAACTATCAACCTACAAACTTCTCTCCTGGTCTGCACTCCCATGCCCAACTCTGTAGCATGTATGTGAAGTTCTGATTTCAGCCCCTATGTGCATCACTTTGCATTTTGCTACATTGGAACCAGTATTTACAGCCTCTAGCCCACTCACCTAATTTATCAAGGTCCTTGTTCTCTGCACCTTTTGTGGTTCTCACCCAATCTTTACATAATTGTATCATCTGCAAACTTCTACCATCACACTGCACTCCTACTTCCAGGTCATTTATGAATAGGCAGAGCACTGGTCCCCAACAATGGATCCTTGTTCAATTCCCATCTCTCCATTGTGGTAATTTGCACCCTGCCCTTGTTTTTCCTGTTTCTCAACCAGTTTTTAATCCATATAAGACTCTTATTCCTTCATTGCTGAGTTTTCAATAGTCTCTGGTGAGGAACTTGTCAAAGCCTTTTGGAAATCCAAGTAGATTAATGGGGTCCACCACTTCTGTCCACATGCAGTCTATTTTATGATCCTCTTCAAAGAACTCTATAGTGGTGTCAGGCATAGGATTTTGTTCTCTCAGCTTTTTTTACATGCTGACCCCCCTTTCAGTGAGAATTCCTTGCTTTTCATGCCTAATACTCTATCCTTACTCACTTAGATCTCACTACTCACCAGGGAACAGATGCTCAAACCTGACTGGCCCTGTGTATCCCTATCCTCTTTAAAGATCAGTGACATTGGCCATCTCTCCAGTCTCGGGATGGAGTCTCCATCTCTACACAAGTTGCATGCTTAGAAGATTCTCACTTACAAGCTATTCTCAAGAACCTGGTGAATGCACCAAATAGTATCAAAAATACTAGCCACGACAGAACTCTTCCTGTCTCCAATACTACCCTGTTGGTTCCCTGGATTCTGGCCTTCCTCCTGAAGGGCTTGTTCCAGGTGCAGGAATTTTCCTTACTCCTCCCTGGAAAAGAAGATGATGAATCACCAGCTTTTTCTGCACCTCCTGTCATCTTGGAAAATCTCACCTCACGGCCCACACGCCTCCTTTGCCAGCTCTCGCTGATACTGAAGAACTGGTTTGTTGCTGCCTGGATGCCCACAGCCATGTGTCCTCATAATCCTTGCCTCCCTTATGTTAACCTATTTCTTTTGCCACCACTAGCCTCTCTCTCTAGGCTTTGTACCAGTTAAGCTTGACTTCCATTTTCTAAAAGACATCTTTTTTTCCTCAGAATTTCTCAACGTCCCCTTGCTAACTATGGTGGTTTTTTTGGACTGGCCAGTTCTTCCTCGAACCCAAGGGAATGCATTCCAGTTTGTTTTGTGACTGTGTTTTGGGGCAACCTGCCATCTTTGGACATTTTTTTTTTGGACTCTCTCAGATTTTCCTGCACTATCCCCCTATCTTGAGAAATTTCCTTCTGAACACCTATTGGGGAAGCTGTCACTTGTTCTGATGCAGAGATACTGAATCTGGACAATATATTGTGGTCGCTGTTCCCTCTATCGGCTCAACAAATTTTGACTTCACATCTGTGTCCTGGGTCCACATAGAACATCCAGGATCACCTCCCTGGCTGGTTCTGCACAAACCATCTTCCTAAGCCACAGTCATTTTCAGCATATCCAGGAATGCTCCTCTCCTTACCATGACCTGAACATGCATTTCTTCCAGTTTATAGACATTAAATCGCTTCATTACTCACTTACATTTTGCTTGAAGTTGGCCTCTGTTCTCTTTTCCATCTAACCTCTTGTATGCTGGTCAGGGGGACTTATAATATATTCCTAATGTTAAACCGCTTCACCCTGGTATTTTTGATACATCCCACAGTGCTTCTGTAGGGAATCAGCCTCCTGCATTGTCTACTTTGGTGCACTGCCTCTTTGATGTAGAGGGTACACCCCAATCTCCCATTTCTGTCCATCCTTCCCAGAGGCCTGTAACCTGGGATAACAGCATCCCACTGGCTCCTCATGTCTCTGTGGTGATTTCACTATAATGTCCTCCTGTACCCAGCCCCAGAGTCTTTGTATCGAATGTTTCTAATTTATTAGCAGGCACTGTGCACTCCTGCCCTGTCCCAACCTGGGGATTTATGTGTTTGCCCCTTAGCCTTTAGACCTTTTAATACTTACTCTACTTGCTGTGTTTCACTCCATGTGGTTGATTTAAAAAACCCTCCTTCTCTGTCTGCATCCCCATGGGAATTGCACTGTCCTGTCACCTCAGCTCCCACGGCCTCCCCTTAGGGACTGGAAGCCAGTGCTGTCTGCCACCCTTACCATTGATGCCGGTCTCTGGTTAAGATGAAGCCCCAGTCCCTTTTGGTGGCTATGGCCTGCCTTTATCTGTGTTAAGCCCCTGTGTTCCTGACAAACTTGAAACCCCACCAAACGTACCTTTCCTCATCCACGATTGAGACCCCTGTAGGATCAGCTTGCCTAGCTCGGCCTGGAACAGGTAGCATTGGAGAATGCCACCTTTGGGGGTCCTGGATTTTAACCTTTTTCCCAGCAGCCTAAATTTAGTTTCCCCAACCTCCTGCTACTCACTGGCACCACTGGGTGGACCACAACTGCTGACTCCACCCCAGCACTGTCTAACAGCCTATTCTAGATCGTGATGGACATCCTAACCCCGCGAATGGTGCAGTGGTCACCAGCCTGCCACAAACCAACTTCGCATTCCGGACACCACCACTCACTTAAGCCCTCACCCTTTAGGTATCCTAAAAGGAAGAGGATATTCACCTCACCAAACCAACCCTGTATCTAAGGAACATCTCCCCAACGCAGACTGGCACCCCTCTGTCACCCAGACTCATTCTCCTCCATGACATCTGAAGAGAGCTGCTCATTTGGGAGTGGGGAATCCGGCCGCTGTCCCGAAAGCCTTGTTTGTTGCCTCTGCCTCCCAGCCTCCAGGTCTGCCACCTTGGCTTCAAGAGAACGGACACGCTCCTTGTACATGCCAGGAGCTCACCAGCCAGGCACACCGCTCACTTAACAGTGAGCTAGTCACATGCACACCCAGTGACACCTGGGAAAGCCCCATCCCCCCTGCTGGCTTCCCTGCCTTCATATCTGCTTTGTTTGCTATATTTAGATATTAAACTTTTAACAAAGTCTCGGATGGTCTGCACCATCCCCAAAATGTCCTACACTAATTTCATTTATTTTATTTTTAAAAAGTTAGGGAAATTACGCCACACAGCTGGTTCCTCCAGACACACTTGAACCCAAAAGACTCACTGACTCCACCAGGAGCTCCCACCCTTTTTTTAGAGGAGATGAACATAAGAACATAAGAACATAAGAACAAGCCTGCTGGATCAGACCAGAGTCCATCTAGTCCAGCTCTCTGCTACTTTTCGCGAGTATTACCAAGGTGCCTTTGGGGAGTTCACGTAGCCGGATATTGAAAGCAATGGCCTTCTGTGGCTGTTGCTCGAGCACCTGGACTGTTAAGGCATTTGCAATCTCAGATCAAAGAGGATCGTCAGATTGGTAGCCGTAAATGGAGCTTCTCCTCCACAAATCTGTCCAAGCCTTTTAAGCTATCGGGTTAATTGGCCATCACCACCTCCTGTGGCGGCATATTCCAAACACCGATCTGCGTTAGTGAAGAAGTGTTTCAACTTTTATTAGTTCTAATTCTTCCCCAGCATTTTCAATGAATGCCCCTGGTTCTAGTATTGTGAGAAAAGAAAAATTCTCTCTGTCAGCATTTTCTACCCCATGCATAATTTTATAGACTTCAATCATATCCCCCAGGCGTCTCCTCTCCAAACTAAAAAAGAGTCCCAAGCGGCTGCAGCCTTTCCTCGCAGGAAGGTGCTGCAGTCCCCTCAATCATCCTCGTAAGCCCTTCTCTGCACTTTTTCATCTCTTCAATATCCTTTTTGAGATGTGGCAAGCTGAACACAGTACTCAAAGTCGCGTTTACCACAACTTTTATATAAAGGGCATGACAATCTTTGCAGTTTTATTCTCAATTCATAATTATCCCCAGCATAGGTTGCCTTTTTTCACAGCTGCCATACATTGAGTTGACATTCATGGAACTATCAACTAAGAGCGGCCCAAAATCCTTTCTCGCCAGTGACTGATAGCACTGACCCCTGTAGCATCTTAATATTGAAGTTTGGATTTTTGCTTGAAATTGCATCGCTTTGCATTTTGCTACATTGAACTGCATTTGCCATTTCTTAGCCCACTCACCCCTGTTTATCGGGTCGGCGGGCTCCTGCGCCAGTCTTCGGTTCACCACCCTACATAATTTGGTATCATCTGCAAACTTGGCCACCAGCTACCCACCCTACTTCCAGGTCATTTATGAATAGGTTAAAGAGCACTGGTCCCCAATACGGATCCTTGGGGGACACCACTCCCTACATCTCTCCATTGTGAAATTTCCCATTTACGCATGCTGCTTCCTGTTTCTCCAACCAGTTTTTTTAATCCATAGGGACTTCCTCTTATTCCTTCGTTGCTGAGTTTTTTTTCTCAATAGTCTCTGGTGAGGAAAAGCCTTTGGAAATCAAGTGAACAATGTCCTGGTTCCCCTTATCCACATGCCTGTTTACGTCTCAAAGAACTCTAGTAAGTTTGTAAGGCAAGTTTTGCCTGCAAAAGCCGTATGACTCTTTCTCAACGGGTCTTGCTTTTCATGTTAATAATTTTTTTATCTTTAATGACAGATTCTACTAATTTTACCAGGAACAGATGTCAACTTGTTGACTGACTGTAATTTCAGGATGCCCCCTAGATCTTTTCTTAGGTGAGGGTGTGACATTGGCCATCTTACCGAGTCTTCAGGGGATGGAGCCTGATTTCAAGGATAAGTTGCATATTAAAGTGAGAAGATCAGCAATTTCATGTAGGCTCTTTAAGAACTCTTGAATTGGCAATCTGGGCCGGGGATTTGGTAACTTGACCCCAGTTTATCAATAACGCGGGAACTTCTTCCTTGTCTACCACTATCTTTGTTAGTTCCTCGGATTAGCCTCCTAAAATGGTTCGGAGTGCGAATTTTCCTCACCCTCCTCTTGGGTGAACAGATGCAAAAGAAATTCATTCGCTTTTCTGCAATCTCCTGTCATCTTTTTTAGCACACCCTTTGTTCCTTGTCATCTAACGGACTGCGGCACCGCTTGCTTTGGCTGCTGCTTTTTGATGTGCTTGAAGAACTGTTTGTTGCTGGTTTTGATGTTTGCGGCATGTGTTCCTCATAATCCTTTTGCCTCCTTACAGCTAACTTGCTTCTCTTTTTTGCTTACCATTTTGTGTTCTCTCTGGTGGTATTCTTTATCAGTTAAAGAAGTTGGACTTCCATTTTCTAAAGGCATCTTTTCCTAATAATTTCCTCCCAGCGTCCCTTGTTAACCATGGTGGCTTTCTTTGAGGACTGAAGCGCTGCCTTTCAACCTGCGGGAACACATTCCAGCTGAGCTTTTGTGACTGTGTTTTTTTTTTTTTTTTTTTAAACGCCTCAAGCATCTTGAACATTTTTTGACTCTCTTGATTTTCCTTTCAGCTTCCTGCTTTATCCCCTCATCTTTGAGAAATTTCCTTTCTGAAGGCAAATGTAACTTCGGTAGTAGTTGTCACTTGTTAGCATGCGAGATACTGAATCTGACAGCATTGTGGTGGCTGTTCCTGCTCGGCTCAACAACACTGACTTCCCGCACCAGGTCACCGGGTCCCCACATAGGAGTAGATCTAGGATCACCTCTCCCTGGTTGGTTCTACAACCATCTGCTCTAAGCCACAGTCATTTAACATATCAGGAATGTTCTCTCCCTTACTATGACCTGAACATGCATTTTTCCAGTTTATGGGGATAGTTAAAATGTAAGCCCATTACCGCATTTTTTGCTTTTTGTTGGCCTCTCTTCTTTCCATCTCAGAATCTCTTGATAGCGGCTTTGGTCGGGGGGGGCGATGTATATTCCTAATGTTAAGCTTATGCTTCACCCGGTATTGATATCCACAGTGCTTCTGTGAGAATCAGCTCCCCCCCCCTGCATTGATATTTTATGTGACACTATGCTCTCTTTGATGTAGAGGCCACTCCACCTAATAAGCCCTGTCCTATCCTTCCTGTAGAGCCTGTAACCTTGGATAACATCATCCCACTTGTTCTCCTCATTCCACCATGTCTCTGTGATGCCCACTATATCAATGTCCTCCTTCAAAACTCTGTACTCCAGCTCCCCATTTTTAGGTCGAATGCTTCTACTATTAGCATAGAACGCTTGTACATGCCTCTGTCTCTGTCCCCTAACCTGGGATTTATGTGTTTTGCCCTCTAGCCTTTTGTAGACACTATCACTTATCACATTGCTGTGCTCTTCACTTGTATGTGGTTGATTTAAAAAACCTCCTTCTCTGTCTGCATCCCATGGACTCTGTATTCCGAACGGGGTCACCTCAGCTCCTGTCGGCTTTCCCCGGGGATCAGTTTAAAGCTGTTCTGCCACCTTTTAATGTTGGCGCCAGCAGCCCTGGTTCCTCTTTGGTTAGATGAAGCCGTCCCCTTTTTGTACGAATACCTTATCCCAAAAAGGTTCCCCAGTTCCTGACAAATCTGAAACCATCTGCCTTGCACCACCTTCTCATCCAGCATTGAGACCCTGTATCTCCGGCTTGCTTCTTCCTTCTCTTGGCGATGGAACAGGCCAACGACTGGGAGAATGCCACCTTGGGGGTCTAGTTTTAACCTTTCCTAGCGGCTAAATTTACCAGAACGCCAGGCTACATTTCCCCAATGTCATTGGTACCAATGTGGACCACAACTGCTGACTCCACCCAGCACTGTCTAACAGCCTATCTGAAGCGTGGCGTGACATCAACCGCCCAACCAGGCGAGGCAAAGTCACCATCGCGGTCATCAGCCTGTCACAAACCAACTCTCTATATTCTGATGATCGAATCACCCACTGGGCCCCCACCTCCCGAGGGGTATCCTCGAATGTGAGGATCTGACCACCAACTAAGGAAGGGTCCCATCTAAGGGAACATTTCCCCACGCGGGCCTGGCACCCTCTGATCACCCAGACTCTCATTCAACATGACATCTGAAGAGATGTCACCTTGGGGCCGACTTGCTGGATTACCTGAAAACCTGTTTGTTGCCCTCTCTGCCTCTCTCCCTTCTCCGGGTCTCGCGCAGCGGCTTCAAGAGAGCGGACGTTCAGCGGTATGCCAGGAAGCTCATTGCAGCGGGCACCCGACAGCTGGTGGCGAATGGTCGTATGTGACACTCGAGGTGCAAAACGCTGGGAAGCCTGCATATCTGCTTTTTGTTTATATTTAGATATTAAACTTGGTCAGTGCCTTTGAGCTATCTGTACCTACTATCCCTCAAAAAATGTCCTTATTAATTAATTTATTTATTTTTTTAAAGAAGAAAAATTAGCGGCGCTTGGTATACGTAATTCAGACGAACTAAAGACTGAATGACTCTCAGGGCCCCATAACTTTAGCAGCCCAAGGACAAAAGTAACACTCTGTTAACCTGTTAAGCCCTCAACAGTCTCAGCTCTTAGCAACCTTACAAGGAGAAAAAGAGAAAACCCCTGCAAACCCCTGTTAAAAATACACTGTTTTAAAAGATGTGGCTTTGAGAAAAGCCCTCCAAAATGAACACCAGCAGGTCACTCTGCTCTTCCTGGCCAGTTGCCTTGTCCACTGCTGCTCCTTTCTGCTGGTTCCAGAGATGATGTCTCAGTCCCTCCTTAGACAAGTCTTTGATTTCATTTTTCTTGTAAGAGCTAACCTGCCTTCATAGAAAGCTTCTTTCCAAAAGAATCAAAATGGAATAATTCTTGAAAGAATGAAGCACGTCTTACATGGATAAAGACATTTCTGAGGCGTGTGTTAAGCCCAGTGCTGAGACTGAATACATAAATGTGGTCCTGAGCAAAATACATGCTTGTTGCTGACAGCACCATTTCTTTAAGTCCTGATGAATTTGTATGCCAATACCACCCTAATTTGTCTGTCACATTATGATTCCACTAGGTACCGGGTGAAAGATAAATCGGACAGAGCAACTGTCGAACAAGTAAGTAATGCTTATTGTTAAAGATCACTGTAATGCGCCCCCCCCCCCCCCCGGAACTTTGCAGTTAGCCAATAACAATCTAGTGGTAGTTCCTGGTCCTAGAACAACCAACCTGGGTCAGAGCCTTTTTGGCCATGGCCCCCGGCCTGAAACCAGGTCCCTGCAAGATTTATTGTAGCTCCACAGGGCCTGTAAGATGGAGCTGTTCTGCCAGGCCCATGGTTGAGAACAGAAATTATTTCCATCCTTACTGGCCTCCCCACCCCTTCCTTTCCCTTTTCTCTCCTCTAACATGATGGATGACGATTGTATTGATGCAAGAATGATAATAACTGGTGGATTTATTTTAGGATGCCAAAATATGTTATGAAAAATTATGAGATTTCACCAGATGTCATTAATTTTTACAATGCTGTTTGTTTTATAACATTGTTTTATAACATGATTATTCTTTGTTATAAGCTGCCCTGAGCCCCCGTTGAGGAAGGGTGGCCTGGAAGACAAATAAATATATAAATAAACTCTCATCCTTAAAAAGGAGATTTGCAGGATGAGCTTAACAGTGGGATAATAATCATATTAAATTGCAGTTTACTTCTGAGTTCATTAAGATTTATTCCCCAGGAAGCGTTTCTTAGATTAGACGTAAATATGAAATGCTACCATTAATAGCTTAATCTTTTATATGTATGCATATGTTTATTTCACTTCTATCCCACTTTTCTCCTCAGTGAGGACCCAGAGCAATTTACACTGTTCTCTTCTCCATTTTATCCTCACACCGACCCTCCTGTGAAGTAGGCCAGGCTGAGAGTCTGTGACTGGCTCAGGGTCACACAGCAATCTTCTGTTGCAGAGCAGGGTGTCTACTGGGTTCTCCCAGATCCTAGTCTGATACTGTAATCGCTTTACCGCATTTTAGTCTAGATTAGAGGTAGGCAAATGCTTGGCCTTAGCAATGAGGAAAAAGCAGCATCCACCTGAGCAGGTGTTTTTGTGTCTGCGGACCAATAGGGAAAGGGAAAAGGCAGGGACTGGACTTGACCAGAAATGTGGGACTAAAACCAAATTCCACCAGTGCTGCCAGCATCTTGGCAGCTCACCTTGAACTCACCTGGCTGGTATGCATGTCCAAGAGCCATGGACAGGAATGAACCATGGCTGTCCCCTTCTTTTCCACTGCCACATTTTGCGGGTCTGCCATCACTCACGGGACTGAACCGAGAACTCCATATCAAGCAAAATGGTCTCACGTGTCTTCATGTGGCACACATGCCATGGATTGCCTGGTAGATATTTATGTATTCCAGTGTAAATTGACAGTCAGTTTCCTGCCTTGATTGGTCCAAGCCAGGGATTTAAAAAAGAAGTTAATCTAATGATTGACACCTGAGAAATGGACATGTTTATAGCAGCTTCTGAACTGGACCCCACTTTTTCCAAGGGTGAAGCAAGCATTATGTTACACTGGTTAAGCAAAATGAAAGGGATTCATGTTGCTGAGTTAGAATTTGTTGACAAATTAGATATTTTCCAGAAACACTGTGGCTTTGACGGCAAGAGTTCTGGCTTATGGAAGCTCGTTCTATTATCTCTGTGTTAGACTTCACTCTTATGTGGAGGGCGAGTGAAGCCCTGCATAAATTAAACCCCAGAACTGAGAATTATTGTATGGCAAATAGAGTATTGCCTAGAAGAGTAGAGTTTGGAGAGGACTTAATGAGAGAATTTATATTGATTTTTGCCCCAGCAAAATTGGTTCTGCTTATAGCCCTTTCCATTGGTTTTTTACCTTGGGAGTGTTTTTTTAATCATACTTCCAGAAACTCCTTAACATAATTTTTGCCTTTTTCTCCTCAAGGTGTTGGACCCAAGAACCCGAATGATTCTGTTCAAGATGCTAACGAGAGGTGTGATATCTGAGATCAATGGCTGCATCAGCACAGGGAAGGAGGTCAGTGTCGCTATCAGTCAGACTGCAGTGTGGAGTTTGATTAATTGTCTAACATGGTGCTATGAGTTCAGTTCTTTGCTTGATGAACAAAATCTGTGACTTTAGGGTGCAGTGGTTCTAGACCCAGATTATGCCCTTGCATAGGTTGGTTTTGCAAAGTCCTCAAAAGGTACTGGACTCTTTTTCACTGAGAGAATGAAGTTCTGTATTCATCCGCCACACGCTGGGCCTTCTTTGTTGTAGAATGCTCCGCTTGGCTCCTAGTGCCTACCAGGTTCTGTACCCCTGCCCCATTCTCCTTTTGCCATCCCTTTTCCCCCTTTAAGAGGCTTGATGTGGGGCGTTGCTTGGCTTTGCCATGGCATGGGACTGGCTGTGGGTGAATTTGGCCATCTGTGGCCACTTGTGCGTTCTGTCTCATCTTTCTCTCCTCCCCTCCCCTCCCTTCCCCTCGCCTGCCAAGCCTAGCAGCCACCACCGTCTCCCGCCTTGTTGGCAAGGCGGCCTGAAGATTCCCCCCGCCCCACGGGTTCTTGCTTCCCCTTGGCCGCCAAATCATGTTTAAACATGCACAGAATGATGGTTTTGACAAAATCAGTGCTTAAAAACAAATGATAATTCTCATATTAATTCCAGTTCTTTAGTAGCTGCAGTAATCTTTTTTGTTGTTGTTGTTTCTCCTCCTTGCAATTTTCTAGGCTAATGTGTATCATGCCAGCACCGCAGATGGAGAAAACAGGGCAATAAAGATATATAAAACCTCTATTCTGATGTTTAAAGACCGGGATAAGTATGTGAGCGGAGAATTCAGGTGAGATGGAGGATTCCGCTTCTTGTTTTGAATCTCAAGTTGTACACATCCTCATTCAGTCTTCTTTGAATTTTACCGCAAGAAACAAAAAGGCCATGTTGGACTTTAATAATTCTATGTATCTTCTGTGCTGTTTAAGGTTTCGCCATGGATACTGTAAAGGGAATCCTAGAAAAATGGTCAAGACGTGGGCAGAGAAAGAAATGAGGAATTTAACCAGGTGCCCTTTTCCTTCTTTTGTTTTGCTGTAGACTTTGTTCCCACATCTTGTTTTGTGGGCAACTCTTTGATGATTTCTTTCTGGAAGTTCATATATTCTAATTGCAGGAAGTTCATGTGTTCTAACTGGTCTCTTCTGAAGACACCAGGCATCTCTGCTTAAACTTGGGTTACCAGAATCCTATGCTCATTCCGCACATGCAGAATAATGCACTTTCAAACTGCTTTCAGTGCTCTTTGAGGCTGTGCGGAATAGCAAAATCCACTTGCAAACAATTGTGAAAGTGGTTTGAAAACGCATTATTTTGCATGTGCAGAAGGGGCCCTAGATAAAAAGTGCTCTTCCTCTTAATGGAATGTTATTTACCAGATGATGCTGTTTACTTCTGTGCTATGAGAACTTCCACCTGCCCATTTCTTATACATTAAACCTCTCTTAAAATAACAAGGCGAGAAAATATCATACTACAGAAATTCCTCAAGAAGAAGGGGGAAAACTCCAGATGAGTTACTTCTAAGACAGTTTCTCTAGTTATGTTTAATGTGTAACTTTTTTCCTGGCATTATTTTGTTGAATAACAAGTTTTTGGTTTTTCTTTCAGGTTACATGTAGCACAGATTCCATGCCCAGAACCCATTATGCTCAGAAGCCATGTTCTTGTTATGGGCTTTATTGGAAAAAATGACATGTAAGTATCCGCAGAAACTGTATGTATAAACATTTTAAAGATCTTATTTAAAGGGAGAGAAAAGCCAAAGGTGTTCATTAAGAGTGTTGGACTCCAGTGAGGAGACCTGGGTTTGAATCCTCACTGGGTGAAGTGGACCAATTACCATTGTGGTATACTGGTTAAGAGCAGGTGGATTCTAATCTGGAGAACCAGGTTTGATACCCCACTCCTCCACCTGAGTGATGGAGGCTTATCTGGTGAACCAGATGTGTTTTCCGCACTCCTGCATTCCTGCTGGGTGACCTTAGGTAGTCACAGTTCTCTCTGAACTCTCTCAGCCCCACCTACCTCACAAGCTGTCTGTTGTGGGGAAAGGAAGAGAAAGGAGCTTGTAAGCCACCTAGAGTCTTCTTACAGGAGAGAAAGGTGGGGTATAAATCCAAACTCCTCCTCTTCATCATCTCTCAGCCGAATTTTTCTCACAGGTTGTTGTGGACAATGAACGGAGAAGAACTTTGTGGGCTTTCTTCATTCAGAAGAATGCCCTCTTGGTTTTTACACAAGATGAGATTTAGTAGTACTCTTGAGTACCTCAGCTGGCTGAAAGAAAATAAGGCTGTTTCTCATGTGGAACTACCTAATTAAATGGAAATCTGACTTCATTAGCTGACCTCTTTCTGATGAAAGGAGTTTAAAGATATATTGTCAAAGACTTTCACAGCTGGAAGCAACTGGCTGTTGTGGGTTTTCTGGGCTGTGTGGCTGTGGTCTGGCAGTTTTTGCTCCTAACATTTCACCCGCATCTACGGCTGGCATCTTCAGAGGCATGCCACAGTAAGATGTGTCTCTCTCCATGGCGCAGTATGATGCGCCTCTGAAAATTCAAAATGACTATAACTGGGCTACAAAATTATGTTTCAAAATTATATGAGTTATATGTGTTTTTAATTGTTGATAGTTTTTTTATTGTTGTCTATTTATGTCGTCATAAAGCAGAATTGTAGGCTAGGCTGTGCTGCAGTTTACTTTTAAAACAAGATGACTGAAGACCGCAAACTCCTGATTGACTGTCTTCTCTGTAAATACCCGGGTAGAGATAGAAAAACCATTATTTCTATTTTAACAACTGGATCTGAAGACAGGATAACTCTAAATATGGCCAAGTTTGCATGGTGTATTTTTATGAGGATTCTAATTTTTTTAATTAGTGATTATTTTAATTCAGCACAGATTTTAACTTAACTATGTATTTTCTATTTTGTATGTTTGCCTATTTTATCCTTATGATGGCTGGTCAATGACTGTAATAAACTTACTTATGTAAGGCCCTTTCCGCATGGGCTATTTACAGCGGCCCAGGGATGGCAAAAACGCCGTCCCTGGGCGGCTGTTCGCACAGGACAGCAGCGCCATCCAGCCTGGGAGCAGCGTGAAGCCGCTCCTATTAACCTCTCAAAACTAGTGAGGTTTTTCTAAAGCACCGTCTTCCCGTCGGCGCAGTGCGAACAGCACCAGTGAGAAGACACTGCTTTCCCCCTCTCCTCCACTCACCTGTCCTTCGTCGCTATGGAGGGCTGCAGAGACCCGCCCACGTTGCCCTCCAACCCCTGGAGGGGGGGGGGCGACCAGAGGCAGCTCCATATGGAGCTGCCTCTCTGGCTGAGGGGGAAGTGCCGGCCGCTTGCACGCTAGCGTGCGAATGGCCCCCAAGCCTCCACTGGCATAAATTATGCCAGCGGAGGCTTGGATCCGCACGTGTGCGAAAAGGGCCTAAGTTTACTTTTAAGTAAAGTAACAATTTCTCAAAATGACCCTGTGAAATAGGCTCCACTGAGAAATAATGACTCATGTCCATAAACCCAGATTTCCTCAATCCAAAGTCCAGCAGCTTATCCACTGTGTTGGCTGACTGGGTCTGAACAACATATTTGCTTGTTACAAATTTGTGCATCTTCTAGGTATTTAGGTTTATATGCCTCTTAAGAAAGTATTGAAAGAAATATAGCATGAGGCATAATTAGGTGACTGACAGCCCCATCCTAAGGATGGGGGGAATTCACTGCTGGGAATGGTGTGGGGTTGTGCTGGTGGATTTGCCTTCCTGGGGCATTTGGCTCTTCTGCAGGCTGCTTTAAGCCCCCAGAAGGGGGAAAATACATACTTCCGTTCAGAGGTGGGATCCAGCAGGTTCTCACCAGTTCCTGAGAGTGGGTTACTAATGATTTGTGTGGGCCGAGAGGGGGTTACTAATTGGATCTGCTTTTCCGTTAGAAATGCCATTAGGTCCAAAAATCATAAATTCCTGTTGTTTCCTATGTGGCTGGTTAGCGAAGGTAGAAAATGGGATAATTCTCCCTGTTGGGCTGTTTTGAAAACATGTTTTAGTAATATGGTGAAGTTCCTTGTTTGAGGAAAGTATCCTTCTTTTGATTTCTAGAAACAAAATTAAGTATTTGAAAGTATTAAATATTTGACAGGCAGTCAATTAGAGGAGAAGTAGTTGTTTCTGTTGGCAGTAGATGATAGGACTTGCTATAAAGAGTTTAAATTATGGACAGAAAAATACCAACTGGAAATTAGGAACTTTTTTTTACAGTAAGAGTTTTTTACAGTAACAGAGAAATTATTAATGCCCCGCCCCTGGAATGCCCGGCCATGCCCCCGTCGTGCCCCACCCTACGCCACTGTTTGAATCCCACCACTGCTTCCGTTCACCAGACCTTCAAGTAAAATTGAGTTCCAGCAGTTAAGTGGTTTGGACGGTTTAGTCACGGTTTCCTTGAACCGGTGAAATGGCTTTCCCTTCTAAGCACATTCCCATCACACAGTTTGTAAGCCCCTGACCTGAAAGCACAATTTACTTGTTTAGCTCGATTTTCAATAGGTAGGAATCTTGCTTTGTAGGCAAATGCTGACTTGTATTAGGTGGGGATTTTGTTCTGACTTGTTTACTGCTCTGCCCTGAATCATACCTGGTGCAGCATCATAGGATAGTTGATGATACATGCAAAAAAAAAATATTAATCATTTTGTTCCCCTCCTCTTTTTTTTGTCTTTTATCCAAGGCCTGCCCCTTTGTTGAAAAATGCCCAGTTATCAGACACAAAAGCTCGGGAGTCGTACCTGCAAGTCATACAGTATATGAGAAGAATGTATCAGGACGCGAGGCTTGTTCATGCAGATCTCAGCGAATTTAATATGCTGTATGTTTTGGAACCTTCGTATGTCAGTGCCTCTTTGAATAATGTATAAAAGTTGCCGTCTACAGCTGTGCCCTCAGGCTTGGGTGTTCTCCTCCTGATGTTGCCAGTTCGTGGGTGTCTGCCATTGCTAAAGACATCCTCGAACATGTAGTGCAGTTCTCAAAAACAATAAACGAGTTCAATTTATCTTGGAAAACGACCAAATGATGAATGAACCTCTATTGTCCGTTTCCTAAAATCACCTTTGGGGTTTATTGAAAGTGGGCTAGTTTTCTGCAGCATGCCGTTGGAATTAGGAGGCGGTTCTCTTGATCAACATCTTACGGCCAGCGTTGAGGTTATGGTGATGATACTTAGCGCATCTCAAGTGTTCAAAGTGCTTCTTGTGCATCATTTTTATTAATCTTTAAAACCAGTGCTTAAATGACTGGAGAAGGACAGAGCTTAGGTGACTCATTAAGGACTTCCCTATCTTCCTCCCATTGTTTCAGCGTGGTTCAGAACAGCCCTGTAAGGTAGGCCAGATGGTGGCAGCCTAGGATAATGTGTGGTGGCTTGTGTCGGGCTGCTGATTCTGTGCAGATTTGATCCATGGTTTTCTCAGCTTTCAATATTTGTCAGTGGCTTTCAGATGACGCGAGGTAGTTAACTATGGACACAAAAAGATCGATCCTTCAAGGGGCCAGCCCATAAAGGTAGCAAGCAGTACGGTTTGTACCACAGTTTTCACTGTTTTCTTAAACAAAATATTTTTTTTGAACTAGCTGTCTGTGGATTCCAAAGTCACCTGCTGATCTAGGCTATGTCTTTACCACTGTCGCTTTTATTGCACTAGAGCAGGGGTCTGCAAACTGCGGCTCTCCAGATGTTCACGGACTACAATTCCCATCAGCCCCTGACAGCATGGCCAATTGGCCATGCTGGCAGGGGCTGATGGGATTTGTAGTCCGTGAACATCTAGAGAGTTGCAGGTTGCAGACCCCTGCACTAGAGTAACTAGGAAGTAAGAGATTAAGGTAATACCTTAAATGCATACATCAGCTTCTATCTGGGCCTTTCACAGTTGATCATCTTCCTTCTTAACCTGTCCCCTGTTCTAGTACATTTGAAACTTGCATTACAAGTGGAACTGTGACTTTTAGTTTTGCAGTAGCTGCAGATTTCAAACTTTTGCCCTCTAAATATATATATTTTTTTCTATTCTAATAAAAGGAGTATTTATTAGTGAACTCCATTCTGGATAGAAATGCCCTTTAAATATTTTTACTACCTCAAGTGGCAGGACGTTCTTTTAGTTAGTAGGTTCGAAGTTCTTTGGAAATAATGCTAATTAGTGGATTTTGCCCCTCTACCACTGTCTTTTTCAGGTATCACAGCGGGGAGGTATATATCATAGACGTGTCCCAGTCTGTGGAGCATGACCACCCACACGCTTTGGAGTTCCTGAGGAAAGACTGTGCCAATGTTAATGGTGAGTGGGAGGTAACCTGTCTTCATTCTGTAATAATTCGTATGAATAAGTTTAGAGCTCCGCACGGGTTCTTCCGTGGAGAATGATGCGGGTGCACATTGGCAGATGGTTTGGAATGGTCACCATCAGGCATATTAAAGAGGCAGGAGTATTTAAAGGTGCCGTCAAGCTGACGTGCCCTGAGGATTTCAATTAGGATAAATGAGCCTCCCACAAAATGTGATGATTCAACTTTTTGGTGTTTAAAAAAAGGGGGACTGTTGTCTGCCAAAGGTAGACTTTCCATTTCAGAACTGAAATACAGAACAGGGAATTTCAGAATTAAAAAACAGACCATTTCAAATGATGGTTCCATTTTAGTTGCATTTGATGAATCGTGGCCGATCCAGGAGATTACTCAATAAGAAAAAGAAGAAGAGTTTGGATTTATATCCCCATTTTCTCTCCTGTAGGAGACTCAAAGGGGCTTACAATCTCCTTGCCCTTCCGCCCTCACAACAAACACCCTGTGAGGTAGGTGGGGCTGAGAGAGCTCCGAAGAACTGTGACTAGCTCAAGGTCACCCAGCTGGCGTTTGTGGGAGCGCACAGGCTAATCTAGTTCCCCAGATAAGCCTCCACAGCTCAAGCGGCAGAGCAGGGAATGAAACCCGGTTCCTCCAGATTAGAATGCACCTGCTCTTAACCACTACGCCACTGTTGCTCCGTCTTGAGTTCTGCCGAACAAAAATATTCTGTTCCCCTTCTAGATGTTTTCATAAATGGGCCTGCAGCCTGGGTCTGTTGCAGGTAGTGACAGTAGTTTAAAATTGCAGTTTCTCACCACTGCTTCTGATCTTCCTGGCAGACTTTTTCCGAAAATACAGGGTTGCGGTGATGACCGTGAGAGAACTTTTTGACTTCGTGACAGATCCGTCCATTACAAGCAAGAACATGGATGCTTATTTGGAAAAAGTGAGTTTGGGAAAGTTTGATTCCCTACATAAAACAAGTATTTATACAGTCATTTGTTTAGAGTCTTTCTGTACTTTGATACAGTTACCTCAAAATAAAATGCATGTAGTACAGGAAATAAGTATTTGTTTTTAGTTCCTTTATCCCTCAACATGCAGGACTAAAATTGGTCACTTACTGCACTGTTTTACTGAGTCTGTCTCTTTTTTAAATCTACCTTCCACTTTTATGGCTACCAATCTTGATCCTCTTTGATCTGAGATTGCAAATGCCTTAACAGACCAGGTGATCGGGAGCAACAGCCGCAGAAGGCCATTGCTTTCACATCCTGCAGGTGAGCTCCCAAAGGCACCTGATGGGCCACTGCGAGTAGCAGAGAGCTGGACTAGATGGACTCTGGTCTGATCCAGCTGGCTTGTTCTTAAGTTCTTATGTTCTTATGTAACGGAAGAACTAAATTTCAGGCCATTGCCAGAGATCACTGTGTCTTGTGTCCATCTCTCTTTGTCTTCACTTAAACATATGTATATTCTCTGGTTCCCTACTTGCTTAGCCTTCCATGTTTCCTTATGAATGAGTTAGAACAGTGCCACGAGTTAGAACAGTGCCAAGGAAGTAGCAACAATGATGGGAGTAGACACTTTCTGAGGAGTGATTAGAGAAGCGTGGCAGGCTTCAGATTGCTTTTAAATCAACAGTGGAAATTCAAGTTGCTGTGAACACTGAAGGAGAAAATGCATGGAATGGTGACCAGCTAGATCTCTGTATCTGATACCATTGGTTATTATGACTTCCAATTATGTCCTGTAGGCAATGGAAATAGCATCCCAGAGAACAGAGGAAGAAAGGTCTAATCAAGATAATGTGGATGAAGAGGTAAGCTGCTGATCGTGGTTTTCCCCCTCTCTGAATGTACCATGTCTCTTTTGAAAGGGCCTTAAAAACAATAATCAGTACATCGATAGCATTGTGTCTTGTCGAATAATGTTGTAGTTGGTCTCACTTGCTGCAGAGAGAATTGAAAGTGAAAGCGGGACTCCAGAAAATACATCCATACAAGAAAGTTTGCTGCAACAGACATTTGCCCTCACCACACAGCTGACATCTTGTGCATAATCGGGCAAGGTGTTTTTTGGCTAGTACTGTGAGGTGATCTGGAAGGTGCTGGTTCTGTGATCTCCCAACTCTTCATGAAAGAGGGAAACCAGTTTGGTCCCCTTCTCGAGACAAAGAGCCCCCCCCCCCCCCCAAGAAAATTCATAGGACTCCATTTCCACCTTAACCTATGGGGCATAAGAAAAGTTCATCCAAGACAGCCCTCTGATGGGAATGACATCAGTTCAGTTATGGGTAGCCACTAGTACATGAAGGCTTCCCAGTGGAGCAACTCAGGAAAATGTGGAATGGGCTTCAGTACGTTCTTCCGATTTTCCATAATTCTGATCCTGATTGGGCCTGTGCATATGTGGGAGGTGTGGAACACCGGAACATGTTTTTGTAAATTATGACTTGGCCAACAGAGGAACTCTGTCCCTGTCCATTTGGGTGGATTTGTGACCAATATCTGTTGATAGACCTTTTCTCCATGAATTCGTTTCAGTCTCTTTTAGAACTGCTCTAATTACTGGCCTTCATTGATCACTTGTGGCATTGAATTCCATGAATTAATTCTTTGTTGAGGGACAACTGACCAAAATGTTTGTAAAGATTACGGACATTAATTATATATTTGTATGTTAACTTTAGATCAGCTGTGGTGTTTGTAGAAATCAATGTGTTCAAGTTAAATGCTAGAGCATAGGTGTCAAACTCGCGGCCCTCCAGATGTTATGGACTACAGTTCCCATCATCCCCTGCCAGCATCATGCTGGCAGGGGATGATGGAAACTGTAGTCCATAACATCTAGAGGGCCACGAGTTTGACACCTGTGTGCTAGAGCAAAGAAAATGAAAAAAGCTGTGACTGAAACAATTGTTATAAACTGATGGAAGGCTTGTGCTAATTTTGCCTTGTCAGGTGTTCAAGAAAGCCTATATCCCTAGGACACTTACTGAAGTTAAAAATTATGAGAGGGACGTGGACATCATGATGAAGTTGAAAGAAGAAGATTCAGCCTTGAACGTGCAGCAGGATAACGTAAGGAATCTTGAATTGTGTTGACACCCAAGTCAGAATGTTTAAGTTGTGATCTGCAGTACGGAAAAATACGGTTTGTGTTGCATTTATGTTGCATCCTTTTATACCGAGGATGGTGGTAGTGAAAGCAGATAGTTGGTCTGTTCTGTAGATATTCGCTGCCGTTGGCACCCTCAGCAGTATTGTGAAGTGTACTTGATGACAGGGTTCAGCATTTTACTGCTGTGTTTATTTTATTGTTGTTTTTTGTCTCTAGGGATTGTTGTTTTAAGCCTGGGAGGATAGCATAGAAAAACCTTTTAAAAAAGTACATAAAACAAACAATACCTTTTTCGTAGGGTTGCTGTGAAGATTACATTTAATGTTTAAAATACGCTATATACACCTTAATTTATGATTTAGATTTTTGTTTGCTTGTTTTTATTTCTGCACAGATTCTCTACCAGACAGTTACAGGGTTAAAGAAGGATTTATCGGGTGTTCAAAAGGTAAGATGATGCTGGTTTGGATCTGTGGGATTCAATTCCATGCCTCTGGGAATGCATCCTTCAATAATAGCATGTACAAAACCTTAACCTTTAGGGAGAAATTGTTTTAAAATGTCTAGCCTGCTTTTTCAAGGCATGAAGCCACTAACAAGTTTAAAAAAATATTAAAAATTTTAAAGCCCAATTGTCTCATAAAAATCTGCCACTTAGACTATAACATCACGGCTGTTTCTGATCAACTCAAATCCGAATCCTGAACCTTGTTCCAAATAAGAATAATCAGCTTCAGAACCAATATGCCAGGGGTGTCCAACTCTGGCGCTTCAGATGTTCATGGACTATAATTTCCATCAGCCCCTGTTGGAGGGCCTGATGGGAATTGTAGTCCATGAACATCTGAACCGCCAGAATTGGACACCCCTGCAATACGCAGAGCATCCCTCAATTTTTATCAGCTGTCAAGCAGCTCATCCAGTTCAATATCCAAATTCTGGACATGCATAAAAGTGTCTGTACATAACATCCAGAGAAGGTACTCTATGTATCTTCTCTGGGAGACCATTCCAGTTGTGGATCTTAAGGAGGCTAAATACCTTCACAAAAAGAAGGGATCCCCTGGTGACCCTATGGTGAACTCAGCCAATATGCCAGGAGCAGCCCCTTGAATGTATGTTCTGGATCCCCTGACTGGAACCTCTTCCACAAAACAGTATTTATACTGCATACAGTTAGATTATATGGTTCTGGTGGGTTTTCTAGGCTGTGTGGCCATGGTCTGGTGAATCTTGTTCCTAATGTTTCGCCTGCATCTGTGGCTGGCATCTTCAGAAGTGTATCACAGAGGGAAGTCTGTTACACACTGTGTCCAGAGAGAAGGAAATGTTTGGGGTATATATTGTCCATGTCCCAGGGTGGGGAACCAATCAGCAAGTGTTTGGGTGGAACTTGTTATTCAAAGATGTGGTTGATAGTATTGTATTGTGGGTTATGCTTTGTTAGATTATGCTTTGTTGTGGAATCATATTCTTTAATTTGGGCATTATGGCAGATCATGTTTTATGTCCATCAAAGGCAGACTGTGGATTAGAGTTTTGCTGCTTCATGCTTGCTTTTGCTTTTTCTCAGCAGTGTAATTCCTCTACGGTGCAGTATTTCTAGAGGCAAATCGAAGACCGTAGCTATGATTTGTCAGAGGAAATATTGCACTGTACCAGAATGCAGTACAAAACGTAGTTTGCAAGCCCACAATTCTTCGTTTCAGATTCTGGTTTGCTGGCCCACTGGAAATGGTGGTTTGCCATTTCAGACATCACAATGAACCATGAAGTTGCTCTTCTGTTACCATGTTTCTGCATGATGATGTTTGAAGTCCAAACTTCACATACACGTTACAGGGGTCAGCGCTATCAGTCACAGACCAGGAAAGGGATTTGGGCGTCTTAGTTGATAGTTCCATGGGAATGTCAACTCAATGCATGGCAGCTGTGAAAAAGGCAAACTCTATGCTGGGGATCATTAGGAAAGGAATTGATAATAAAACTGCAAAGATTGTCATGCCCTTATATAAAGCAGTGGTGTGACTGCACTTGGAGTACTGTGTTCACTTCTGGTCGCCACATCTCAAAAAGGATATTGAAGAGATAGAAAAAGTGCAGAGAAGGGCAACAAGGATGATTGAGGGACTGGAGCACCTTCCTTATGAGAAGAGGCTGCAGCTTTTGGGACTCTTTAGTTTGGAGAGGAGACGTCTGAGGAGGGATATGATTGAAGTCTATAAAATTATGCATGGGGTAGAAAATGTTGACAGAGAGAAATTTTTCTCTCTTTCCCACAATACTAGAACCAGGGGGCATTCATTGAAAATGCTGGGAGGAAGAATTAGGACTAATAAAAGGAAACACTTCTTCATGCAACGTGCGATTGGTGTTTGGAATATGCTGCCACAGGAGGTGGTGATGGCCACTAACCTGGATAGCTTTAAAGGGGGCTTAGACAGATTTATGGAGGAGAAGTTGATTTATGGCTACCAATCTTGATCCTCTTTGATCTGAGATTGCAAATGCCTTAACAGTCCAGGTGCTCGGGAGCAACAGACGCAGAAGGCCATTGCTTTCACATCCTGCATGTGAGCTCCCAAAGGCACCGGGTGGGCCACTGTGAGTAGCAGAGAGCTGGACTAGATGGACTCTGGTCTGATCCAGCTGCTTGTTCTTATGTTCTTATGAATCTTCTAGAATACCTGACCTGCAGCAGCAGGGTTTCGTAAATTTGACAAATGCATATCTGATTTGTTCTGCCTAATCTCCAGTTGGCTGGACAGCAGGGAAACAGGTTATCATGCAGTTTTATTGCTACTTCAATCGTTCTGGATCAAAGAGAGGAGAGAGCCCTCCTTTGGCCATCAAAAAGCGTATGCTTCCGGGGGCACAGGAAGGGAAAGCATTCCCTTGGAGCTGGGTATCATTCAGCTTACCCATCACTGCTGTACAGCTCGCAAGGTGGAGGTGTTGATGGACATCGGTTTTGAATGGGGCGTATAGGCGTATAGATGTAAAGTGGCGTCAACTCACAGCTGGCTTACGGCCCCTCAGCAAGAGGCTTTCATGATGTGAGAAGCAGAGGTGGTTTGCTATTGCCTTCCACTGCAGAGCCTTCCTTGGTGGCCGTTCTAAGTACTGATCCTGCTTAGCTGCCGAAGCCTGGCAAAATCAGGCTAAACCTGTGGCGGCGAACCTTTGGCACTCCAGATGTTATGGACTACAACTCCCATCAGCCCCTTCCAGCATGGCCAATTGGCCATGCTGGAAGGGGCTGATGGGAATTGTAGTCCATAACATCTGGAGTGCCAAAGGTTCGCCACCACTGGGCTAAACCATCCTGTCTTCCCTCCCACAGGCAATACATAAGTTGCTTAAAAAAGTATTTCTCTCTCTCTCGATTGCTAATTTTTTTTGACCTTTTAAACTCATTGATGTCAATGAACTTATCGCTGTGTACCCTATTTTTCATAGCTAACTGAAGGGAGAGAAAAGGGGGGAAAATGATAGGGCTTAAGGAAGGAGGGAAAAGATTGTGTGGAGAATTATGGAGGCCTCAAGAGTCCCAGTAAGCCTTCTTCCTCTTTTCATAACAGCCTTTTCCATTCTTAAAGCTTCTAACCTTCACTTGCATTGTTGTCAGACTGAAACATGTTTGGCTTTTCTCATTCTTCTTCTAAGAGTTTGCGGCACATAGCAACCGAAGACAAAAGGTTGGCTGCACATTCCTGCTTATTGCTTGATGAGTAACAGCTGAATCGGTTAACTGGCTTTACAGAAAAGTTTTGGATTGGGTCCAGTAGCTCCCTTCTACCAAGCAGTGTGTGATCCTGCTGTGTCAGAGAGAAGCCTACGGTGGTGTATTCAGCTAGGCAGAACGGAGTTGTTGGGTCCAGCCCACCATGTTGAAACAATGTAAACATTGTATTGTCGAATCACGGCCAGAATCACTAGGGTGTTGTGGGTTTTCCAGGTTGCATGGCCGTGTTCCAGTAGCATTTTCTCCTGACGTTTCGCCTGCATCTGTGGCTGGCACCTTCAGAGGATCTGATGGTAGTCAAGCAAGTGGAGTGTTTATACCTGTGGAATGTCCAGGGTGGGAGAAAGAACCATTAGCAATTTTTAAAAGTGTTCAAGGTGCAGTTTGCAAGTGTAATGTGCATTAAGTGGAATCCACCCATTTTAGCATATGTATGCAACACTGAAGTTGCATAATTAATTAGCAAGGACATCTGCATAGCAGTTGCCTGGGAATTTAATCCATTTAATTGCTTCCTGCAGGGAGGCATCCTATGTCTGGGTGGTGTTCACAAACCATTGTCTTGGTTCTAGTGTTTCTAAGTACCGGTAGCCAAATGTTGTTCATTTTCATAGGGCCTTTCCCCACTTACCTTAAGCCCCGCACTACTCTCCTCAAGTACCGCGGGGTCCCGGGGCACTCCCCATGACAGGGGCGGCGACAGTGCAGCCGCCCCGATGCTGCCCCTCTCGCGCACCCTCAGCGCACAGCATCCCTGGCGCTCTTGTAAATGGTGCCTTTTGATGACCCCGCACAGAGCGTGGGGTCGTGGGGATGCCCGGGCATTCGGCATAGGGGGGATCCTCGAGAGTGGGGAAACGCCCACAGTTTCCTCCTTTCTGTTGAAATTGTCCATGTGCTTGTGGATTTCAGTGGCTTCTCTGTGTAGTCTGAGGTAGTGGCTATCAGAGTGGTCCAGAAGTGTAAACATTTTAGTTGTGTTGGTTCTCTGATGTTTCATTCCTACATTCGTGGTATCTCTGGATGCTCCGGTCATTAAGAAAAAGAACGTATGTGGGATTAGTTCAGAGAATAGTAGCATAAATGATGGAGGAGGGGTAAAGGTCTCTAGATGTTGCAAGTGGGGGACCTGTGGGGTCTCATGAGAGAAGGCAAATTTCCTTACCTCCAGCCCTAGCCCCTTCTAAAGCTTCTTTCCCCTTCTTCTGATAGACTTGAAGGACCTTCTTTACTGCTTGCCCACTGGCTCTGCCCACTCCATTTGACCTTTCTCCCGCCAGTCATCCAGCCTTACAATATGTTTTCCCTCTCATTCCTTCACCCAGTGATCTTTATGGTCCACCCACCGCCATTTTCTCACACAACACACACATTATTTTGTTTTCTCACTCTCTCACGTCTTCTGCCTTGTGTAGTGGTTAAGAGGAGGTGGACTCTAGAGAACTGGGTTTGACTCCCTACTCCTCTACATGAGCAGCAGAGTCTAATTTGGTGAACTGTATTTGTTTCCCCACACATGAAGCCTGCTGGGTGAGCGTAGGCCAGTCACAGTTCGTTCAGAGCTCTCCCAGCCTCCCCCAACCTCACAAGGTGCCTGTTGTGGGAAAAGGAAGGGAATGGGGTATGTAAGCCACTTTGAGACTCCTTACAGGAGAGAAAGGCGGGATATAAATCCATACTCTTCCTCTTCTTATTTGTGTGTGTGCACCATGCTTTTGCTGTTTACTGATTTGAAAAGTCACCCATAGTTTTTTGGTGACAAATGATGTACAAATGTTACTGTTAATATGGAGGGCTTAGCCCCACAACGTGTTGAAAAACCACCATCTTCATATATTTTCAATGAAAACTTGGGGTCTTTCCTAGGTTTGCAGAAAAATATACTTTTCTACCTGAGTCCTGTGTGCCCCCCCCCCCCCCAATGGATTTTTGATCCCTTTGGGCAGCAGGGGGAGGGGGTTGTTAGTGGAGAGGGCACCAGAAAATATTGACTATGATATCAACGGAGCTCAGCTATGGAAGCTGACCAGTGATGGAAGGATAAATGTTATTTGATTCAAGTGGGAGCAAGAGAAGGGATAGTATTGGATCTTTGTAGCATGACGGATGGATTCTAAAGACTTGAATATACAGGAAGCTGCCTTCTGAGTCAGACCCCCAGTCTCTTAAGGCCAGTATGGTTGACTCTGACTAGCAGCTGCCACCTTGGGTCTCAGGTCCTTCTTGTCAGCCACTGTTTGAGTCTTTTAACTGGAGACGGCAGGGATTGAACCTGGGGCCTTCGGCATCTGAGTCACAGCAGAGCTGTCCATCTTTGAGGCATTGAAGTTGAAGCTTTAAGAGATGTTTCATCTTAGGTCCCTGCTCTGCTTGGCAACAAAGAAGAAACCGAATCTGATTCAGAGGATGATGGTAGTTCGGACCACTCCAAATCGGCCTGTAAAGAACAGGAGGAGTCCGTGCATCCTAAAGATCAGCCAGCTGAGACAGGCTTGGATAAAAAGGTTAGTCAACTGTCTTTCCAGCTTTGCCTAGAAGACAGTGGCATTTCTGAGGGAAATAAGATACAGCCCCCCCCCCCCCCCGAGGGTACCATCCAACCAATCAAGGATGTAGGTAAGGGGGGGGGGGGTTCTCGGGTTCAAACTCCCCCATTACATGTTCGAAGCTCCGCCCCCCAGTTTGTTTTTTTTGTATCTTTTAGGGTTTTTTTGGTTTTTGGCCTGCAGGGGGTGCTGTTTTTAGGATAGCAGCTCCAAAATTTCAGGGATTTTTCGGGAGACTCTCCTGATGATACCACACAGGTTTAATGAGGTTTGGTTCAGTGATGCTGTTTGGGGTGGATTCCAGCATCACAGTGGCTGCCCATGTGGGGAGCAGGGGCTCAAAACTCAGATTTTGCACCAGGCTCCATTTTCCCTAATTTCGCCTCTACCTGGAGGGGAGGGCAGAAGAGACTGCCGACTGTCAGTTGGGAGCCCAGCTGGCGGGGGGGGGCATGGCGGGCATGGCAGGGGAGTCTGCCACCCCTGACCTCGGAGAGCTGCTTTTATAAGCACTGAGGCCGGGGGCGGGGCTTGGGAAGGTGTGGCCATGTCCCAGGGGCGAACCCCCCCATTAAAAAAATCTATACCTACATCCCTGCAACTAATGGTAAGTATGCCTAATCTAGCATAAGGAATAATCATTCTTCATATTCAGCAGAACGGATTACTATCGGTGCTCCCACTAGCACCATTGGAACTGTTGCATCAAAAATAAAACAGGACTGTTGAGTGTATTGTTATATTGTCCAGTAAGCACAAAATGGCCTCCAGTTTGAATCTTTTAGCACCAGAGTCATTTGCATCGTTCACATAACTCATCACCAAAATAAAAACTGTTTTATGTTGAGCTTATCTTGAGGATTCAAAGCGATTTCGTATTTTATCTCAGTGATTCTGTATAAAGTCAGATCAGTATGACGGGGCTGAAAGATAAAGTGCCTGTCTAAGGGCACTTTCGCACTGCAGAATAGTGCACTTTCAATCCACTTTCACATTTGTTTGCAAGTGGATTTTGCTATTCCGCCCAGTAAAATCCAGCTGCAAAGTGCATTGAAAGTGGATTGAAAGTGCGTTGTTCTGCATGTGCGAAAGTGCCCTCAGTTCGCACAGTGAGTTTGTGAGTAAGCTGAGATATTGAACTGGGTCTCATGCCCACCCAGAGACACACAAAATAAACAGCTGTTTCCAGTAAGAAAGTGGGAAGAAAGTGGAGGAACCAGCAGTTTCATCTTGGGGTCATGAGGAAAAGCTGGGGTTGAATTATTCATCGTTCTTTGGGAGAGCGACTTAACTTGAAGATTTGGGACGATCAGTGTTTCCCTGATCATCCTTATTCTTCCATGCCGTGACTCAGATGTTGTAGCTCAGCCCCACTTGATACTAACTGTTTTTGCTATTTTTTTTCTTTCTCCTTGTCCAGGAAAGGAAAAAGGCGACTAAAGAGGCTCAGCGAGAGAAGAGGAAAAGCAAGGTCCCAAAGCATGTAAAGAAACGAAAAGAGAAGACGGCAAAAATGAAGAAGGGCAAATAAATGCCAGTTGACTTTTTAGTGCGGTGTTAGCCACTCATGTCTTTACGGGACAATATTTTGGGAGCAGAAGATTCACCTTGTTCACCTTGGGAATCACAAATGTCCATTTGGGCCGGCCACGCTGGTCATGAGGCAGTTGACCCTCAGTCCTTCCGTAGGTTCATGCCTGTAGTAGTCAATAACACTCATTGACAGTGGGTTGAACCCAATGGCAAATTTCCACTAATGGAAAGCAGGGGAGTAATGATTTTTACCAGTTACCCCCTCCCACTGCAGACCCCCAATTTGCCCACTGCGTTTTTTTCTGTCATCTCTTGCATACATTTTAAGCTTCCCTGGAAGGAACAAAGGTGATAAAAGTTCCACGTTGCTCATAGAATTCCCTTCTGTCTGTTGAAAGTTGCTGGATTCAACCAGCATATTCACGGAAAGATTTTTTTACTGGGAATTTTCGGCCAGTACAGAGAAATTTATTCAACTTGTGTTTTAGTTACGTAGCACTGTGAACATCTCTAATGGTGCTGTATGTCCACCAAAATCCTTTACTTCCATGTTCAACAGATATACATAATTATTTACATATATGTATGTAAATACATATGTATGGGGATATATCGTTTAATCTCATGCATTTTAAATTATCAACTACATGGATGTGCTGCGTTTTTCTTTTTAAATTTGTATTTTCTCACCGGCTGGCCATGATTCCTTGCTGTCCACAATGCTGTTCCCATAATTTTCCTCAGCCCTGGTGGGGATTTGCGGGGCCGGGGGGGGGGGGGGGCTTGCAATGATGATGATCTCAATTAAGCTGGGATTTGTATTGGCATAAAATCTGGGGTAGCAAGTGGAGAAGCGCCACAGCACAGCTGATCAACAGGTCAAAACAAAAAACTATGATGTGTAAGGCTCACAGCATTAGCTGTATACTATATCACAGTTCCAAGAAAACCATGTTGGAACAACGTAGATGAATTCTCTAATGTGATATAGTCATCAGTCCTGCAACTCTACATGCATCAGCTAGGATGGCAAAGTATAACTTTAATAGCAACTCAAAAGAAACACAACCCATCTATATATATAAAAAGCTAACCGTGACTTTGTTAGTCACGCCCTAACGGCGAAACGGCTGGACCAATTGCTCCAAAATTTTGACATGACCTCCGTTCCCCTGGCGGGCAGGTTTTGCCACCTTCACCGGGCTCGCAGGTCACACCGGAGCCTGGTAGAACGCGCGTTTCCGCAAACCCGCAGCGGACCAATTAGGGCCTGCTGGTCCGGGGAAGAGGCGTGCCCTGCCCATCTTCGCAGCGCCATGCGCGTGCCCGCTGCGCGACACCGCCTGCTGCCGCCCACAGGAAGCACACGGTACCCCTCTCCCCTCCCTTCCATTCCTAACCCCCCCGCCGATGTCCCTAACCCAGCCGAGCGCGAGCCACTCACACAGGCGGTGACCCTGGGACGGGACCCTCGCGAATGGCGGCCTGGAGACGGCGTTTTTACCGTCTCCAGGCCGCCATTCATTGCCCGTGCGGAAACGGCCATAGCAAATCATAGGGCACCTTATAAAACATCATACCGTATATACTCATGTATATGCCGACCCATGTATAAGCCAAGGCACCTATATTTACCACCAAAACCTGGGGAAACTTGTTGACTCGCGCATAAGCCAAGGGTGGAAAATGCAGCAGCTTAGTTAGTTTAGTTTATTGGATTTTGATACTGCCCCCCCCCCACAAGGGCTCAAGGCATGGCTTGGGCTCCTCTCTTGCACGGAGGTTGCCTGGCTGGCTGGGAAAGAGGGGAGATCTCTCCTCTTCCCCAGCCAGCTGGGCAGCCTCCGTGGAAACGAGGGGTGCCCCAGCCTGCAGCCCTAGCATGGGAGCTGCTAGCTGGGGCTCCTCTCTTGCACGGAGGTCGCTGGGCTGGCTGGGGAACAGGGGAAGATCTCCCCTCTTCCCCAGCCAACTGGGCAGCCTCCGTGACTCGCGTATAAGCCGAGGGGGGCATTTTTCAGCCCGGAAAATGGGCTGAAAAACTCTGCTTATGCGCGAGTATATACGGTATGTCATTTCCAGAACAACATGGCTGATCAACAGGGGCATAACATCCAAATTGTCATAGTCTAGCCGCACACTACATTGGTCAGGCTGCAGCGGTAGTCTTCTTTGCAGTTCTGGAGGCCTCCTTGCAAAAAAGATGTGGACGGAATAGAGACAGAGCAGAAGAGAGTGACAAGGATGATCGGGGGCTTCGAGACCAAACTGTACGGAGAACGGCCGAGGGGCTTGGGAATGTTCAGTCTGGAGAGGAGGAACACGACTGCTGTCTTTAATTATTTGAAGGGCTGTCATTAGAAGAGGGTGGGGAGCTGTTCCTGTTGGCAGCAGAGGACAGAAGTCGCAATAATGGGTTTAAATTACAGGTGGAAAGATACTGGCTGGATATTAGGGGGAAAAATTACAGTGAGACTGATTCGCTGCCAAGGGAGGTGGTGAGCTCCTCACTGGCAATCTGCAACATTGTTGATCAGGCTCCAGAATCACAGGTGTCAAGTTCGCTTGGCCCTCCAGATGTTACATGGAGTTCAGTCCCCTGCCAGCATCATGCTGGCAGGGGATGATGGGAACTGTACTCCATAACATCTGGAGTGGCTGTTTCTAGCTCTGTGGAAGACTCTCGTGGGCTGTTGTCGATGAACATTTGTCAGAGGATACCCTAGGCTGGTCCCATGTGAGGACCAGGGGGATGAACTAGATGGCCTGTATGGCCCCCACTGCTGCAGTTTGGAGGCTGCTGAGATCCCACCATGCTGCTGTTTGCAGTCTACTGAGATCAGCCTTCTTTCGCCCAGGTGGGAGTAAAGCAACCGTGCTCTCCTGCTTTGACAGCTAACTCCATGCTTTCTTCTCTTATAGAAATGTGGCCTTCCTTTCTTCACAGTTACAATTATTGACAGCATTGTTTGCTTTAATGATAAACAGAATGAAAAAAAAATGTTGCTGTTTCTGCCATCTTCAGTTTCTTTCTGGACACTTGCATAAAAGCTTTCAACTTTTCCCTCATCCGTTATTTCAGACATGTCCAAATGTGAATTTGTCTCTTCCATTTTATTTCTCCCACCATTTTTGTTTGGCATGTAAAACAGCACATCCAGTATGACTCATGCTTGCCAGATCACTGGATGCAGCTGAGAAAGCTGAAAGAAATACACTGATCACATGATACATTATTTGTTGGCATGATGACATATCGATGCTTCAGGGCAATGATAAGTTGTGCTTTGTACATGTTTGTGCCAGTTTTTGTGTTAATCGATGCATATCATGAACATCTGCTTGCTCTGTTCATATTTTCTCTGTCCTATTCCTTGGTTTTATGGAGAAGGTCAGCATTAAAAGTTCCTGAAGTGTGCAGTTTAAGTTAAAAGAAAATAAATGCATGTAGGTTAATTTCAGAATGGTTTCAGCTTTGCTGAGCTCGGTGCTCGGGCGCCAGGAAGAAATGAATTAAAGAAATAAATACCCTGCTAATACTAGTTACACCAAAACTGTGTTCTACGAGTTGGGAATTCCATCCCATAATATCTGAGATAGAAGTCAGGATTGCTAACCGTTTTCTTGGTATGTTTCTTTTGTCCCATAGCCCAGGCTACCCTGATTTTGTCAGATCTCAGAAGCCAAGCAGGGTCAACTCTGGCAAGTATTTGGATGGGAGACCTCCAAGGGATACCAGGGTCTTGACGCAGATGGCAAACCACCTCTGAATGTCTCTTGCCATGAAAACCCCAGATGCGACTTGACTGCAAAAACAAGAAAGAGAGAGAACTTCGGCAGGCCGACTTTTCCGCCACCTGTACGGCAGGGGGAAAAGCTTCATCTGTTATGATGGCCTGTTTTAAAATGGTACAAGAGCTCTGCCCAGAAAAGATAGCCTTCGCTGACTAGAATGGTCTCTTTTTTCACCTTAGGTAGCACAATAGCCAGCCTCTATTTGAACCACAGGAGAAGAGGTGGTCATAGTCTTAACTGTTCTTACGCTTATGTTTTTAATAGTAGCTGCCCAGCATGTATAAATTTCTCTTCAAGCATTTAGGTTGCTACTGAAACAAAACAGCAGGTGGTTTTGAAAAAGACGACATCTGGAAAAATACAGGAGTTTAGTGGGAAAAGCTGTTCTCGTATTCTTTTCAAGACAGTACTCTGGGAAAACACCTGACTGTCTGAATTGTTTCTCCCACGTGAAAAACTAAAGAGTCATCACATTCCTTACATGGCAGGTAAGAAGGTAAGTTGGACTTGAATCAGAGGAATTGGGTCTTTTTATGATCCTGTCTGAACTAGTAGACATATTTGTAAAGACAGTGCGATTACATAGTCCTCATTTTGTCTCAGATGAGGCCGGCACTGTAGAAATGCAGCACCCTACAGATGAGTAACAGTAAAGTGGACTTTTTGAGAGAGGGGATTTACTCCGCTTTGTGACACAACTGAAGCATGGACTTTTAAAGCACATTTTCTCTCTCTTTTTTTTTTAAAAAAAATCTTGTTATACTACCCGTTTCCCCGAAAATAAGACCTACCCCAAAAATAAGCCCTAGCATGATTTTGGGGGATTTTTGGAGGATGCTTGAAATATAAGCCCCACTCCAAAAATAAGCCCTAGTCACAGATTCCCCGGCGCAGCTGATCTGGTCACGTGGGGGGCGCAAAATCATGGGAAAAAAATAAGACATCCCCTGAAAATAAGCCCTAAGACATCTTTTGGAGCAAAAAATTAATATAAGACCCTGTCTTACTTTCAGGGAAACAGGTAGGAATAAAATGTATATGAGCAGCTTCGCTCAGACAAACAAAAACAGCCCCCTACTGCTCCTTATTGCCCTCTGGTTTTCAGGGCTGTTACATCAGGGTCCCCTCATATTGAGGGGCCTACCATCCCCCCCTTTTTTCTGGGGGTAGGTTTTAAATTTGAGGTTGGACGCCTGCTTTTATGCTTTTATGTATTAATTTGTTTCCGCTGGTTTTAGGTTATTTTAGTGCTGACAGGAGATGGAGGTTATGTCTGTATATTGTATATGTTTTTTGCTCCTGTTAAGTCTCCTGAATCCTTGCTGTTCACTCACCTCGGGAGTCCCTTCGGGATCAAGGTATAAAAGCCGAATTAATAAATAAATTAAATAAAAATAAACTAAAGTGTTTAACTATACTTGAGACGTTTTGGTTGCGGTATTCAGGTTCCTCCAGATCTGAGTTTATTATATACATTGGATCTGGGAAGGTTTCTTCAGCTGGAGAAAAGCACTTCACTAGAACAGATCCATGGGGTCCAACCCTTGATGTTGGCCTGGTGCTCCAGAAGCATTACTTGTCTGTAAAAACCAGTAATGTGGGCTGAAGTCTCAATACCAGAAAAGGTACAGTGGTTGTAAACTCTTCTCTTCTAGACTATTTCTCATCAACTAAAATTTCCAACCAGGTAGCTTTAAGGTCCACTACAAAATAATACATGTAACTGAACTGACTTTAATACACAATGGTGACTTTAATACAGTGCCGCTCTCTCCATCTGGCAATCCTTTACTGGGACGTCAGTAGATGTTGTCCCTTAGTTTGCAAAGATGGCTTCACACAAGTAAATCATAATAGTTTGAAGAGAACCAACCTTCTTATAGAATGGGTACCACAGTAAAATACATATGCTTATCTTTCTCCCTCCAAATAATTCCAAGTTCCATTTTATTCTCCAAACTGCTGAAAATGAAAGATGATTGATCCTCTGTACACAGCACACAGGTGCTTTACTAGGGACAGTGAAGTCACCAAGGTTACATTGGTCACTTCCTGTATCCTTTATTTAGTCATCTCTCCTGCAATCTGTTTGTTTACCCAGAATGCTTCTATTAGGGGTTCCTTCTGGCTAACTCCTGTCCCTGATCACAGAGGACAAGACGTGCTCTTTGCAAACTTTCTCCATAGCTAGGATCTTTTTCTCTACCTTTCCTATCCACTACAGAGTTCCTTCACAATAAAGGCAGCAAATACCAACCTAGACTAAAAAGATGTATGACTCATCCTTCAACCCCATTTCTTCATCCAAAGATTCCTATGAGCAGTGATAGATTCTCACAACTGCCAGGATTGGGGGTGGGGTGGGGGGTGGAGGTAGAAGTGACTGTGAGGTGTTGCACCAGGGAGTGCATTTTTCTAGGTGAGTGACTATAGAAACCTCTACACCTGCCCACTTGTTCACCTTCAACATTAAATTTAAAAAAAATCTAAATGCAAAACTGAGAAAGTAAAGTAGATCTATTTCAACTGCATGGCTACAGCCATAATCTAACTAAAAAGAGTTGCGTGTGATAAGGTAAATAGTTGCATAGTAGGAAAGGGCCTCTGTACTCTTAATAGTTGCGTGGAAGAGGAATTCTACCAGGTGTGATGTTTTTGGCCTCTGCAAACTCAAATTATTTCATACACACCTATTAACAGCAGAGAGCTTCCCTGCCTTCCCTTGCCTCTGGTCAATTTCAAATTATGTCTATTGTGTAAAGGCAGTCCTCTGTGCAAGTACCGGGTCATTACTGACCCACGGGCGATGTCACATCACAACATTTACTAGGCAGATTTTGTATATGGGGTGGCTTACTGTGGCCCCCCCCCCTTCATCTACGTCTTACCCCCAGCAAGCTGAGCACTCATTTTACCAATCTCAGAAGAATGGAACACTGAGTCAATATTGAACCAGCCAACTAAGACGGATTTCTGTTGGGATCAAACTCAGGTTGTGAGCAGAGCTTTGGCTGCAGCAGTGCAGCTTACCACTCTATGCCACGGAACTCCTTTCCTTTCTGTGCCCAAATATAATGTATCTCCAGCAGTCAATGCTAAATCCTGTCATCTTAATTGTGCACTCAGCGTATGGGAGGTGGAGGCACCTCTACGTTCCAAGGGAAAACTGAGGACAGCTTTTTAAGAATGTGGAACTTAATGCCTTCAAAATCCACCAAAAGCAGCAGAAGAATGCACTGTTTTGAACTGCAGAGATGTTGTGGAAGTGTTGATATTATGGTACACTTTTCTTTCCTGAGGCAAGTTTTCAGCAATGTTAAGTTAAAATTAAAAGTTGGCTTTTAAAAAGTACTCTGGGTACTCATCCTGCCTAGCAACTGGAGCAATTTTGCCACCTTTTTAATATTTGGAATTTTGTTGAAATATTGTTGCTTCAATGAATAGTCATGCCTAATTCCCCTTATCACTTTTTAAGGGCATACAGCCCTAATGCACAAAGGAAGAGAAAGACTACACTCTGTTCCACAGAAAGATGATAGTAGGGTTGTATATTCCTCTGCCACAGAACCAAACATGCTGGACCTTCTTTGTTGTAAAATGCTCCACCTGGGTCCTAGTGCCTACATAGCCTGCTCTCCCCATACTCTTGAAAGTCATTCAATGAACTATAAATGCTCTTGTATCAAAGTACCATGTTTAATAATCCACAAAATGATGGTGTTGACAGAGAGAGCATGTGTGTAATGGTTAAGAGCAGGTGGATTCTAATCTGGAGAACCGGGTTTGTTTCCCCACTCCTCCACCTGAGTGGCGGAGGCTTATCTGGTGAACCAGATGTGTTTCTGCACTCCTACATTCTGGCTGCGTGACCTTGGGCTAGTTACAGTTCTTTGAAGTTCTCTCAGCCCCACCTACCTCACAAGGTGTCTGTTGTGGGGAGAGGAGCAGAAAGGAGCTTCTAAGCCACCTTGAGTCTTCTTACAGGAGAGAAAGGTGGGGTATAAATCCAAACTCTTCTTCTTCTAAATGAATGATCATTCTCATATTCGGTTGGGACTATGTTCTAATATGGAAGCATACAATTTTCTCAATCACTGCATCTCAACTGACCATGCTATCATCTTTCAGTGGAACAGAATGTAGCTGATTCAACACAGATGGCAAATTATGCACAGTATAAAACTAGACTCATATCTGCAGCTCACTGCTTTTAAAGTTAGGCCTGCCTTTACCCTTATACTGTGCGACAAACCCAGAACTTTGCACAGAAATCCTTTTATACCCACTCCTCCTGCCTCAAGGAGTCCTCATCCCCCCTGCTTTCATTGCCTTCGTTGCCAAACCCACCATCTTTGCAGCCTCGGGAAGATAATTTCATTAAGAAGTTTCCTGCTTAGCAAAGTTTTATCTAAACTCTCATCAAACGAAGCAAAGCTAGTACAAAGCTCCGGGCCCCGAGCTATGTAAGTTATTGGAGTGAAGATTGCTGCCGAAGCATTTTTGGATACCACTGGACAAACTGGTATGGCAGCTCTGAACAGCCTGGATATCTGTAAAAGGCGTATCCTGTACCAGAAGACATCACGTGACTGTGGATTGTCAGGTTTTTGGCAGAGATAGCCAAACTCACTTTGAAGAAACGTTTAGTAATTTTTTTTGGACAATTGGAAACTGTTGATGGATTACTTGGGTGAAACAGAAAAAAGTAAAATGATGATTAGTGGTTTTGAAGATCAGTGCATTGTTATTATAAGACTTAACAGAGGAAAGTATTTTAATTATCAGTAGTGGTTGTCAAGTTGGAATGTTAAGTATGTGGTTAAAAAGCAAGTGATAGTAATTTTTACTGCTCACACTCAATGTAGATGAAATTGGGAGTCCTTATGTTAAATGTACGTTTACAGTTTTTGATCTTTTTCTTTGCTTTTTGTAAGTGTTTTAAGTGCTAATAAAATTTGATACTACAAGGAAAATGTTATTCCAAGTCAGGTTCAAATACACAGTTGGAGTCTGGATGGAGCCAGAAACTGCTATGGTTACCTTTCCATAGTATTGCCCCTGTCCAGAACACTAAACTAAGATCTTTAATATGGAATACCCTATTGTTTATTAACAGTGACAATTAAATTGAGGACAAAGAACAGGAAATGTTCAACCCTTCCCTCATCTGTTTTTTAGCATCTGGCTGGTTGCTCCTGGAAACCAAATGCTGGCCAATCCTATATGGACCATCAAAGCAGTTCTGAGGTTCTAACCTTGTTTCGTGTTGCATCTATTATGACTCAGATGGCAGAGGTCCTTTGCACACAGTGTTCTAGAATTTATAATTTTAAAATATCCCCTTATATCAGCGTAGAGTGTTCATTTGAAGATCTTCCCTAAGGTCACATGTTCAAGTATGCAGTTCAGCTAGTTGAGAGCCCTTTCATAAACCAGTTGGAGTTGCTGCTTAGATTAAAACTGTTTGTACGACTTGTTCTTCTGGTCTCTATTTTGGAACCCACAATCATTACACACAGGACTACTTTCAAGAATTTCACCCATCAAACTCAAGGCCAGCAATTCTCATTATTCTTGGGTGGAGATGAGTGAACAGGTAACAGAAATCGTGCCGGTCGCTAGAACCAAGCTCTGACCAAGCAGGGATTTTTCCCTGCTTCAGACGTAAACTTTGAACCCCCAGAAGATTCACCCAAAAGGTCAGTCTCACAATTGAAACATTGTGCAGAGCCCAGTAATAGGACGTGAAGAGTATGTGGAGCCTGTTGTTGCATCATGGACTTGAAAACAAAACCTGATCAGTCCCAAATGCCGTTTCATCATATGCCAAGTTATACTATGGTAGGCATCAGAGAACATATGCCGGAGCCCTGAGGGCAGTAAGGAAGGACAGTTCCAAAGTTCTGAGATCAACAGGGCATCCATTGAGAGGGAGTCAGGAAGTAGGTCAAACCTGTTCAACAAAGCATCACATTCTACTTTCTTTCCCTTACACGTAATGAACCATGCTATTAATTGTATTATTGTACCCCCGTTGGATACACAGTTAATGTGAGGTGGTTTGAGCATCACTGAAGCAGAGATCACTCAGTTTATTTTATTTATTTATTGGCATTTATTCCCCACTCTTTACCATGGTCTCAGGGCAGGTTACAATAAAAACTGTACAAAATCCAGCAATGGTAAAATCACAATAAAACCCCATCCTAAAACCCCTAAAACAATCTAAAATCTCAAAAAAAAGGGAAGGGTGCATGGACATCTCAGGGGCCCCCATCCAGTTGGGGGAGTCAACCAAACACCCAAGTGAAGAGGACGGTCGTTACCAAGTGCCAAAACTCCAAGAGAGTAGGTGCCTGGTGAATCTTTGGAGGGAGGGCATACCACAGTGTAGGGATTACAGTTGAGAAGGACCTCTGGGTGGCCCCCATCCCCCTCACCTCTGAAGGAGCGGGATAGACGGGTGGGCCTTCCCCTCTGATCTCAGTATCCAAGCAGGAATATATGGGCAGATATACTCTCTCAGATACCCATCTAAAAAGACACTGATGGTCTTTTTAATAAAGATATAGTAGCTTTCTTTAGGAGAAACACAAGGTCTACCAGAGTCCTTCATAGCAATCCTCTGCCCAGCCAATCCAGAGACATGAATAAAATTTAAACTGGAAAAAATATATATCACGCAATGCATTACTGAACATTACCATTTACTGTTCAGCAAGGGCGCTGGTGTGAACGCTCCAGCTATTGTCTTCTCACCTCTTTCCCCATCAAGATGATGGGGAGAGAGGGCCTTCAATCTGCAAAGATTTTGAGACTGGAAATTCTGTGATGGGCTCATTCCATCCTCTGGCTGAATATCTTGTGTCCTTTTAAAGGCCTCTAGAAATTGTCAACTGCTAATTAAACAATTAAAATGTTCAAGTTAATAACAGTGCTATAAATTTAGTTTCCTCATCGTCATTTTTTTGCATATACATAGTTATTTTTGTATATACTTATTATAGGAATATTTTAAAAGAAACCTTTCGTCTGGTTGGCAGAGTACACCTAGGTTGAGTCCAAGGGAATAATAATATCAAGCACAGGTTTACTCAGAATCTTCCTCAGGTCTATTCAGTCTGCATTACTCGCAGGAAAGTGTTCTTTGAATTGGACTTCAGCGACCTCATCCAAAGTGTGTGTGTGTGGGGGGGGGGGTTCACCCTTAGAAGTGGCGTGTAGCTGCACTGGTGAATTTGCCCTCCTCAGGGAACATCCCCACACCCCTGCTGCCGCGGGCATAGCAGGGGCATGCGAGGGGCATGGTAAAGAGAAGGACCAACATTAGTTGGCTTCCTCCTGGCCATTTACTGCTTTACACCAGTGGCTGGCACCTCAGACTTAAGCCACCAAAAAGGCTGAATAGAGGCTTCTCGGAGCAGGGAGGCCTTTTCACGTTGCAAGCCTCTCTGCACTGCTGGGAATCTTTTATGGAAATGGTGGGGTCACGGGGCCACCTGGCCAATCGGATGGGGCTGCCCGGCCCTTTATGCATGGAGAACATAACCTGAGGCTGTTTGCTCCACAGTGGAATATTCCCACTTTTTGTTGTTGTTGCTTTCACAGTATTTTTGCTGAGCAGAACCTTCATTTTGCCTGCCCCCCTCCCCCTCCCCATGCTTCCATCTTGTTTCTGCAACCTCCAATGGAGGCCATGGTTTAATGAACTATCACTCCTGTGATAGACTTACGTGACTTAAATTTAAAAAGTTGCTGCTGAAATGCCTGCTGGGGAAGTGGGTGGGAACAGCTGCTTTGTGGACAGGGGAAGGCGGGAAGAGCAGGAAAACGTGAAGGAATCTGCACGTATGCTGATTCCATTCACTGTCCTTGTGGAGGGAGACAAAAAGTAGCACTTTCATTGGTTTCGGGAACTGCACAGAGAATCTGATCTGAAGAAGAAGAAGAAGAAGAAGAAGAAGAAGAAGAAGAAGAAGAAGAAGAAGAAGAAGAAGAAGAAGAAGAAGAAGAAGAAGAAGAAGAAGAAGAAGAAGAAGAAGAAGAAGAAGAAGAGTTTGGATTTATATCTCCCCTTTCTCTCCTGCAGGAGACTCAAAGGGGCTGACAATCTCCTTGCCCTTCCCCCCTCACAACAAACACCCTGTGAGGTAGGTGGGGCTGAGAGAGCTCCGAGAAGCTGTGACTAGCCCAAGGTTACCCAGCTGGCGTGAGTGGGAGTGTACAGGCTAATCTGAATTCCCCAGATAAGACTCCACAGCTCAGGCTGCAGAGCTGGGAATCAAACCCGGTTCCTCCAGATTAGATACACGAGCTCTTAACCTCCTACACTACTGCTGCTCCTAACCTCCTACACCACTGAAGCGTGAAGTTCTGAAGAAGAGAAATATGTGCATAACTGAGAATCCAAACTGAAGAGAATGTGTGCTGGATGAGATGAGACCAGAAGTGGATAAATGACCTAGATGGATCTCCCTAATTCTTCAAACTGCTGTTGCTCTTGAGAATGGCATGAGTACACAGGAAAATAAATTACACTAACTCAGGAAGCAGATAGAAGATGTCATGCACAAATCACCAGAGTTTCCCACAAGGATAGTTCTTTCTGGAATTAATGTGCAACTGGCTATTTCTAATGACAGGCCTCTGCAGAAATGGGCTTCTCCTTTGGATGGGTGCTGTCTATTTGCTGAGGATTTTATTTTGAAAACATCTTTCCATTTGCAATTGCAAAATTTGCAATTTGGGTGATTCTCCAAAGAAGGAACACATATCAACATGGTAGCAAGACAGGTCTGGATACAGTTCACGGTTTCTTTTCAAGAAACAGCAGCAATTGGAATCAAGCCAAACAGTAAAAAGAAATAGCAAACAAACAAGTGAAAACCTCAAGGGGCTGATTTAGCACTACGTAACTTCATGTTGGCTTTGTCAAAAGAGTAAAGCAGCTGAGGTGTTAAGTAACTTCTGCATTTCTCAATATTTACAGTGTAGATGTGCTTATTGATGCCCCTTTTCTTCCCAGTGGGGATCTAAAGTGGCTTACAACGTTGCTGCCTTCTCTGACAACATCCCTGTGAGGTAGGTTAGGCTGAGAAAGGAAAACTGTCCCAAGGCCACCCAGTGAGCTGGCACAAGCTCAGATTCAAGTCTGTGTCTTCCAATCTATAGTCTGGTCTTATAACCACTGTTGTTATATGTTACCTACCTGTTAGTTAAATGGAATTCTTCTTATAGATTTAAGTGCAATGTTTTTAAAGTATGCGACTATACAAATATTTTTTAAAATGTTTTTACATCTTCCATCAGGGTTTTTTATTCAGCCAATGAAAACCTATTGGTGATCCCTGTCCCAAAGGATATCCAACTGACCTCAACCAGGGCCTAGGCATTTTTGGTCTTGGCCCCAACTCAGTGGGACACTCTACTGAGTGACACCCAGGCCTTGCGGGACCTGATGCAGTTCCACAGGGCCTGTAAGAAAGAGCTGTTCCACTACTAGACTTATGGTTCAGTCAGCAAGTTTTCTATTTAATCGATCTTCCTCTTCTTTTCATCCCTCCGACTCCTTTCGCAGCATCCCATTTTTTTATACATTGTAAACTGAGGTAGTGTCGTTAGTATTGAATTATTTAGCCACCACTTGGGTTAAATTGTTGTTTTGGATTGCGTCTTGTGGTATTTATTGTATTTTAACTGTGTTTTATTGTGTTTATTATATGACATGAGCCACCCTGAGCCTGTGAGCGTGGCTGGAGCCCTGGGTGCACCTTCCTCAGGGCATACTGTAGGGCTGCCCCTCTCCTTGCAATTAAGACATAAGAGTTTGGGGGCAGGGCAAGACCCACTCGTCAGCGTTCAATGCTGACAGGTGAGGCTTTCCCTGCCCCCAAACTCCCTGTACAGCTCAGGAGCAAGTCCAACTGGGCTTGCCCCGCCTTGCAAGTGGAGTTTGGGAGTGGGGCCAGGCAACTTGTCATACCCCCAATTTCCACTTTAAACCTGGGAGTGGCATGGGCCCATTTGATACTGGCTCAGGTCCAGTATATATAAAGCTAACTGTGTATTTGTTAGTGATGGTATAACTCAGTAACTGCTGGGCCAATTCCTCTGAAAATTCCCAGCCACTATAGTCAGCCAGGCGAGAGTGTTTTTAGATGTTCACATACCTGAAATTTCACACCTGGCCCAGGTAAAATGCCTTTTTCCTGGTGCTCCCTGGTGAAGGACATGCAGCTGCCTGTGTGTAACTGTTACCCTTAGAATGTTCGTGCAGCTTAGAATGTTTGCTCAGATGGCCAGATATGAGCAGTGAAAACAGTACATAGGCAATGACTCGGGTGGAAGTGAAACACATACACACACATACACATGAGGGAGAGGGGGGGAGGGGTGGCATGCAAGGGAAGAGAGGGAAGGAGAGGGAAGGGATGGAGGGGGAGGCATGCAAGGGAAGAGAAGTGAGAGAGGGGAGAGAGCGTAAGGGGTGGCATGCAAGGGACGGGAGGGAGGGGCCAGGCACCCTAGATTCCCTGAATACTGCGGTTACAGTTAAGAAAACTAGGCACGCATTACTCAGGAGTAAGCTTGGTAAAGCAACCGTGACATACTTTGAATGGCTGCATCACGCCCCTCAGAGGGTTTCCTCAGAAGCGACACCCATTGCCACCACCCCAACTTACTCCCAGGTAAAGGATCATGACCAGCCAGCCTAGATGTGTGGGAGGGGTGCCTTTCCATTCCACCCCCAAGGAATGCGGGCACACACATCAATGACATCGCACAGTATCAGGCTGCGTGTTTGCATGAGCACATACTGCTGGCCTCTGCAATTGATTTGCTGCTACTGTCCTTTCCCATTTCACCACAATTAGCCACAGCAACGCGTGGCCGGGCCCCACTGGTAGCTTTATACTGTTGACTCCACCCCAAGGCCACTCCTGGCATACTCTGAGCCCCTGCCTTGAACTCCATGGGGGCCGGGCTACAGCTGTGGGGTGCAGCACCCAGGGTGAGCCCCAGGTCCCATTTTATAAAACGATATCCCTTCCCATGAGGGGAAGGGTGGCATTAAAATCTAATAAAATAAATAAATCAAACTGTGATGTGTAAACACAGCATATTCATGTGTTTTATAGAACACAACCCAAGGAGTTAGATTAACTGTGCTCCCTGCTACATTGATATGTAGTGAGGAACATGTTTAGTGACATGTAATGAGTGAAAATCCTTAAGACAGGAGCTTCCTGCTCTAACTGTCGTCTCTTTGACAATCATTAACTTTAATGTGTAACTGCTATAAATGAAGTTTATTGAACCCTGTGTGTCAAACCAAAAGGAAGCTGAAGAAATATGGGAGATGAGGCTACAGAGAATGAATTTACTGCTGTTTGTGTGACGAAACTATAAAGAAGAAGTAATGGGACGGAAGGAAGAAAAGGGGGAAGAAGTATTGTTTGAAAATGTGTGACGAAGGAAATTACTATAAACTGTAAAATTCAAATGATACAATAATTTTTTTTTAAAAAAAACTTATTGCAACAGATAATTTATACTATTCGTGTACATTTTTAATCTCCAGTGTTAATGGTTGCTAGCTCATTTCTTGCAACACAAGTGTGTTGGAGAGAAGTCAGAAAAGGAAAACACAAAGGTTGTTTCCTTGAGGCTGAGGCACCAGCTAACCTTTGTGCACTTGTTTTTACAGCAGCTGACACAATAGAGCCGTAAATCCATGTCTGGAAACGTTAAGCCACTGTAAATGTTGGCAAATGGATGCAGTTCCCTTTTGATATAAAGCCCAGTCAACAGTTCTCAAAGGGCAGGGACAGAAGGCACCGCTACCGTCTTCCAAGCCTTTCTGCATATTGTAAAAACATTTTCTAAAGAATTATGAAGGGGTATAACCTTCAGCTGGAACTACTCAGTCTGGTGAGCAAACATTGCTAAATTGTGTACAAACAGCATTAAGATAAGAGGGTTGTGATGATGTATTGCATCCAAAGTTGGGAGCTGTTATTAAGAAACCATTGTGAGGTTAATCCTTACAACAGTTGTTAATGTGAAAAGAACTCCATGTGTTTTATCAGTCCTCAAAACAAGGACCGCAACACTGGCATCTGAGACAGCAGTATTAGGAAGGATCTTCACCTAAGATTAGGGATATCCTCTGATCAAGTAATAAGTGATGTGAAAGATCTCTGTGTAGGACTCTGGAGAGCTACTGCCACTCAGAGGGGACAGTCCTGACATTGGCTCTTTCTACATAAGCTGCTGAAAATGTTTTGCAAATGTTTTCAAAACATTTGCAAACATCCCCCCCCCCCCCCCCAATTTGTCCACATTCACTCCCTCAAAAATGCTTCCTGGCCACCATTATGTGATCATTCTGGGTTGTTGTTTTTTTTACTTCTTAGGTTTGTAGCTATGAAGCTTCAAATCCTCATGCCGTGATTCTCTAGAGGTAGCTGCATAGATAGAACCTCCTCCTCCCCTCTGATTAAAAAAAAAAACGGACAGAAATACAGTGTGAGCTGGCTGGCACAAGCTCAGAAAATGGCGCCAAAGAGGGAGTCCAGAGACTGTGGAGAGACATGGAAAAGTGTTTGCACAGCAAGTGAAAACGTTTTCAGGATGTTTCCAAAAATAATCACTAGGGAACAGCATGCAAATAAAATGTTTTCAGGCAGGAAATAAAATGTTTTGGCTAAAAACCACGTGGAACTCCATGAAGGAAACGTTTTATTTCCTGTGGGCCTGTGTTAGACAAACTATAGCCAGTGAACATACTAACAGAAAACAGGTGTACAGTTCAATTACCTCTCAGGTCCAAGCATCATATGAAGGATAGGACTGTATTACGCAGCACATGAAACATGCAACTGTGTTTTGCATTACCCATTCCCTTGATTTTTACAAAGGAACTACTATTGTAAAATGCTCAAAGTAAAATGCTCAAAGTTGTTACTCTGTACCTAGACTAACATGACTAAACTGAGGGCGGCTATCGTACTTTGGTCACATAATGAGAACTTCACACACACACACACACACACACACACATTGCCACAAGCAAAGCCTTGACTAAAGGTATGAGGAGAGGCACAGCTGGATTTTTGGGGGAAGTATAACAAGTATTTGGATGGGAGGCTTCCAAGAAATATCAGGGGCGTGACCCTGAGGAAGGCTGTAGCAAACCACCTCTGAATGTATCTTGCCTTGAAAACTCTTTCAGGTCACCATAAATCTACTGTGTCTTGACAGCAAACACACATACACAACAATTAAGTGCTCTGGAATTTTAGTTTCATTCCTACAGGCAGCTGATTATGAAGCAGGAATGAGTGGGCAGTGCAAAAGCATTCTAGTGAAGAAACAGAGAAATTAAAAGCAAGCCCTTCACTGCAATTTAAATTGTTTCTATTTCATGTAAGTCTGCAGATAAACTGGTTCTAACTAAACGTGTAATATTCCCCCTGTCCATGGTTTGCATTTTGAAGAGAGAAAGTGATTTTTCCCCTGTGAAACTTGAGTCTCCCACTGACCTGTTTACAGTTTTTATCTTCCTGAGTATGTGTTATGCCTTCGTTTACCAATTTAACTCAAATATGTGATTCTTTCGTTGTCTGACTTTTCCTGTACTGAGGTAGGAAAGGGTGTAAAGAGTGGGCTGCGCTGAGGGCAGAGATAAGGCGGGCTTGCTCAGGGGTGAATCAAAGGAAGCTCCAACAAAGGGTTTGATTTACAGTCTGGCCTTTTTATTACTCATGTTGGCCGCAAGGACTCCAAGGGATGATTGCAGCCAATTGCCTGAGGTACAGCTCCTGTTAGGTATCCCAACACTTCCTGCTTTGGTCTTTATGTTGACTGCAAAATATAATTGCATCATTTTCCTTCTGGTTTGTGTTTACATAGATGGTTGAAGGTAAGGAACCAACCGACTGAACAGCTGCGGAAGAACGTGTGCTATTGAAACCACATGGGAAAACCTCTGGAAGCTGATAAACTGCCTGTCTCATTAGGGCAGTGGTGGCGAACCTATGGCACTCTGGATGTTCATGGACTACAATTCCCATCAGCCCCTGGCAATTGGCCATGCTGGCAGGGGCTGATGGGAATTGTAGTCCATGAACATCCAGAGTGCCATAGGGTGTGTGTGTGTGTGTGAGGAAATGGGGTTCTTTTCTAGGGTCTTTTTTGCCTCCTAGTCTACCAATGTGAGGAGACATAATTCTGTGCCCTATTGTACATGTTCACTGCGCACACAACTGTACATGTGCATAGGACAGTGATGGCGAACCTTTTTGAGACCGAGTGCCTAAATTGCAACCCAAAACCCACTTGTTTATCGCAAAGTGCCAACACGGCAATTTAACCTGAATAACTCCCTCAAGCAGAGGCCAGCCTGCTGTAGCCTCCAGCAAGTCCCACATGCACCGCTCTGCGCCTCTCTAGCATCTCTGCCGCCTCTGCCCCCCACCCCTCCCAGGCAGCAGCCACCTGGAGCACAGGCACCAGGCCTGCCAACCGAGTCCTCCATGCTCACTGAGGTGCACGCACATCAAGTCCAGCGCCAGCCTAGATGTTTGTGTGGGGAGGCAATTCCCCCCCACATGACGAACTCTGTGCATGCATGCCCACAGAGAGGGCTCTGAGTGCCACCTCTGGCACCTGTGCCATAGGTTCGCCACCACTGGCATAGGATCTGCAGGCCAAGGAAGTTCTCAGCTTCTGCTCGTGTGGAAGTACCAGGAAGGAAATCAGGAGAAAGGCCAAACTCTGTACTTCGCTTGAAAACCGAAGTAGCTTTTAATCAGATGCTAACGAAGATGCTAACGAATTGCGTAAGTGTGGGACAAATGGCATTGCCTCGGTCGACCTGTGATTTGGGGGAATCTTAGGGAGAATCATCCCGGCCAGCTTTGTAAAAACTGTCTTAAAACAACCAACCTGTAGAACGAGAGTGAGCAGACACATGCAGGAAGCAAGTTGCTACATGTGCCACCGCATGTGTGCTTTTAATTTCACTGCTGGCAAAGGGGAAGGTCGAAATTGCCTGCCTTCTTTCCACACCCACTGCTGAACTGTGAGAAAAGCAGTGCTGTGGAGCAGCTGAAAGTTATGCAAGATAAAGAAAAGTTACTGCCCCAGAATTGAAGGTGTGTGATGAGTGTCCCTAGAAGGGTTCTCCTTTTTTATGGCAATACATGCGAGATCTTTTGCCCAGAATGGAAGTTATATTTTCTTTGCACTCCACTGAAGAATTGCAAAACCTGTGAACGATAATAAGAAACATCAGTGAATACGATTGTATATTTTTGAGATTTAAAAAAAATCTTGTTTGGTTCTTTGGGACCTAAAGCTATTGGTGTGCAGTGGATATTTGCTATACCAATAAGTGCACCTACCTCATTTATCTGATATGGTGGATTCAACCTTCAGATAGGGGCTGGAGATCTCCTGGGATTACAACTAATCTCCAGGTGACAGAGATCGGTTCATGTGGAGAAAATGGTCACCTTGGAAGGTGGACTTTATGGCATGAAAGCCGCCTCCTTCAGGTTCCACCTCCCAAATCTCCAGGTATTCCCCAAACTGGAACTCGCAACCTTTCTTTTGACCAATGTCAGACAAGCACACATTTCAGTAGGGGAAGCTGGCTAGAATGGGAAAGCAGTTGTTTTTGTATTAGCAATCTCTCTTCAATGAGATCAGAAGTCTGAGTCAAAGAATACACAGCAATTTCTCTGTTTCCCTTTTCTTTGCAAGTAGAATAAAAATATTATTCCCTGCCTCTACACCAGAAAACAACAGCCTCAGTCCTGTTTTATACAGTTCAACTCTTCAGGACTTATCGCTGTACGAAAACCTGGGGTCTATCAAAAGAAGAATTTGGATTTATACCCTGCTTTTCTCAACCACGAGGAGTCTCAAAACAGCTTACAAACTTCCTTCCTCTCGGTGGGGCTGAGAGTTCTGAGAGAACTGCGACTAGTCCAAGGTCACCCAGCAGGCTTCATGTGTAGGAATGGAGAAACAAACCTGGTTTTCCAGATTAGAGTTAACCACTCATGTGGAGCAGTAGGGGATCAAACCCGGTTCTCCAGTTTAATCCACTTGCTCTTAACCACTACACCACACTGGCTCTCACTGGCATTGACCAAGATACTGATTCCATGCAGTGGTGGCGAACCTTTGGCACTCCAGATGTTAAGGACTACAATTCCCATCAGCCCCTTCCAGCATGGCCAATTGGCAACCCAAAACCCACTTGTAGTCCTTAACATCTGGAGTGCCAAAGGTTCGCCATCACGGTATAGGGGCAATCAGGTTAATTTACTGTAGCAAAATTAAGCAGAACTCCACCAGTTGGTGTTTCTCCTCCAACTCCTCTTCCGTGATTTTTGTTATAAAAACCTGAAAACAGATTTTCTTGCCATTTGCATCCAAAGTTGTGAACTTTCATTCATGCTGGAATAAAATTTGTTGGTATTTCAAGATGCCACTGGACTTCTGTTTTATTTGTCAAGGTCAACAAGTAAAACCTTACCGGAAAACCATGTCATCGATCACTGAGTAGACCATGTCAAGAGCTGAAGGCCACTTAGAATTTCTTGTGTTTCCCCGAGGGCTTGCTGATTCATGTCTCCCAATCCAAATTGTTGCTGAAAATACTGAAAATATTGAAAACCCTGGCCAGACACTGGAAGACAGCCTATATTCCAGAAGCATCAGAATGGGAAAACAAAGTTCAACAGTTGTATTTGTTGGATAAATTCACATTTCAAATAAAAGGCCAACCAGTAGAATTATATCTAGAAAAATGGCAATTATGGATAGATTATCTAAGTAAGGAAACTGGTGCGAAGTCTTACCCGGTCATGTATTAATTAATTAGTTTTTTGTTTGCTTTTTCTTCTTCCTTACAATAGAAAATCACTCTATAATGTGTTACAACTATAGATAAGGAGGTAAATAGATATTTAAATGCAAGCAGAATCAGAACGTAACAACTTTAAAGTTAGCTATCTTATCAGAATGTAAACTATTTCTTTATGTCAAAACTTTTGACTGATTATAGGTGAAGAAGTCTACTTTAGGATTTTGGAAAGAGAATATAGAAGGGTGGATATATTATAGAGACTAATAGTTAGGTCAACGAGACCGCTATTGGTCTTTTATGTTGGTACATATGTTTTGTCTGATTTGTCCTGATCTGTCTTCTAGTTTGTCTTTGTATGTTTTCACCAATGTAAACCATACAGTTTGTTTATTGTAAATATATTATCTGAAACATCAATAAAAATTTATTATTAGAAAATATTGAAAATTGGTGGACCTTACTTGTCACTTAATAGGGTCCTGAAGAAGATACTGACTCTAGCCCTTGGCCCGCTCCAGGAATTTTTCCTGAACTTCTTTCATGGCACAGATGTGTGATTCGTTTGGAAGGAAGCAAGGGGGCGGGACAGAAGCCCAGCTCTACCAAGAACAACTGCTTTTTTCAGATTGAGGCTAAGGTGTGGTCTCCTCTTTCTAAAAGCATTCTTGGAGTGAATGCCCCCTACTTTGATATCTGTTCTTCCAGTTCCAGATGTGTGTGGGTTGATGGTATTTACACAACATCTGGGGAAAAGATTGCACAGACTCACATATACTCTTTTAAATTATTATTATTTTCCCTTTCAGGACTGTGTTCAGGCAGTAAAATAAACATTGTTACAAATACCTACTAAAGCCTGGCCAGGATCTCAACATAGGCTGGTATTCTTACCCTTCAGTTGGAATTAGATTTATAACTGTTGGGCAGAATGGCAGTGAGAGAAAAAGAGAGAGATTACTTATCTCTGATGCAACATCAAAGTGTAGCCTCACAGTCTGGGCAGAAGCTTGGTTTAAAATAACTTTTAATTGCAGACCACCCTGATTTATGGGATGGGAACTATTTAAATAACAACCGTTGGCTTGGATTCCCTGTGGGTTGGAGGATTTCTGATGTGTTTTTGATTTCTGATTTCTCATGTGCAACGCCTGAGGATGTGTTTTTGTGGTTTCCTCATTGTTGCTGATATAGCACAGCAGAATGGGGCTTCCACGTGGCATTTCCCTGCATTTTCCCTGCCCCAGCCTTCCTCACCCGCCACGCCACTAGGGAAATTTTCGTTTAATTGCCAATTAACATATGATTATAGTGTCATAATAACAATATGTTATAACAATATAGGGATTTGGGTGCTGTGTGGTTTCCGGGCTGTATGGCCGTGTTCTAGCAGCATTCTCTCCTGACGTTTCGCCTGCATCTGTGGCTGGCATCTTCAGAGGATCCTCTGAAGATGCCAGCCACAGATGCAGGCGAAACGTCAGGAGAGAATGCTGCTAGAACACGGCCATACAGCCCGGAAACCACACAGCACCCAAGTGATTCCGGCCGTGAAAGCCTTCGACAATACAATATAGGGATTCTCTGAATTCAGATCTTTTATTTAAGAAAAGTAAATGGCTAGCCCCTTTCATTGCAAAGATATTAGGGGAAAGGCATATCTTTGCAAAGAAAGGGGTTTACAGACTTGGGTTTTTTAAAAAAATGGAAGTTGGGAAACCTGGGTGACAGACTGCTATATAACTGTAATGACAAACAATTGCCCTTAAAAATACTTTATTAGCTAGGGCAGTGGTGGCGAACCTTTGGCACTCCAGATGTTATGGACTACAATTCCCATCTGCCCCTGCCAGCATGGCCAATTGGCCATCCTGGCAGGGGCTGATGGGAATTGTAGTCCATAACATCTGGAGTGCCAAAGGTTCGCCACCACGGAGCTAGGGAAATGGCAATAGCTGGGAGACTAAGACTCGAAAAATGGTGCTGATGTGGGTGAGACTGGAAAGATCCAATTTCCCCATCCACAGGTGCCACCAAGGCTTTGCTGAGATCTTTCCCAAAGTATTGCACATTACCAGGTTTGCAAAAGACTGAAGGGGAGTCAGAAAAAACCCAGGAGGTGCACAGATGTACCACGATAATATGGAGGAGTGGGGGAAGAAACTTGTGTCCCAGTGGCATCCAAGCTGGAGCAAACAATCCAAGTGTAAGTGAGCTTTTTTGTCCCCCTGCTAGTTGTAGCCCAAAATGCTCCCCCATGCAGCTTCTGGGGGATAGGGGCTCCACAGGAACAGCATGGGGGGGGGGGGGGCAGAGGCCTACCACGGGGTGAAGGAAGCAACATTAATCGCCTTTGCATGGGTAGATATGGGATGCAAATTCAACCTGAACAATCTGCATCATTTACTTGTTTGCTGAGACCTTCTTGCATGCTATATCAGCAAAATGTTTCTGAGGTAGCTCCCAATAATAGACTGCATTAAGAAAAAGGAAAACACTGAAAGAGTTCAGACTATTAAACATCATAAATGACTAGTGGTTTGAAACAATCCGTTTCAAAACAAAGCTTCAGCAGAAAATAAAATAAAAAAACCCAGAGTCTGATCTGTTCAGAGTCACTGACTGTCTTTGTGTGTCACTGACAGTCTTTGTGTAGCAGCCCTGGACTTCCTTGGTGGTCTTCCTCAATACTATAAAACAACTCTGTTTAGCTTTTGAGAACTGATCTGGCTAGACTGAACCATAATCAAGATCAGGATCCACAGTAGAATACTGGTACTCTGGTCATTTGCTGTGGAATAAATACCGTTGTTTAGGATTTAAATTAATAATAGAATCAAATTCTGCCTTTGGGTAACTTATATTCCTCTTGTAGAGAATAACAGCATTTACCAAACATCTAGTGAGTGGTCTTCCCCAAGTTACACTGTAGTAAACATGTAAGTTAAGGAAGTAAACAATAAATAAATAATCAGTGTATTTCTGGCTGGCTGTTTCACTATATTTCAGTAACAAGTTTTAGGGAGTGTTAGTGAAATAACCAGGATTTATATGGATATGTCAGATTTGGGAGACCCAGTTTTGAATTTCTGCTTTGCCATGGAAACTTGTGATTTTGAGCCAGTCACATTCTTAGGCCCATTCCGCACGGACCAATAAGCACAGGTGTAGGCCACTTTAAAAACTGTTTTTTTTGGGGGGGGGGACTTCGCACAGATCCCACCCCCTAAACGAGTCTGCCCTATGTTATTTTCCTCAAACTGGTTTTTTAAAAAAATCACTAAACTAGTGAGTCTTTTAAAAAACCCTGGGTTGCAGCTGCTCGCAAGTTAACAGCAGGGCAGGAGCCGTTTTATTTGTCTCCCCTTTCCGTAAAAAAAAAAAAAAATTCACGGCTTACATCTGCGTAGCTATGCAGGTGCAGATGGTCGTATAGTGAGACATCAGCATGGCTGTGGGCCAGTGGTGAGATTCAAATAATTTAACAACCAGTTCCGATGCTGGGATTAAAATAATTTAACAATTGGTTGATTACAAGCACCATTTTAACAACCGGTTCTGCCAAAGTGGTGCGAACCTGCTGAATCCCATCACTGCTGTGGGCGTTAATCTGTGCATGCCTGCATAGCTATGCATCAGTGGGAAGTAATTTTTTTTTTAAAAAATAGACGTATCTCCATGCAAAGGTGCGACAACAACCCTCATTGTTTCTATGGGCTCCAATCAGATGCATGTGAACATGAAAACAGGAAAACAGGTTCCTTTATTCTGATTGCGTTATACATTTGCTGTGCGGAAGGGGCCTCAGTCTAATCTGGATCTCTGGGCTACGTATTGTGAAGACGAACTGGTAAATGGGAGAATGTTGTAAGCCACTTGGGGTCCCCACTGGGTAGAAAAGTGTGGTATAAATGATGGAAACAAACAAATAAGGTTGCTTTATTGCCAGTTTTGTCACTGATTAATTTTATGTTTCCTGTTGTTTTTCAAATTTATTGTTGAATTTTTAAATGTTGCTAGGTTTTTTTTAATCTGATCTCTGATCTGGTTTGTACATAAATAAATATTCCCCTGCTACAGAGAGATCTTGACTTCTGATAGCCTTTTGTCACAATCCCAAGGAAGGCAGTAGCCCAGTCCTGAGTGGAGACAAGAGCTGGGTGGAATGGTAACAATAATAGAAGGGCCAACTGGAGAAAGATCAACCAGGGCTTGCTTAGGCACAGGGAAATAGGAACTAGGAATAGTCAGGGAAACAGGAATAAAAGGTTCCAGTTGAGGAGGAAAAAGAGGCAGCTGACATTTAGCGATAAGACAACCAGGCTTGGAGACTTACGGGCTAGCATGTACCAAGCTTCCTTGGAGGCTTAAAGATGACATTTTTGGCCAAGAGGAAAGCCTGAAGGGACGTTTCCTACCTGTCCCAGAAACCATTCAATTTGCACCCAATGGCTAGCAGTACAAACTTACTGTACAACTATTCCATTCCATTCCATAACCTTTATTAGGCATAAAACCGGTGTGTGTCAAGAATTCCAAATACAATAAGAAGGTCAATATTGCACAACTTCTAGTACGCAGAGTAAAAATATAGCAACAGCTTCCGAGATTTCCACTAATAAACTAAATAAAGCTTATTCCTGACACGAATCTTGCCTCAATTTTAATCCAAATAAAGCGCAAACTATTACTCTAAACAATGCAACCTTGTCCTTGACGCTAACTGCTTCTTACAATCTTAATGGAATCAAATGTATGCTCTTAGTGAGTCCGTGCTCATATGCTTTGTTTTTTAATGTTTCATGCTGATTCTCCTGCTGTAAGACCCTAATCTCAATGCCCTCTTGGGCTGAAGACGTTAGTCTCATTATTTAGTTCATTGATTATACAGTACTGCTAGCCATTGGGTGCAAACTGGATACAGTGGAACCTTGGTAATCGCCGGTAATCTGTCTGGCAGCGCTTGGCGAACTCCGAAACCGGTGTAAACCGAGGCTATGCCGTTTGTGGCCCTATCCATTGAAACTGGGTGGACCGGCCTGATTATTGGGATTGTGCCTGAGGGCTTCCATGCAATGTGTCTGTCTGAGTCCCAGAGATTCTTGCACTATTAAAGTCCACCCTCCACGTACCTGTGTGTGTACCCCGCCCATTATAACAACAGGCATTTTTCCTACTGTAGGAACGAACAAATCAAACAATTAATTAATATTGGTTTTCTAATGCAAAGAATAGCAGATGTATGCTCTGATTCAGCAGCTCCTGTGTGTACATAGAAACTCTGTGTGGTCAGAAATTACACCATTCCCTTCAGTGTTGGGGAACTGTCTACATGAACAATGGGCATGCTCACATACAGAAAAATCCCTGATAGTGAGGGAAGGGAATGTTGGCATCAGAACCCAGTGAACGTTAGAACTTGAGGGAACTTTGGATTATGACTATTATTTATGTACCACATTATTCCTGCCGTTCTTCCAAGGAGCTCACGTTACCCTCACAACAAACCTGTGAAGTAGCTTAGATTGAGTGTGATTGGCCCAAGATCACCCAGTAAATTTCATGGCAGAGTGAGAATTTGAACCTGGAACTCCCAGATTCTAGTCCAACACCTTCAGACCGAACATGTTTTGCATGTTCAGTCTGAATGTGTTATAAAAACTTTTATGGTGCTGCACACAAGAAGATTAAACTATTGCACTTGAACTGGGCATGGGTGTGGAATTAACAAACATCATACCAAAAACAGAGATCAGCTGTACTGCTGAGCCTTTCTCTGTGCAAAACTGCAAAAGGAATTAATTCAGAATAGAAATATGCACCATTTAAAAGAATTTATTGCAACACGTTCCAAGCAGTGTTCAGCATCAAGCATTTAACGATGCAAGAAACCAGGTTCTCAAATATTTTTCTTTCTTACAGTTTATTAAGGCAGAATAGCAAAGGTTGTACTACTTGGATGAATAATGGAATGTTAAAAGTAACAAAATATTATGCTTTGTGGCTGGCAAAACTTTTTCAGTATAAGGACAGTTACTCCAATCTAAGCCCATTCATTTCAAAGGGTTTAGAGTGGAGTAACTCAGCATAGGGTTGCACTGAAAACCTTAGGCACCTTGAACCCAGGCATAAATGAATAATAACTGTATTTGTGGATTTAAACAAATCAATAAATGCAAAACATGTGTGCATTTTGTTGTTGTTGTTGTTGCACTGGAGGAAGATGGCAACCACCACACTTCACACATTAATTTTGCTGTCGGTCTTTCAGCACTGAGGCTGCGTTCCACTAGGGCAGTGGTGGCGAACCTATGGCACGGGTGCCAGAGGCGGCACTCAGAGCCCTCTCTGTGTGGGCACACGCAAACAGAGTTGCCCTCCCCCCCACATCTAGGCTGGCCTGGGCCACTGGGCTCGATTATTAGCATTAAATCTAAGACCTAGTTTTGGGGAAGCAGTGTAGGTAACCCTGTTAAGCACCTACCGATTTTCATGTGAAGAACTAAAGCGCGATCCTTTACCTGGGAGTAAGCTCGGTTGCTGGCAATGGGGCTTGCTTCTGAGTAAACCCTCCTAGGGTTGTGATTCACCCAATGCAAGAGTTGCACAGTTGCATCAAAGCAAAGCCACCAACTACCACCAAGCTTACTCCCGAGTAACGCACACCTCGGAGCCAACTGTTTTTTTCTAAATGAAAACCTCAGTATTCAGGTTAAATTGCTGTGTTGGCACTTGGCAATAAATAAGTGGGTTTTGGATTGCGGTTTGGGCACTCGGTCTCAAAAAGGTTCGCCATCACTGCACTAGGGGATTTCTCCTCATATGAAAAGCAGGAAGTTGCTGGAAGATACATAAATCCATCAAAAATTCCACAATGCTCTCTCCTCCATAGGGAACCAGCTGAGATTCATGATGGCTGTGGTTTCTCGCCGCGTGAACAAGAGGTTGCATAACAATATTAGTATATGCGCATGCATACACCTGCCTTCTTGGAATGAAGTTGTCCAAGACTTCATTGCAACTGGAAACTAAATTTGGAGAGGTACAGAAGATTCTGCTGCTGGGATGGATTTTTTTCAGACTTCAAGCTCCACGTGATTTATCAATATAAACAAGCACGCCTGATGTCTGATGAAAGTCTGGATGATGCCATTAACTAATCGGCACACCCATGTTGCTCAAGAGTGGGCATCATCTCACCGTTCTTTGAATCTGTGGTCAGAAAGAATTACTTTGAAGGTGTGATGAAATCTTCTGGCCCTGGAAACAGGTAGAGAACAGACATGCCTCAGATGAGAACCATAAGGGAAACGATGAAGCTATATATATCTATGGGCATATATCTACAAAGATAGGAACTGAATTGCGCCCTTAAGGGTAGTTTCTGAACTAAAAGAGCTAAGGCCTATGAAAGGCAGGGAAGAGAAGAAAAAACAGAAGCAGTGGCACTCCTTGGGGTAGGACCGGCTGCTTGAGAATTAGTCTGGGTGTGACTCGTTCATGTATTTTGTCCTAGAAGAAGCCACGCCTCTTGACAAAGTTCCGAGTGCCAGACAGAAAACTGCTTGTGAGAAAGCTGTATAGTTTCAGGTTAGAACAAGTCATCCCGTGGGTTTCTGCCACCATTTGCTTATAGTGATAGCCTGATGAGAGTCAAGGCCTTTGACCAAAGGATATTAATGTTTCTTAGCGACTGCAGTTGCTTCCTGAATGGGCAGCTCATCTGCAATAACAGGGTAAAGAACAGGAGCCAGGAGATGAATGAATGAGAAACAGCGACGTTTACAGCTGGAATTAGCACAGGCACATGCAAATATAGAGCGGGTGGTAAGCTGGCTGGACGTGGAGCACTTCAGTTCTTTCTCTGTGAATCCGATACAGAGTACGGAGTCTGCTATCTTGCGGGAGTGCCTTTTTGTTTCCACGTGCTCTGCTTTTATATTTAGAAATAAAACAAATATTAAAAGATGGAACTCTTCAGTGCTCTCTTGTCCAAATGGAACAGCTATAATCCTGAAACAGGCAGTAAAGGCTGAAACAAGCAAGTTGTTGATTCTTGACCTGCTTCTAAACATCTTGGAAGCATCTGGCAGGTGGTGCTGGAAGCAGAATTCTGGTCCAGAGGGACCTTTGGGTCAGCCTTCCTGCTTTCTTATGAAGCTTGGAGAGAAAATTCTCAACGGCAACTCCCAAACTAGAAAACAATGCCAAAACAAAACAATAGCATTTAAAACTAATAGTAATAATTTGCTGTTTATAAAAACACTCATTTTTGCACATCTACCCAGCAGTATCTTCCAAAGAAGAAGAAAAGGAGGAGGAGGAGTTTGGATTTATATCCCCCCTTTCTCTTCTGTAAAGAGACTCAAAGGGTCTTACAATCTTCTTTCCCTCCACCCCCCCAACAAACACCCTGTGAGATGGGTGGGGCTGAGAGAGCTCCAAAGAGCTTTGACTAGCCCAAGGTCGCACAGCTGGCATGTGCTGGAGTGCACAAGCTAATCTGGTTCACCAGATAAACCTCCACAGCTCAAGTGGCAGAGCGGGGAATAAAACCTGGTTCTCCGGATTAGAGTCCACCTACTCTTAACCACTACGCCACACTGGCTTTTAGCCACTACATAGCATGCAACTCATCCAGATGTGTTCACACAAATGTATTTGCTTATTCAAAAGTGGTGTGAAGCAGGGAAGAGCACACATGAATGCTAAACAGGTTTTTGACCTGGCTGAAGATAAAGTTCTCTGGAAAAAAACAACTCTTGAAAGCTTTTAGGGAATCCTCTTTGCTCCAGCTGCAGGCACCAGCACAGTTCTGTCAGGCAGAAGAGATGGATGGTTTGACTCTGCATGGAACACCCTTTGAGCCTCTGTGCCCTGACCTGGACAGCCCCTGGCTAGCCTGTTCTTGTCAGTTCTCAGAAGCTGAGCAGGGGCATCCCGGACTAGTGAGACCTCCAAGGAATGCCAGGGTTGTGACAAGGAGGCAGGCAATGGAAAAACACCTCTGAACATCTCTTGCTTTGAAAATCCTACAACATTGCCATAACATAACAAAAACAAAAAAGTAGCATTGTTTAGGAGAACGTTATTCTTTCTTATACCTGCTTCCTACCCATGACAAGTAGTGGAGTCTGGTGGCTCAGATACTGAGCAGTATGAACAGAGTTGCATTTGACAAAGGCAATTTCCCCTTCCACCCTCCACAGCAACTTCCTGTACATCCTCAGTTGTGCTCTGGTGGTGCGAACCGGCTGAATCCCACCACTGATCCCGCCGCTAAAGCGAGTCTGCCCCGTGTTATTTCCCCCAAACTGTTTTTTTTGAGAATTGCACTATTCGCGAGTCTTTTAAAAAATCCCAGGTTGTAGCCGCTTGCAAGCAAACGGCTGGGCAAGAGGCGTTTTATTAGGCTCCGCTTTCCTTTAAAAAATAAATAAATTCATGGCTTATATCTGCATAGCCACGCAAATGCGTATAGCCGTATCATGAGACGTCAGCATGGCTTTGGGGGTTCATTTGTACATGTCTACGTAGCTACGCATTGGTGGGAGGTAAATAAAAAAATTAGACACACCTCCGTGCGAGGGAGCGACAGCAACCCGCATTGTTTCCATGGGCTCCAATTGCTGCTGGCACGTATGCATGTAAATGCAAAAACAGGAAAACGGGTTACCTTATCCTGACTGCAACCCGCTATACATTTGCTGTGCAGAAAGGGCTTCAGTGAGATACCTGAGAGGCCATAGGTAAGCCTTACACTTCCAGCTATAATGACTGAGATGGATCAAAGTTTATTTATGTATATCTTTATGCCCTACTCTTCCTTTTAGCTCAAGCTTGAGGCCTTCTTCCAATCTAAGGAGACTTCTTCCAAATTGGTAGTTTTTCCATTGAAAAAAGAAGCACTTAAGTTGGAGGAAGGCTTGTTAGAGGACAGTTGGAACCACCCAGGGGCGGAGCAAGGGGGAACTGCGCCCAGGATGCACGCACACCCTGCATCCCTGCCATGGCACCGCTTGGGCCCTCCCTGTCCCGGAACGCCCCCTCCATGCCCCCGCCGCAGTGCGTGCCTGGGGCATCGTGCCCCCCCCACCCTTTGGTGCTACATCACTGGAACCACCCCACCAATTTTACAGGTCAAATGTAAGAATAATTGAAATAATGTATGTGAAGCGCTTTGAATACACTGAAGTGGCATATAAATTCTGAAATCTGATTTTCTTCTTCCATGAGGTTGTAACTTAAAGGGCCTTGTCAGGTAGGCTTGGCTGAGAGTGAGTGACTCACTCAAGGCTAACCACAGAGTTGAGACTAGAATGGTTTCCCACACCCACCTAACTACTGCTCCACAGTGCCAGCTCTCGCTTCTCTCGATTGGCACTCTGTGCCCTCAATTCTGCCAAGCTATGCCTGGAAGGCATCGTAAATGCCTGTCACAGTACTTACTTTTGTTTTGTTTTAAAAACTACTGTGTCTTTTCAACCATACACAAAAATTTTTAAAAATCAGAGTTATCTTGGGTTTCTACTAACCACTTTTGGAAATGTGTTCTCACTTCTAGCTCAAAACCAGCAGGGAAACATTGTTAAAGGGAAAAGAAACAGTGGCTCTTTCCACACAAATCTCCTAAAAAGGTTTTAACACATTTTCAATCCTCTCTTTTTGTCTGCACCCTGGAAACAATTCCTGTCTGCCATTTTCTGTTTTCCCCCTGTTTTTCCCCAGTGTGTGGACAAACCAGTGCTTCATGCTTCAGTCTCATGCTGCAGTTTGCTGAGTTTTCTGTAGTTAATGATGTGAAGATGTTACCGTGCTGCCTGGGTAACTTTTACTCTCCCAGATCAACCAGCTCTCAGCAGCGCAGAGGAACAGAAACCAGACCCAACACAGCGAGAATTATTGAAAATAAAAATGAGTTAACGTGTCAGCACCTCCACACCACGACAACTGCAACTGCCTAGCAGCTTTACAATAACTTTTATACACAGCCACCCGCCCGGGAATCTGGGAGGGTACAGGACAACCTACAATCATTCATACACAAATACATAGGAACCAATTAGAGTCCAGAGGGCAGTCTCTTCTCAAGTTTTGTGGCATAAGCAGGGTGAGGCGATGACGTAGGCACAGGCGGGAAAAACACAAAAGAGTCCCTTGGGTGCTTGGGGTCAGGAAACGAAACCTAAGGACTACGGCACCCTTATCTGCCGGCTGGTGGGATTAGGCAGATGGAGGCTCTTCTTCCGAGGTCTCTTTTGTCAGGCGTTCATTCATGATTTTAGCACATGAAAAGGGACGTGCCCAGGTGGAGCAGGGGTGGACTGCTGCCTTGAGCAAGGGAGGTTCCACACAGATACAAACACAAAACACAACTACAACTCCTACTTTCTATCTAATACAACTTATTCCTATCTAACTTATAAAGAAATAAAACATAATTTCACCTTTATTAGAAATGTCAGATCAGAAATGGAATAATTCATTTCTGACTCCGCTATCAAAGATAAAGCCCCCCAAAATCTCTAAAACACTCTGAAATGCTCCAAAAACAATGCAAAGGGCTTCTGCAAGGAAGGAGTAAATTCACAAAATGACATCTTAAAAGGACAGAACTCAAATGAAGCCTTTCAGCCAAAAGAATAGCTAGAAAAGAGGATGCATTTAAAACATTTTGAGGCTGCAACTAAAATGTTTTGGGGGAAAGACAATGGAGAACTTCTTGGAGGGAACGTTTTATTTGCTGCCTCAAAATGTTTTAAAGGGCCTGTGTGGAAAAAAAACATTTTAAACTGTCTGTGTGGAAAGGGCCATTTTTAGCACATATCATGATTGTTTTCCCTTATCTGCATAACCTCTATTTCATTTGGTTTGCTCTTTATCGCTTCAGCTTTCTATTTATTGGTTCATTAAACACATAAACACAAGAAACAGTAAGTTCTAAATAATACACTGTAGACATTTTTCAAGTCATTCCTATCTCCAATAACAAAAAGAATATGTGATCCATCCAGCAATATTGATCCAAATGTATATCCTGTACATTGTGACAACTCTATTCAAATCAGTGGTGATAGTTAATTGATCAACTGATTATGTTAGCTTATTTAAACATGAAGAGTCTGTACACATTAATATTAAAACTAAAACTAAAAAGCAAAAATAAATAAAACAAGAAAAAGGCAGGCAGGCAGCAGGAAAAGTAATTTATTCAATTTGACAAACCATATGCATTTTGCCTATTTAAAAATGTTCTTAAAAGAGTTTGATCCCAAGGTTAACCTAATTAAACCAGACAGCAGAATTATTTTTTTAAATAAACCTTACTATGATTTTTTAATGCAGATGCTTTTAAAAACTGCAGATGGCAAGCACCATCTTAAAAAGAGGCATTTCCCCATTATCACTCATGCTGGAGAGAACACAGATTCCAGGACTCTAGCCGGTAGGACAAACTTGCGTACTCTCATAAAACGTATGCTTCTTCCTTCCGAAGCACTGGGATTATTCATATACAAACAACCATTCATCAGATAAATTCATACAATTTATCTATTCAGATATCTTTAATTGAGCGATTGCACCTAATTAAAATTCCTTATTGATGACATTCGCAGTATTGGAGGCTCTCAATGTGGTTCTGAGTAACTAAAACACTAATAATTCAACGTCATGAAGGAATCACCATTCCATAAAACAGTGAATCAACAATAAAATAATAACAAGCAGCCAAAAATAAATAAATTTTAGAAGCTGTCACAAATGTCCTGTGACAGCCCAATACATGTCTTGGAATGGTAACAGTCATTTATTGGAATATACTGTTCTTGTAACCTATTATATTGCAATTGCTTTTTATAGTTACCATATATACTTGCAAATAAGTCGACTTTTTTCAGCACATATAAGCCCCCCTCAGCTTATATGCGAGTGAGGTGTATTTTTAAAAATATTTTAGGGCTTTTATTTTGGCAGCCTCCAGGGGGTACAGTTTTTAGGCTAGCACAGGGGTCTGCAACCTGTGGCTCTCCAGATGTTCATGGACTACAATTCCCATCAGCCCCTGCCAGCATGGCCAATTTGGCTATGCTGGCAGGGGCTGGTGGGAATTGTAGTCCATGAACATCTGGAGAGCCGCAGGTTGCAGACCCCTGGGCTAGCAGCACCACAATTTCAGGCTATCATCAGGTGACACTCCTGATGATACCAGCCAGGTTTGGTAAAGTTTGGTTCAGGGGGTCCAAAGTTATGGACCCCCAAAAGGGATGCCCTCATTCCCCATTGTTTCCAATGGGAGTTAAATAGTAGATGGGGCTACCCTTTTGAGGGTCCATAACTTTGGACCCCCTGAACCAAACTTCACCAAACCTGGCTGGTATCATCAGGGGGGTCTCTTAAAGATACTCTGAAATGTTGGTACAGCTAACATAAACATTCCTCCCCTGATAGGCACCCTCAATTTTTCCCCAGATTCTCCCTTTAAATCACCCCCCTTTCTGAGTGGATTTAAAGGGAGAATCAGGGCTTACCAGTAGCTGCTGCATTTCCCACCCTAGACTTATACGCGAGTCAATAAGTTTTCCCAGTTTTTTGTGGTAAAATTAGGTGCCTCGACTTATATGTGGGTTGACTTATACACGAGTATATGCAGTATACTGCATCCTTTTAAAAATACTAGTAAATAGGGAATGATTTGTTTAAGTAAAGCATGCCCAGTCAACATCAATAAATCTATTGGGTCCATTGTGGTTTAATCTCACAGAGATTGTAGCACAGACCACCCAGGATATCTTTTACTTCTGTAAAAATGATCCAGTAGAAAGTATAGTGGGGCGGATCCAACCCTCTATCCTAAAAATGATCCTGCAGAAAGTATAGTGGGGTGGATCCAACCCTCAGTCCTAAAAATGATCCTATAAAAAGTATAGTAGGGTAGATCAACCCTCTGTCCTAAAAATGATCCTATAAAAAGTATAGTAGGGTAGATCAACCCTCTGTCCTAAAAAAAGTACAGTGGGGTGGATCCAACCCTCATTCCTAAAATGATCCTATAAGAAATATAGTGTGGTAGATCCAATCCTCAGTCCTAAAAATGATCCTATAAAAAGTATAGTGGGGTGGATCCAACCCTCAATCCTAAAAATTATCCTGTAGAAAGTATAGTGAGGTGGATCCAACCCTCAATCCTACTTTCCATTGAGCAGCAAGGTTGGGAGGCTTTCTCTAGTTTGTGTCTATTCCATTGGAGGAAGGCTCAAGCTTGACTCAATGGGGTGGTATGATGTGGGAAGAACCCAGCACAGCAGTCTCTTAAAACATTTCTTTTCTGGAATAAGGTCAACAATAGTTCTGTGTACTAAGCTACCCATCCTGGGCGGCACTAAGATAAAGGTGATGTCTTCTGGCTTAATTGGTGTTCTCCAGCTGCCAGATTTTCCAAATGAGGTCCTATCAATGCAAGGCGAACTGTTTGTTCAACACACAGCACACCTTCTTCTATGGTACTAGCATGGCCTCAGGGTTCTTTGATCTGCCTGGGTGTTGCAAGAGCAGGACACACATATAGGTGGGAAAACTCCACCTCCTCCATAAGCATTGCCAAGAATCCTTGTGCAGGCAGGAATTTGAGAGGAGTGATATGGCAGAAGGACTTGCAGAGACATCTAGACAGCCTTTTCATTCTCAGAAGGCTGGACTACATAGAGGAATCCATTCTATAGCTTCCTTGCCCTTCCATGCAACTTCCCTCCTTGTACTATCATAATGGGAGGAAAAACATCAACCACTACATCAGTGGAAGATCTCAGTACCTAGCTGATTGATGCAGGAGACAGCTGACCTTAACAGGGTAACCCTAAACACAGTTGAAGTCAATGGGCTTAGAATTTCTTGCTGATTTGAAGCCTGGGGAGGACAGGGTTGGGGAAGGGGCGGGACCTCAGGGGCACAGAGGCCACAGAGTCCACTCTCCAAAGCAGCCATTCTCTCTAGGGAAACTGATCTCTATAGTTTGGAGGTCAGTTGTGATTCCAGGGCTGCTCCAGACCCTACCTGGAGATTTCCAACACTGAGAGTTTCAATCTGTCTAAGATTGCTCTACAAGATACCTTTATTGTAGACTGTTTGGTGGTGAAAAGTCCCATCAAGTCGCAGAAAAATTATGGTGACCCCTTAGGCAGTGGTGGGATCCAAAACTTTTAATAACAGGTTCCCATGGTGGTGGAATTCAAAATGTGGCATAGCGCCAATGGGGCTGGGCGTGGCATGACGGGGGCATGGTCGGGCATTCCGGGGGCGGGGCATTCCTGGGTGGGGCTGTGGCAGGGCCTTGGCCCAGTCGCATGTCGCCGGTCCAAGGGCGAGGGAAAAAAAAAATGCAGGCTTACGCAGGCTGCCACGCCACGCCAGTGCAATTACCTCCTGCTAGATTACTTCTGAAGTTCTGCTGCCATTACTGCTGAGGAGTGAGGGGGGGGGGGTGTCACTAAGGCAAAAATCACGTGGCAAAATCACCAATTAGTAACCCCCTCTTGGCACACACAAATAATTAGTAACCTACTCTCAGGAACCTGTGAGAACCTGCTGGATCCCACCTCTGCCCTTAGGGCTGTCTATGAGAGACTGAGGACATCTGCTGTTGCCTGCCTCTGTGGACTTCCTTGGTGGTCTCCCATCCAAGTACTAGCCAGGGCTGACCCTGCTTAACTTTCAAGCTGCAATGAGATCTTTAATCCTGGACTTCCAGTGATTAATCAGCGATTTAATCACATTAAGAACCTGTCACATCAGTATTCCTCAAAGACCATTCCATTCACCTCAGACTGATCTCATTTCTGCACAGCCATTTCTGCACAGCCAATTACAGCCGACGTTGTGCCGTCAGTGTTATTGGCAACGCTGCAGCAACAGAGCGTTCGCATGGGCGGGCACTCTGTGGACAGGTAGCGCATCGGCTGAACCTCAGTACTTTGAGTGGCTGCGCTTTGCAAACGGCATTCTTTTCCCCCATGGTAGACATCACAGGCGCCAGGTGCCAAGATTGGCCAGTGGGGGGGGGGCGGGCTCTGCAGCACCAATTCCTGGCAGATGCTTTGCATGACACCAGCTGTGGAGCATCGTTGTTGAAAAGACTCGCTTGTTGAGTGATTTTTGAATACAGCGTTGTGGGGTCGCTGGAGCGTTGCTGCATCGCTGCAGTGTCGGCCGTGCGAACTCCCCGCCCACAACACTGTTTTTGCCGTCGTTTTACCAGCTTTTTTGGCCTGTGCGGAAACAGCCTATGTGGAATAACTCAATGAAGCCACATACGATCAGCCAAAGCTGCCTCACGCTTTCCTTCCTGATATCTATCTCACTTTTGTTGGAAGTCTTCCTTGGACCCTGAAGAATCCCGTTTCTCTTTGCTCAGTCATACTGCAGATTGGTGGAGGGAAGTCCTAGTTGCCAGTCCTATAGGTAAAGTCCCATGTCATTACTGACCCTGCGATGATGTCACATCACAATGTTTGCTAGGCAGGGTGGCTTGCCATTGCCTTCCCCAGTCATCTACACTTTATCCTGAATTTACATCAATTTACACCAAAGGCGATAGACCTGTCCTCTGCAATCCCAATGTTTTTCAATGAGACTCCTCTGAGCGGCTAAGACTCTCTTATGCATGTCTACGTATCTTTGAAGATAGCTCCTCCAAAATAAAAAAATAATAGGAAAACTATACATTGGCAGAGTCAACAGGACCAGCTGAGTACAATCATCTACTTTTAGGGCTGAAAAGGCACCCAGGATCGGAGACTGCGGAGCAAACGTCCTGGGGCAACCTTCAGCATATGGCAGCAGGGAGAAAGAATCTCTTCAGTTGCACACAAAGCGTCAGGTGCAAGCTGAGGGTGAAACAGACCAGAGAGCGAAACAGTCGGGTGGGAAAATAAGATGCCTCCTGAGGTCTGCATTCTGCATAGCCAGGCAGGAAACATCTTGCAGGCGGCTTAGGGGGGGAAGGTGCACTTTGAAGCGTTTTCAAAAAAGATGCCCTGAGCTAAAATAAGGCATCCTGAGGATGTCTTGGGAAGAAAGCTGTGCAGAGTGCCTTCCCGAGATACCTTTTTAGTGCCCCAGGACATCTTATTTAGCCTGTATGGAATGGACAAGGCTGTTGGTGTTCCTTCTGTTCCTCTCCTAGCTCCTATTCCACCCTCCTCCCAGGATTCCCTCAAAGACATCATGGCAAAGATTTGGCTCAGTGCCATAGATTTTTTTGGGGTGTTCCTCAGTCCATCCGACAATCGTTAATCTGTCTGAGGGAGATGTTAATGATGACCCTTCTTTAGCAGTGCATGAGTGTCTTTGACTGGTTTTATTATATTAGTCACGGCAAAACCTCTTCTTCCTCTGTGTGATCCCCTCCCTGATACTGTCCATTTGAATTCTAAGAATGGTTGCTCCCTGTTTTTTTATTCTGGATTGTACGGGCTGGCCACTTCTAGCACATCATGTTTGTGGTGTGCAATATCAGCACACTGTGATGTGATGATTAAGGTCTAGAATTGCTTTTCACCATTCTGGCCCCAGACACTCCACAGCATACAGAGAAGTTGCTGCTTAGTAGCTGAGAGGCAGCATAGCACAGATGGTGTCTTCTGGGGTCATGAACCTCTAAAGCAGTGATGGCGAACCTTTTTGAGACCAAGTGCCCAAATTGCAACCCAAAACCCACTTATTTATCGCTAAGTGCCAACACAGCAATTTAACCTGAATACTGAGGTTTTCGTTTAGAAAAAACAGTTGGCTCCGAGGCACACGTTACTTGGGAGTAAGCTTGGTGAAGCAACCATGCAACACTTTGAACGGGTCATGCCCAGTGGCCCAGGCCAGCCTATATGTGTGGGGGTGATTTTCCGCCCCCCCCCCCACATGACGAACTCTGTGCGCACGTGCCCACAGAGAGGGCTCAGAGTGCCACCTCTGGCACGCATGCCATAGGTTCACCACCACTGCTCTAAAGCTTTGTGCTTGGAAGGGTGGCCGATAAATGGACAGCCTACAAACTTTGATTTAAAAAGCACCCCTCTCCAACAAAACGAACGTAGCTTCAGTCTTACTCACAAAACAAACCCTTTCTAAAACTGCCTCCCAGAAACAAGGATAGCTGCAGCGTTTCCTTCCCACATGTATGGAATGGCTATAAAAGCAACAGTTTATACTTCTACTGTAAAAATGGCTGCTGGTCCTTCATCTCTTCACCCCACATTTGGATGCCTATGTAGTGCTGAAAGGGTGAGAGTTGGGGAGGGATGTGGTTGGAACAAAAATATATATCTAGCTGTCTCCTTCCTGCCTTCAGGAACTTCAAGCTTGGTGTGGCCAGAGGAGGAGGAAGAAGGAGGAGGAGGAGGAGGAGAGTTGGATTTATATCCCCCTATAAGGAGACTCAAAGGGGCTTACATAAAACTCCTTTCCTTTCCCCCCTCACAACAAACACCCTGTGAGGTAGGTGGGCCTGAGAGAGCTCCAAAGGATTGTGACTAGCAGAAGGTCACCTAGCTGACATGTGTTGAAATGCACAAGCTAATCTAGTTCACCAGATAAGCCTCCACAGCTCAACTGGCAGAGCAGGGAATCAAACCTAGTTCTCCAGATTAGAGTGCACCTGGTCTTAACCACTATGCCACACTGGCTCTCAAAGAGGTCTTGGACTGTGGCTGTCATCCCACTACCCTTGTGTGAGCCTCCCATGAGATTCAGAACCTACTTATGATGTTGAGTTTACTGTTTTCTTCTGTTTAATTAAATTGTAACTTATTTGTTGAACTGTTTGTTTAAATTATATTTAGCTGCTTTGGGTCTCCAGGAAGAAAACGGCAAAGTGTTGGATCATCTAAATTAATAGCCTACATTAAATAAACCTTAGACATGCAGAGAGACTCAGTAGGAGGCAGCAGAGATGACTTTATCTTGTCCTCAATGCTAGCGTAGAGACCATCAGAAAATCTTCAAATAGCCTTTACAGATAATGCCATGTGTCCACCCTCTACAATGATGTCAGGGGATAATCTGAGCGCCCCTGGAATGCCAGCTTACTTCAGTTCATCTTTTGTGAGGTAGAACATAGCCTGATGCCTGATGCCCACAATTACGTTAACAAAGATAGCAACATTTAATTTTGGCTCATTCCGCACATGCAGAATAATGCACTTTCAAACTGCTTTCAATGCTCTTTGAAGCTGTGTGGAATGGCAAAATCCACTTGCAAACAGTTGTGAAAGTGGTTTGAAAACGCATTATTTTGCGCGTGCGGAAGGGGCCATTGTTTCTAAATATATTTTATGGACTACAACAGTCATTACAACATAAGACACTGTCCAAGATAGCAACTATTTTTGCAGCAAATAATGGACTGTGTTATTTTGCTGTTGAAAAAGCCCCGAACGAGGCACGTCATGTGACACACACTATTGTCCGTGGATGAGAAAGGGAACCAGCTGTCTTCCACAGCTCCACCCGAAGCAAAACTGTGAGGTGTGTCAAGTTTTCAGCAGACCTGTCAGTCAGGTCTGGCAAGATCAAACAAAATCCACCACACCCTCTGTGAGAAACATTTGGGCCTTTATTGGAAGCAAGTATGCAATCCCATGAAGCCATTTTTAAATGCTTCTTGTATTGAACTAACCCTGACTTGTAACTGAAGACTGTAACTTGTAACCTTCTCTGCAGTGTCTGCATTATGTGGCACATGGTACAGATACATAAAGGATGCCATATCTGCAGCCACAGAAGGTTCTGGAAAATGGCGACTTGTGACCACAGACGGAGTTTTTTTTTTGCTCCACCTAGAAGAAGAAGAAAAAGAAGAGTTTGGATTTATATCCCCCCTTTCTCTCCTGCAGGAGACTCAAAGGGGCTTACTATCTCCTTGCCCTTCCCCCCTCACAACAAACACCCTGTGAGGTAGGTGGGGCTGAGAGAGCTCCGAGAAGCTGTGACTAGCCCAAGGTCACCCAGCTGGCGTGTGTGGGAGTGCACAGGCTAATCTGAATTCCCCAGATAAGCCTCCACAGCTCAGGCGGCAGAGCGGAGAATCAAACCTGGTTCCTCCAGATTAGAGACACGAGCTCTTAACCTCCTACGCCACTGCTGCTCCTAAGCATGTATTTATTTGTTTACATTTATTCCCCAACTTTTCCCACGGTCTCAAGGTGGGTTACAACAAAAAACATACAAAATCTCATCAAGAATTGGTAAAATCACAATAAAAACCCATCCTAAAAACCCTAAAATAATCTAAAATCTGAAACACTCACCCCACCCACAAAAAGGGAGCGGTGCACGGACACCTCAGGGTGCCCCTTTCCGGGGGGGGGGGGGGTGTCAGTCAAATACCTATGTGAAGAGGATGATTTTTTCCAGCCACCAAAATTCCAGGAGAGTAGGCACCTGGTGAACCTCTGGAGGGAGGGCATTCCAGCATTCCACAGTGTAGGGGCAACCCCCTCATTTCCACAAGGGCTGTTCCCACCCCCTCATTTCCACAGGGGGTGGGACAGAAAGGGGGGGGCCTCCCCCTCCGATCTCAGTGCCCAGGCTGGAATATATGGGCAGATGCTCCCTCTCATGACCGAAGCTGTATAGGGCTTTATAATCTTTTCCGTACCAAGTCAGAACTTTGGTCATAATAATCTTTGGAGTCTTCCTTTATATGAAAACCTCTAAAATTGTTCTGGAGAATCAGTTATTTATAGCCTACCTTTCTCACTGGGACTCAGGATGGATTACGTACAGCGAGTCAATACAATCGACAAAATAGGACATTTTGAAAACAATGAAATAGAATTTGGGTTGTAGATCCAACCAGAAGTCTAAGAAACAGAACTGAAGCGAAGCAGTTGGTGTAGTGGCTAGAACGTCAGATAGGCTCTGGGAGACTCAGGTTTGAATTCCCGGCCCCTTTGTGGAAGTTTGCTTAGCAACCTTGAACCACCCACTCATGGTCTAACCTTCATCAAAACAGCGGAACAGATGTCTCAATTTCATGGGTAGGGAGGCATAGGGATGAACCTGTCCTAGGCCACAACAACACAAGCCTTTATTGGCATATAAAACAGGACAAAATTTTAAAACAAAACAAGGTTAAGAAATACAGTTAAAATTACTAATTTCCAGTATAAAATTTGCAACAGTTTCACAAAAGAGCACATCAGAGCTGTTCAGGAGATTGGGTATCTTATAACACTCATGCCACTGAGAACATTGCAAGAAAATGGAATTCATGTATTTCATGCGTATCTTACTGTATTTAGGGCATAGAAACAAAGAATGGTCAAGTGTTTCAACCGTAGTCATATCACATGAACAAACTCTTTTTGTTCCATATTCTTAAATCTTCCCTCCAGCAGAACTGATGGCAGCACATTACATCTTGCAGTAGCCAAGGCTCTCCTCTGGGTGGGATTAATCAGCAGACGAAGATATGCTGCCATAATTCCTCGTTACCTGTCCTAGGCCCATATTCAGTGATCTAAAATGAAATTATTTATTTTTGCCACAAGCTACCTACCACCAACAAGTAATTGTGTGGTTTTAAAAATACAATTTTATTCACTCGTAACAGTGAATTCCAATCAAAAAAAGAAGTCTCGGTAAGGTGGGAGAAAAGATGTCATGAATTCCTTCCCTGAGACAATTAGAGGAAATATTTAATTTGTGTATAAAAGGAAATACTTTTTCACTTCTCTCTTTTCTGAAAACTACTCTGTGAGGTAGGATAGGTCACATCATGGCTAAGTGGGGATTTGATCTCTGATCTTAGACCAACACTCTAACACCTGCATCATTCACATACTGAGATTCAGTATGAATCTCAGAACCCAGAGTAAATCCTGGCTTCTCAGATTCTCTGGCCTGAATATGTAGGAATATTTGTTTGGTTGAATTAGTATCTGGGACAGCAGAATCACCTCACTTTCCACAGGAACCAGTTTTATATCTCCCTCCCCCAAGCACAAGCAAGCCCCAACTGAGTGAATCTTCACTGCCCATTGATGTTGCCTGCTATGATCTGGATATCTGGTCGATATCTCTGTGGTAAACACAGCTTCTACCATAGATATTTTACCCAAATGCCAGATCATCCTACATTGCAGTTGATGGGATGATGCCACTTCTGGTTAGGGTTGCCAGATGCCCTTTGGCAGTGAATGGGTGGGGTGAGGACTTAGCAGCAGCAAACTGAGGCCTAGGCCTCTGTTGCCTGCAACATGTCGACATCATTTCCAGTGTGTACCAAAAGTGATGTCATTATGTCAGCAGCAATGTGGTGTTTGGGCAAAAACTTTACGGTTCTGGTATTTGGGCAAAAACTTTACGGTTGAAGCCATAACTAGCAACAGCTACATGGATTCCACCAGTTCTATTACTCTTTCCCTCCTCTCTCAGTTCTGTCTCTCTCTGTTATTTCTTCACAGGCAGTATTATGTACTGAACTTGACAGCCTGAGCAGCTTCGTGATGCTACCTGCAGAGCAGCCTGGCAGTTTCCCAGTTACCCCTGCAGTTAGCAGGAGAAAAATAACAAGGGAAAAAACCCTGAAGTGACACCAGTCCTCTCTAAGAACAGTCAGAAACTGTATGATAAAATCAAGGAGTTTTTGGCATTTCCTAGAAAGACGTGATGTCACAGCTGGTCTTAGAAAACATGGTTTTTCAATTGGGGTGTAGCTTGATTTCCAGACAGGGTACATTCTTCTTTGGAAATTATCTACTGCTTTGGTTCCCTGTTATTTCCTCCTCTTAGGGCGATTCCGCACATGAGTAAAATAGGTTCGACCCAGTTCCCTGAGAAGGGTACTGACCTAGGTCAAAGCCATTGTTGTTCCCCACTGCAACCAGCTTGATCCCAGCTCGGAGGGCGGGATCATCCTGTGCCTCTTCGCTGCTCCGTTCTGATTGGCTACTGTTCTACGGCCATGTTCCGTCTATCCCCACACACGTTATAAAAAAAAACTGCCACAGGAATGGAGGGACGAAGGTGGCATTTTTTGATTGGCCAGCTATACGCATGCCCGAAACACTCAGCTGTGATTGGCTGAATGGGGGACTCCTGGCACCAGAGATTCCGCACTTTACTGAAATCGAGCTGAGTTTGAGCGTGGTTCCCTGAAAAAGTAGTAGTTCCCAACTGGAGTTGGAAATTTGACCGTTACACGGGGCAAAGCTGGTACAAAACCACGTTGATCCCAGTGGTTGTGCGGAGCACTTAGGTCGAACGCAGCTCGAACTTAGGTTGATGACGCAAGTGCGGAATCGACCTGAAAGTGCAATCCAGAGCTGACGCGGACAGGGACAGTGCCGCTTGAGTGCCACACAGCCCCAACCACAGGGCTTTCCTGCAGTATGGGAAGGCCCCCCATTTTTTTAAAAAACTCTCCAATTCCACCATAGGGGAGAATAGAGATATGCCCGAAAATCATGACATTATCTCCATCGGTGGCTCTGCCAGCGTACAGGGGTCAAAAAAGATCTGGAGGCCAACTGAGGTCAGCCCAGCCTGCCAGAATGCCCTTGGAATGCCGGTGTAGCTGGGGGCAGCAAGCAAGTGCTGGCATGAGGCCGGGTGTTGTGGCTGGGTGTTGCAGGGCATCACAGCAGCCAGGTGCAGGCAGATTTGTCCCTCTGCTGGCGTAAGTACCCTAGAGAGGCCATTTACACCAGCAGAAGCCCGTGCTGCATCCAGAGGGGGATTTGGTCCTCCCCTGGATTGTGCTGCCTAGCTCACATTCAAGTTGCACGCCATCATTCACATATCTTGTCAACCGTGTTGTATAACTTGTTTCATTTCATCTCTTCTTCTCTTACCTCGGGAAAAGTTTGTCAAGACGGAATGTAATAAACATAGAGGCATGGGAAGCAGAAGTGATAACTCATGTTCATTTTGGTCAATTAGCAACATAATTAAAATATTTCATCATCTTATTTTGTTATCATTTCACTTGCGTTATCAGAACATTGAACAGTCATTTAATTTATCTAGAGGCAAACGTTTAGTTTCCAAAACAAGTTTTGCCAATTCTCAGGGCTGCTTTGCAAGATCTCCCCTCTGAGCTGAAAAACACTGACCTGAAAAAAACTCCTAGCTATTTGGGCCAAGTTGTTGTAAATCAAATGGAAAAGGCATTTTGGGAATCCTCACAGAACTCTTATATCCACAAATGAACACTTTAAATAATTAAGACTGACATGGTTGGTGGGCCTTCATAAATCCCCCGCCCACAGAGATGAAGGGGCTGAAATCTAAGAACAGGCCTTGTCTGTAATGGTAGAGACCGGTAAAGTCACCCAAGACTATCTGCCTGGTGTCATAGCTGATTTTATAATCAAATTAAATGTTAATTTTCCTCAAGGCTTCTGTTATTTTTTCTTTTAGATGGTTTTATCAAACTGCTGCTCATTTAGAAGAAGAAGAAGAAGAAGAAGAAGAAGAAGAAGAAGAAGAAGAAGAAGAAGAAGAAGAAGAAGAAGAAGAAGAAGAAGAAGAAGAAGAGTTTGGATTTATATCCCCCCTTTCTCTCCTGCAGGAGACTCAAAGGGGCTTACAATCTCCTTGCCCTTCCCCCCTCACAACAAACACCCTGTGAGGTAGGTGGGTCTGAGAGAGCTCTGAGAAGCTGTGACTAGCCCAAGGTCACCCAGCTGGCATGTGTGGGAGTGTACAGGCTAATCTGAATTCCCCAGATAAACCTCCACAGCTCAGGCGGCAGAGCTGGGAATCAAACCCGGTTCCTCCAGATTAGATACAAGAGCTCTTAACCTCTTACGCCACTGCTGCTAGGATTGCCAACAAGAGGTGGGGAAATTCTTGGGTCTTTGGGGGCAATATCTGGAGAAGGTGGAGTTTGGGGAAGAAAGTAACATTCAGGTCAAAGGTCAGTACTTCCCTGTGAAAATCACATCCTCCAATCAAAATACAAAGTTTTAATTCAAACTTCCTATCATTTTGCACTGCCTTTTCCTTCACGTCGCTTGTGAGCTCCTGTATGCCATACTAACCATTTGATCCTAAATAGTTGCACTGGTATAACTGGCTTAAAATTGCCAACTCAGATTTGGAAAATCTCTGCAGATTGTGAGGTGGTGCCTGTGTTAGGGTGGAGTTGGGGAGGGTTGGCAGCTTGACAGTAGGCTTTAATTAAAAATATAGGACATACTTGATAAAAATTTGATAACTAAAACAACGTATACACAGGACGTTGATGGATCACAAACTATTAACTTATATTTTATATGCATTAGTGTGTGTTTCATCAATTTTAATATATCTTTTGCTTCTAAACAAAGGTGCATTTAAAAAACCAACAAAGTTCATTTCTTACTGACTCAGCAATCACTCTGTTGTGGTGACTGGTCCATAGGTTACCCATGACACTAAAAATTCTTGTCATACCAACACCTGAAACAGGAATTGAAACAGAATACTGAACCAGTTTTAACAAATTTGGAGTAGCAGGTTCTTTGCTGGAAAAAAGATTTTCCCTTTTCCCAAGAAGTTCCTGGGTATAAGTCCCATTAAATAACATGGAACTTCCTTCTGAGTAGGCCTGTTTAGGTCTGCTCCCTGTCTGTCTAAAATATAGTAATTTCTCTAAGACACAGTGGACATTTAACGCTGAGGTATACAATCACAGGTGGATGGGTACGAATTATAGCTTCATATATGCATATGTGGGCATAACAGGGCTCCTCAACCTTTAAAAACCTGTGAGTACCTTTGGAATTCTTACACAGAGTAGTGGGTGCTATCACAAAATGGCTGACAGTGGAGGTGGAGCCATACACATACCTATAAGTGCTGGGGAGGGGGAATAGGGGTAATTTTAAAAGTACGCTGAGAGGAATGACAGAGAGAAAATAAAATCAACGCTGGGGGCAGCTGCTGCTGAAGCAATGTTATTTTCATCTGAAGAGCCAATCAGATTTCCAATGGCCTATCAAAAGCTGTGCTGGGCGTGAACCGAACCAGGCTCCACCCACTTTTTGAAAACACCAGGTAGACTATTGATAAGTGTCATGGCACCCACAGGCATCACACTGGAGTTTTGTATCATACACCATGCCCCAAAAGGTTGGCCAGTGGCATACCAGCAGACAATGGCGTCTGGGGGAAGTTCTGAAATTGTACCCCCCTCGAATTGACCCTCCCCCCAAAAATTGCACCCCCGAGGACAGATGGAGGGCAAGTGTGTCCTTGCCTACCTTTTCAGCAGGTGGGTGGTGAGAAAGCAGGCGGCGAGTGGGCAGGCAGCGAGTGAGCACTGTGTGGCCAGGTGACAGGCAATCCAATGGTGGCAAGTAGACAGATGGCAGGTGGAGAAGGAAGGGGGGGCTGAATGTACCCCCATGTGACCATTGCAAGTGGTGCCTAGGGCATCAGCCCCCTCTGTTCCCCCCTAGGTACACCACTGGGGTTGGCTAGTCAGCCAGATATTATACACACAGAGATCACAAGATGGGTTGTTTATCTTCATGATTCTGCCTTGTAGGACCTCCTAGTTTCTAACAGAATTTAAATTTCTTACGGACTGAAGCCACAGAAACAGAATCCATCAAAATCTTAAAGAGAATATGCCAACAAATATGGAAAACAAAAGAATGGCCCACAGATCTGAAACGCTTGATTTACATTCTGATTCTGAAAAAAGAGATGTCAAAGACTGCAGCTAGATGTTCAAGGTGAATTCAGAAAAGGAAGAGGCAATAGAAATTATATTGCAAATGTATGTTGGTTACAGGTGCATACATGAGAAAACGAGGGGAAATTTGGCTTGTGTTTCACAGATTACAGCAAGCTTTTGACTGTTTAGATCATGAAAAGCTATGGCTGCTTGTTTTCTAAGTGGACGTGCCAAAACATCGGATTCTTTGATGCACAACCTATACTCTGGGCAAGAGGCTTCTGTTAGGGCAGAATATGGAGAAACAGGGTGGTTTCTAATTGGTAAATGTATCAGACAAGGATGGATTTGATCTTTGCCTCTTCAATCTATATGCAGAACACATCATCAGGAAAGCTAGATTAGATTTCCATGAAGGTGGAGTGAAAATTTGCAGAAGAAACAATAACAGCTTGAAATATCCATATGACACCACGTTACGGGCAGAAAATAGTGAAGACATGCCAAAGCAGAATTACCTCTGAACCAGTGGTGGGATCCAAAAATTTTAATAACAGGTTCCCATGGTGGTGGGATTCAAACAGTGGCGTAGCACCAGTGGGGCTGGGCGGGACATTCCGGGGGCGGAGCATTAATAATTTCTCTGTTACTGTAAAAAACTCTTACTGTAAAAAAAAAGTTCCTAATTTCCAGCTGGTATCTTTCTGTCCATAATTTAAACCCATTATAGCAAGTCCTATCGTCTACTGCCAACAGAAACAACTACTTCTCCTCTAACTGACTGCCTGTCAAATACTTAATACTTTCAAATACTTAATTTTGTTTCTAGAAATCAAAAGAAGGATACTTTCCTTAAACAAGGAACTTTACCATATTTCTAAAACATGTTTTTAAAACAGCCCAACAGGGAGAATAATCTCGTTTTCTACCTTCGCTAACCAGCCACATAGGAAACAACAGGACTTTATGATTTTTGGACCTAATGGAATTTCTAACGGAAAAGCAGACCCAATTAGTAACCCCCTCTCGGCACACACAAATAATTAGTAACCCACTCTTGGGAACTGGTGAGAACCTGCTGGATCCCACCTCTGCTCTGAACATCAAGAAGACAAAAATAATGGCTACTAGGAATTACACAACTTTAAGGCTGATGATGAAGAAATTGAAATTGTAAAAATATTTTCTATTTCTTGGCTCCACAATCAACCAAAAGGGAGACTGCAACCAAGAAATCAGCAGGAAGATTGAGACTAGGAAGGATAGCCATGAAGGAGATAAAATAGATCTTTAAGTGTAAGATTGTGTCACTGGCGATTAAGATAATTCATAGTATTCCTCATTACTATGTATGTGTGTGAATGTTCGACAATGAAGAAAACTGACAGGAAGAAAGTTGTTTCATTCGAAATGTGATTTGGAGGAGAGTTTTATAAATATAATGGACAGCCAAAAAGATAAGTGGGTTCTAGATCAAAACAAGCTTGAACTGTCCCTAGTATCTAAAATGATTTAAACTGAGGTTATCATACTTGGGTCACATTATAAGAAGACAATAATAGTCACATTATGAAAAGACAATGTCAGTACTGTCACTGGAAAAGATAATAACGCTAAGAAAAGTTGGAGGTGGCAGGAAAAGAAGCAGACCCAACATGAGATGGATTCATTCAATCAAGGAAGCCATGCCCTTCTGTTTGAAAGATCTGAGCAAAGCTGTTAGGATCAGAAGTTTTGAAAGTCATTCATTCATTCATTCATTCATTCATTCATTCATTCATTCATTCATTGGGTCACCATAAGTTGACATGACTTAATGGAGCTTAACATGAACATAAACAGTGGTGTCCCTCAGGGCAAATGAAAGGAAATAGGGATGTTTGGAAAACATCACAGCTGAGTCAGAGAATCTTGAACACAGTACCCCCCTGCCCCACCCCCACAAAATATAAAATCCTACCACCCAACTGGGCAAATAGAACAAGATATTTCAGGTGTTACATCAAGCTGGAAAAAATGCATTGGATCCGAGGGAGAAGGTTGATATTCACCAGCTGCATCGTGGTGTAAATCTAAACAAAGGCATTTAGTTTATCCTTAGTGGTTGAATTAGTAAAGTCAACTCACAATCTGGCAATCTCTGTTTGTATAATTTGTTTATAATGCATACAAATGGAACTTGGTATTAATATTCCGAAAACAATTCTTTATTTAAAGTTTTGAATACCAGTTTGAAACCTGTATTTATTTTAAAGGGTAGTAGTGGAAGTCAGGTTACAATATGAGGCTAGTTAGTGTGCATTTTGGGACATAATTATAAGGATGAAGTCAGACAGGTGACGGCAGGTGTACACATTTTCAGCTTCACTTCAGCCAGGAACAACAGGGTTCTCTTTGAAAGTTCCGGCTAATCTTTGTCACAATCATGAAACCACCACCCCTGTACCCAGAGCAATGGTTCTTCAGACTAAAGTCCATTTGCTCCTAACCACTGCACTATACAGATAATGAAATCAACAAGATTCTCTCACTCAATTTTCATGGTCTTTAGGAGATTTTAAGGGGGATGGCCTGTGGAAACGCATCAGTCTGTGAGTAGGGGTTGCTTCTTGGCTGTGCTGCATATAATCAGAAAAACTTATAACTGAAAAAATCACACACAGCATACACCCAAGATAATAATTAAGTACTCCACATTAATTCATCTGGAATAAGTATTACCTTTAGTTTCTCTGCTCTCAAACACAAAGGATCAAACTTCATCATAATGGCTGATTACCCACCAGTGCAGAGGCACACGGCGGGACAGGAAGCACGTCGGGGCAAGAAATCTTGTCCTGAAGTGCTTCCTATTTACGGGCACTGAAAGAGGAAGCACATTGGGGCAAGATTTCTTTTCCTGCCGCGGTTCTTCTTGCCCCGCATTTGCTTCTCGCTTTCTCCGGGGGAAATGAGAGAACTTCTGGCACTTTTCATGCAAGAGCGGGGCAAGACTGGGAAATGCTGGAAGTGGGTAATCGGTCAATGATAAAGTTGAAAAAGGACATGACCCAGACTTCTTGCATACTTCACAACGCTCAGCTTTTTAAGGCCGCTCCATCTGTGCTGTGGAAAGAGAGGACGATCTCTCTGTTTATATTAATGAATTTAATTCCAGAATCTTAGCTATGTTCATCTGTTGCAGTAAAAGTATAACAGAATTGGCACCTTAAAGACCAACCAAGTTTATTCCAGCAACAGAGTTCACGAGTCACACCTCGTTTTGTCAGATGGATCGAGCGCTATTTCCATCCCATAAGCTCTCACCTTATGGAGAAATTGATATCTGCCTCACAGTGATGCTGGAATAAACTTTAAGGTGCCATTTGATTTCTGTTTTATTAACAAATATATTAATGTTTATTATTAATATAATTAACCATAGATTAATTATAATTGTTAGACTAAAAGAGTTTTCAGCTCGGCATTAGGAAGGACTTCCTGAGAGAACAGGTTTCCTCCGAAGACCCCCCCTTCTTTGGAGATTTTTTGGCTGAGGCTAGATGGCCACCTGACAGCAATGCTGATTCTGTGAATTTAGGCCATTATTAAAAGGAGGGGCAGGAAAGGATGGGTCAGTGCTCAGCTCTGGCTCTTGTGGCCCTTTCTTAAATGCCGAGGGTAATCCCTATCAACACTTTGGGTCAGGAAGAAATTTTTCTCTAGGCCAGATTGCTCAGGGATCCTGGAGGGTTTTCCCCTTCCTCTTGGCATAGAGTAGGAATCACTGGGGGAGAAGTTGTGAATTTCCTGCATTGTTCAGGGGTTAGACAGATGATCCCCAAGGTCCCTTCCAACTCTATGTGTGTATTGGTTGTGGGAGGTTTTCCGGGCTGTGTGGCCGTGGTCTGGTCGATCTTGTTCCTAACGTTTCGCCTGCATCTGTGGCTGGCATCTTCAGAGGTGTATCACAGAGAAAAGTCTGTCACACTGTGAGGAAAAAATTAGTGGGGTATATTGTCCATGTCCCAGGGTGGGGAACCAATCAGTAAGTGTTTGGGTGGAACTTGAGTGCATTGTATTGCGGGTGGGGTTATCAGTCCATTTTTTAAGTACTGGTAGCCAAGCTTTGCTAATTTTCAGAGTCTCTTCTTCCTTGTTGAAGTTGTCTTGGTGTTTGAGAATTTCAATGGCCTCCCTGTGCAGTCTGACATAGTAACCTTCCGAATTGTCCAGAATTTCAGTGTTCTCAAATAAAATGTTATGTCCAGTTTTGTTTAACACATGTTCTGCAACTGCAGATTTTTCAGGACGGTTAAGCCGGCAGTGTCTTTTGTGCTCCTCAATGCGAGTCTGAATGCTGCGTGGAAAACTTTCCCTTCTCACTAGACACAGTGTGACAGACTTTTCTCTGTGATACACCTCTGAAGATGCCAGCCACAGATGCAGGCGAAACGTTAGGAACAAGATCTATCAGACCACGGCCACACAGCCCAGAAAACCCACCACAACCAGTTGAATCCGGCCATGAAAGCCTTCAACAATACTATGTGTGTATGTTTCTAATTTCTTATTTTTATTGTTAGCTGCAGTGGGGAATAAAAATATAAGAAATGAAATGACCATTTTTGAGTGTTCCATTCAAAGTCAGTCTGGGGAAAGCCAGTCTGTCAGGGTGTGTGTCTGTATTAAGTGCCCTCAAGTCCCTTCTAATTTATGGCAACCCTATGAATTAATGATCTTCAAAATGTCCTATCGTTAACAGTCTTGCCAAGTCATGCAAATTGAGGGCTGTGACTTCCTTTATAGAGTCAATCCATCTCATGCTTGGTCTGCTTCTTTTCCTTGAGTCTTCAACTTTTCCTGGCATTGCGATCTTCTGATGTGACCAAAATAGGATAGCCTCAGTTTAGGCATTTTAGGTTCTAGGGAAAGTTCAAGCTTGATTTGATTTAGAACCCACCTTTTTTTGGTATTCGTAAAACTGCCCTCCAACACCACGTTTCAAATTTTATTTATTTATTTACTTTGGCACTTATTTCCTGCCCATCATAGAAATCCCTGGGTGGGATACAATAGTGAATTAATTAATCAGGGTGCCAAGTTCTTATTCTATCACTTTGACAGTATTTCATTAAAACATTTATATTCCTCCTGTTCTCGTGGCTGCTGTGCTAGCTTTCAGTGTTTATGATTCAAATGTACCATCTACCACTAGCATTTTAAAGTGATACAGTCTCCTTTTCCCAGGAGGATTGAACCATGAGTTTCTCTTTAATGCCTCGTGATCAGTGGTGGGATCAAAAATTTTTAGTAACAGGTTCCCATGGTGGTGGGATTCAAACTGTGGCGTAGCGCCAATGGGACTGGGCGGGGCACGATGGGGGCGATATGAAGTGCGAGGCATTCGGGTGGGGCATTCTGGCTGAAGGCTGTGGCAAAAGCGATGCAGCCGCTCAGGTCCTTGGGTGGGAAACCAATGCACGCAGGCGCAGGGTGCCACGCACGCCGGTGCACTTCCTGCTAGACTGCTTCAAGTTCTGCGTGTTACTGCTGAGAGGAGGGGCGTAACTAAGGCAAAAATCACGTGGCAAAATCACGAATTAGTAACCCCCTCTCGGCACACACACATAATTAGTAACCTACTCTTGGGAACCTGTGAGAACCTGATGGATCCCACCTCTGCTCGTGATCCTCCCCCAGCCGATACCTGAACCCCCAACATGGGGAGTGGGGAAGGAATCCGCCCTTATTGTGAGCCCAACCTGGAATAGTCACCTTGTTACTTAAAGAGTGTCAGGGCTCTCTCAAGGCATGGCCACACTGGACAGTTGCCTGGGGAGGGGGGCATGAGCATAGGGGCCCCATGCTAATCTATATATGTTGCGACTTGCTATCAATAAATAAATACTATATATACTATAATAAATAAATACTATAAGGACTCAAGCCGCCTTGAGTCTTCCAGAAAAAGATGGGATACCAATGTAATATAATAAGTAATAATAATCATATAAATATTTGTTATTGGAAAATGCACGCTTAGCATGGGTTCTACTAAACATAACAATAAATATAATGAATATTATTGTTAATTTTTATAACAAGCAGAGGCTTGGCATGCGCCTCTGATTTAGTATCCTGGTCACTTCGGCAACCAGGCGCGTGTATGTCACTCCTGCACTACATTACCAGGTAAGCGTATTATGTTCACGTCACTCCGACTCACTTGACAGTAGGTAAGGGTCCCAGGGCACTGCTTTGTTCTGACGTCTATAATGCTGTTAAGATGGCCCTGAGAAGTGTGGGAAAACTACGAGAAGGCACTTTGTAATTCGATCCCTCCAGCGGCACCCGCGCTGCCGCTGTTCTCCTCTGCAAGAGGCGCACCTTTCCCAGGTGCCTTGTTGCCACGGGTGGGGCGAGGAACTCGGCTCGCTCCCTCCCTTCGGGAAAGCAAGAGGCGGGCGTTGCCTCCGGGTTGGGCCCAGGTAAAGGGGAGGGGAAGCCGGCGAGGAAGGAAGGAAAGCGCCCTGCGCTCTGAGTCAGACGGCGGGGAAGGCGAGGACTGGAGGGCGGCGCCTCCACGCCCAGTTGCAAAAAAGGATTCCCAAAAGGTGCGGCTGAGCCAGCAGGGAGGGGGCCGGCTGATCTCCTCCCCCGCCGCCACCATCCCCAGCCTCCCAGCCGCCGCTGCCTTCTCACCTGGACGCAGCACCACCGGGACCTACCTGCCTCTTTCTCTCTCTCCCCTCCCCTCTTTCTCTTTTTCTGCCTTAAAGATCCGTTTCCCACCCCAACCCTGGTTCGCCTCCCCCCGGGTTCCTCGTCCTCCGGAGACGCGACGCCCCTTCCTTCCCCCTCCCCCCCTTTGTGCAGCCTCCTCTGGTCACCCTTCGGCGCTGCAGCGTTTGGGTGCTTTGCATTCCTGCTCCGGGTCGGCCGCTTTCGTTTCCTCGCGTGCAGGGCTCGTGTCTGCAAACTCTTCGCGGGAGAGAGGCGCTTCGTGCCCCCGTCCCCACGAAACTCCGACTCGCTTCTCCTCTTCTGATCTGGTTTCTTCTGTCTTTCTTTCCCTTCGCTTTGCGCTCGCTCCGCCGCCAGCATGAGCATGAACGGCGGGTCCCACTCCCGGATCAACACCTTGGGCAGGATGGTCCGCACCGATTCCGGCACGGATATGCGCTACGAAATGAACTCCCACATGATGATGGGGGGCGGCGGAGGGGGTGGCGGCGGCGGCGGCGGCGGCTATACCCACAAAATACATTACGCCCAGAAAAGCTACGGAGGGGACATGACCTCGGACGGATACGTGTAAGTGCCACTCCGTTTGTGCGCGTCTGTGTGCCTAATCGGGTTTTTTTTTTCCAGGCCTTACTTTTGCAATGTCTTGTTGGAGCGGTTGTTGCTCGACCCCCTCGTGGTCCGATTCGAAGGTGGGAGTTGGGCAAACCTGCGCTCAGGTCGGGCCACAACTCTTCCCGCGTCCTTTGCTTTTGCATGTTGCATTGGTGTGGGCGGCAGAGGGAGAACACGTGTCGCGCGTTTGCAGCGGGGGTCGCCGAACTGCTCGAAAAATAAAAGTGCGCGCGCGGCGCCGTGCAGAACTTGGACTGGAGTTTGGAATTGGACGGCTGGCCAAGGGAGATTGGACCCTTTGGCTGGAAACCCCGCCAAAGTCACCGGGAAGAGCAGAAATTTGACACGGAAAATTGGGTTGATGGTGTTTGTTTGTGTTGGCTGGTTTAGGCGTCAGAGAAGCGGAGATCTTGGCTGTTTTGGAAATGGGAGGCAGTGGAGCGCCTGGCGGCCTTATCTCTTGCATGTCTCTGGCTGCTGATCTCAGCTGCAGCTCGCCTAGATACGCTGCCCTTTGCAACTGCTCACCCCTTGCCCCTCAAAGAGTACTTCCCCTAGGATTGGGGGGAGAGGCAAAGAATCAAGGCTGAGAAAGGAAGAGTCTTCCTTCCTCTGGTCTCACAAATGATCTTGAACAAGAAGAACACAGCTACCAAAGGATAACCTAAATCCAGACACTTCTACCAAGGAAAACAATTGTGCTTTAATGTCTACAGAAGGGGGGGAAATTGACTTCGTACTTCTTGCGTGTTTTTTCAATACAGAAAACACTGTTCAAGAAGATCACGAAGAACTCTGATCACGTGTGATATTTCTAGATGTATGTAGTGTAAAAATGTGTGGGCCACAAATGTATTGACCAAGCACACGTACACTAATGATAGTAGGTGACTGTCTTTTGGGTGTACACACAAGACAAAGCCAGGTTTTACTCTGTGTGAAATGGCTGTTGCGTGCAGGTCATTGTATTTGACAATCCACCCCATCACATGTGAGTCATTCGTTGGAGCAGGAAGCCACAACCAGTTGTGACTTGGTAGTGTTCATACAAAGACATCGAGCAACAATCTACGTACGGATTGCATGCTGTTTCCAGCATAGAAACACTTTTTGTGGAAGGAAAACATTCACAAATGAAATTTCTTGCTTTATGTATTGTTACGTTTGAATTAGATGAAATTTCTTTCCACCCCAGAGTGTGCAGGCCAGGTGTAGAACATGTGCCGTACTCCTGATGAGTGTACTACTGGGCGTATGCTGAGTGTATTCCTTTCACAACTAAGTCTGTTCATGCGCAGGGCACCAGATGAGAAGTGGCAGCTTCTGGGGAGTTTTTTGAACACCAACATCTCTCGCTTTGAAAATCGCCCTTTCTGGTGGAACATGTTTTTGTAGAAGCCGTTTCCCCACTCTTTCTTTTGTGAAGACTGATTGCTTTGCCTGTTGAGGCTCCGCAGGTTGTTCTTTTAATAGCAAAGATGCTGGAGTTGTGTTAGTCTGGAAAGGCTGTACTTTCCATCATATCAGAACTTCTTCAGGTGTCTCAGTAATGTAACCTCAATAATATTGGCCGTGGGAGAATGTGCAGGATAGTTCATAGCTGCAGGAGGAAAAGCCACAGGTCAGGTTGCCTGCTTGTACATAAGGGCCAAGTTCAGAAGAAGAAAAACAAGAAGAGGAGTTTGGATTTATACCTCGCTTTCTGTCCTCTGTCTCAAAGTGGCTTGCAAACTCCTTTCCCTTCTTCTCCCCACAACAGACACCTTGTGAGGTAGGTTGGGCTGAGAGAGTTCTGAGAGAACTGTAACTAGCCCAAGGTCACCCAGTGGCGTAGGAGCTTAAGAGCTCACATATCTAATCTGGAGGAACCGGGTTTGATTCCCAGCTCTGCCACCTGAGCTGTGGAGGCTTATCTAGGGAATTCAGATTAGCCTGTACACTCCCACACACGCCAGCTGGGTCACCTTGGGCTAGTCACAGCTTCTCGGAGCTCTCTCAGCCCCACCCACCTCACAGGGTGTTTGTTGTGAGGGGGGAAGGGCAAGGAGATTGTAAGCCCCTTTGAGTCTCCTGCAGGAGAGAAAGGGGGGATATAAATCCAAACTCTTCTTCTTCTTCATGTGTAGGAGGGGGAAACAAATCCAGTTCACCAGACTCTTGTCCACCATTTATGTTGGAGGAGTGAGGAATCAAACCCAGTTCTCCAGATTAGAGTCCACCTGCTCTTAACCATTTTACCACACTGCAAGGCAACAGTTAAACTTCTGAAGTCTGCCTGTGTGTGGATTCTGCTGTAGCCTTCTTGTTTTTAAACCCCCCTCTATGTTCTGTGTTTGGAAAGCCATTCCTCCTTAGTCCCCTCCCTACCTTCTCCATGAGATAATTCTTTCAACTTGTATGTGTTGGGCTGCTTTCATGTGTTTTTCTCCTGAGGGGCTGGGTGTTGGCAGCTGACTGGAATGATTTCCCACAAACTATTAGCTGGTTGCTAAAGATTTGAATGGGTGCAAAAAAATCAGGCTGTATTTGTATCGATGAGAAATTGCTTCTAAGCATGTTATTTTTATGTGGGCATCTCCTGAGACCTTGTAGGAGCCTTGGACACCAAAGCCGACAGCATCTTGAGCAGTGGTGGGATCCAAAAATTTTAGTAACAGGTTCCCTCGCCGCCACCCCCCTCAGCAAAGGGGGCAGAGGCGTACCTGGGCAAACCTGAGCCCTGGGCAAAACCTGAGTTGGATGCCCCCCCATGGGCAGCCACCCCACCATGACCCCAAACATTTTTTTTGCACCAGGTCATTTCTAAATCATCATCACATTATAGAAAATGCCCCAACTCACAAATCTGAACACAGCAATGGTGAAACACACAGGTTCTTTCATAGAGACTGGTGAGATAAAAGGTACGAAAGGCTGAGGATCAATGAATTGCAGTACCTGAAAGGGATTAACCCAGTTCAGGGAATTACATTATTAGTCGCAATTGCTATGTGGAACCTTCACGTTCAAAGGCAGTATGCCTCGAGGAGGCGAGGGCGTGGAGATGGAAAAGCGGACCCAATTAGTAGCCCCCTCTCGGCACACACAAATAATTAGTAACCCACTCTCGGGAACTGGTGAGAACCTGCTGGATCCCACCTCTGATCTTGAGGTCATGTAAACACGGTTCCCAAGCTCCATGACATATCCTCTGAACTTGTTCGTTTGACACTAAAAGTCATACCTCTCACTCCAGAGGGGCAGATCCCCTAGTTCAGGGGTGGCCAACCTATGGCACTCCAGATGTTCATGGACTATAATTCCCATCAGCCATGCTGGAGAGGCTGATGGGAATTGTAGTCCATGCACATTTGGGGTGCCATAGGTTGGCCACCCCTGCTAGTTTGTCCGTGATTCACATCAATCTTCATTTTTTATTAACGTGGAACTGTGTTTGAAAGAGAACTGTAGAAAAGTTACACACGCGGTGAGACTAAATTGATGCAGGCACCCTGCGTTCTGATTGTGATGATTGGTCCACACAGTCATTTGTTCTGACTTAATGCAGCTCCCGAGGAGCAGCAGTGGCATAGGAGGTTAAGAGCTTGTGTATCTAATCTGGAGGAACCAGGTTTGATTCCCAGCTCTGCCACCTGAGCTGTGGAGGCTTATCTGGGGAATTCAGATTAGCCTGTACACTCCCACACACGCCAGCTGGGTGACCTTGGGCTAGTCACAGCTTCTCGGAGCTCTCTGAGCCCCACCTACCTCACAGGGTGTTTGTTGTGAGGGGGGAAGGGCAAGGAGATTGTAAGCCCCTTTGAGTCTCCTACAGGAGAGAAAGGGGAGATATAAATACAAACTCTTCTTCTCTTCTCCATGCTTACCAAGTGATGGTATCTTATGCATGTAAAAATGACTGTCATAAATCAAACACTCCCTTCAAACTTTTTGTATCCCATCACATCAAACTCAGGAACTTTTCAGTAAAGTCAGCAGACATGCTCAGCTGCAGGCAGTAATTGAGAAATGAAGTGAACTATGTGCATGCATTAACCTGTATTAAGTCTGATGCTCCCTCTCTCAGAAACTCTTGTGCAGAGGTAGTGGTAGCGCAGTACGCTTTTTAACAATGAGCACCTATCTAGGTGCCATTTTTATCTTCACAACAGCCCTGTGAGGTAGGTTAGGCATGCCTTTCCAGATTGCTGCATGCCAAGCTGGAGTTCAGTCGGTTAAGCTTTTCACAACCTCCAGCTTTTTATGCTGAACAACTTTTAAAAGTATCGGGAGCCTTGCTGGAGGAAGAGCTGGAAGCCTTACTCTGTCCAGAGCCCTGAAATATTTGCTCATGATGTCAGCATGAGTGTTTAGAAGTGCATCACCTTGTCAACATAAACATGGCCATGACTCTCTAACCATGGTGAAATGGTTAGGAGTGCCAAATTGGTGTCTGGAGACTCGTTGTCGAATCCCATTTGGCCATGAACATAAGAACATAAGAACAAGCCAGCTGGATCAGACCAGAGTCCATCTAGTCCAGCACTCTGCTACTTGCAGTGGCCCACCAGGTGCCTTTGGGAGCTCACATGCAGGATGTGAAAGCAATGGCCTTCTGCGGCTGTTGCTCCCGAGCACCTGGACTGTTAAGGCATTTGCAATCTCACATCAAAGAGGATCAAGATTGGTAGCCATAAATCGACTTCTCCTCCATACATCTGTCTAAGCCCCTTTTAAAGCTATCCAGGTTAGTGGCCATCACCACCTCCCATGGCAGCATATTCCAAACACCAATCACACGTTGCGTGAAGAAGTGTTTCCTTTTATTAGTCCTAATTCTTCCCCCCAGCATTTTCAATGAATGCCCCATGGAAACTTGCTGGGTGACGTTGGGCTGTTACATGCCCTCAGGCTAACCTACCTCACAGGGCTAGTGTGGAGGAGGAGAGAATGATACAAGCTGCTTTGGGTCTTCATTGGATATATAGGTGTGGTTATAAATGAAGTGAATAAATCATAAGCAGGCAATAACTGTTGCAGTTGCAGCTCAGCAACTAGTTCTTATAAGCGAGCATTGTGCTTTGCTACAAAACCTTCAGTTTGTGCAAATGTCATTTGAATGGAAACCCGGCACTAGGTGGTGGCTATGCATATGGAATGTGGGCAGTGTCTCTGTTTGAGTCATTGTTCTCTCAGTTCTGCATAAATGCCAAACAAGTAAATTCCTTGCTGTGGTGGCGAACCTTTGGCCCTCCAGTTGTTATGGACTACAATTCCCATCAGCCCCTGCCACATGGCTAATTGGCCAATTGCTGGCAGGGGCTGATGGGAATTGTAGTCCATAACATCTGGAGTGCCAAAGGTTCGCCACCACTGAAAGTATTTAGCATCTACCCTATCTCATTTGAAAGGCTGAGTCGGGTTCAATTCAGTTCCGGCAAAATTGTCTAGCAGAAATTCCTTGGGGAAAGTTACTTGGGAGCTTTTGTGGGTATATTCTTGTGACCCTCTCATTCTTTAGGAGGCAGATGAAGACAGTTTTATTCATGATGGCATTTGATTACTTCTTTAAATTTTATCTAGTGGTTTTAATGAATTTCTTTGCATTTCATTATTTACATCCTAAGCTTCCTGTAGTTCCTATAACAGTGGTGGCGAACTTTTGGCACTCCAGATGTTATGGACTACAATTCCCATCAGCCCCTGCTAGCATGGCCAACTGGCCATGCTGGAAGGGGCTGATGGGAATTGTAGTCCATAACATCTGGAGTGCCAAGGTTCGCCACCACGGTCCTATAAGATAGAATGGCAGCTGATAAATGTTTTAAACAAATAATAATAAACAAACTCACACAAACCTTGCCCAAATTTGCACGGGTCCAAAAAATCTCTGTCCCTTTCTTTGATCTAGTGAGATCTGAACAGCTTTACTTTGGTCATCTTTCTGTATTCCCCAAAGTGAGTATCTGGGCCCCAAATCTGCTAGTGATGAAAGCGTAAACAGAGTTGTGTCAGTAAACCTGGCCAATGTTGTCAGTTATTCACTGACTTTCCTCTGACCTCAGAAGAATCTCCCTTCATAGTGTTTCCTCTGATTTCGTTGACAGGATAAAATTCAAAATGATACAATGGAGAGCAAAGAAATTGGTGATGAAAGACTAAAAAAGAAAAGTTTGCACGGGTACTGTCTCTACAATGACTTTAGATTTCACCAAGAGATTGCAACTTCCTTTGTCGCAGCCGTTTCTTCTTAATTATATGTGTCTGTTTCCTTTATATAGCATAGGTGCCTTCATACTTGCAGTAGTTACACTTCACCTTTAGCTATTTCTTAGAATTTAGTCAGTCTGGAAGAGCAGGAATATACAGTACCATCCTGTGAAGAGTTACTCCGTTCTAAACCTGCTGAACTGAATGGGTTTAGACTGGTGTAACTTCGTGGGACTGCCTTCACCTGTAATCCATCAACACTTTTTTGCAAACTGCTTTTAAACCTAAACACTGAAGAAATTCTGGGATTTTTATTTATGTTTAAACGCCCAAGCGGCCATGCTTTAAACTGAGCTTTGGCAGTGACCTTTAGGGTTGGGTCCTGATGCCTTTGAGGCGCTTCCTCATTCATGTTTTAAGTATTACTTTCCTCAGAGCATCGTGTCAGCCTCTCCCTGCCCCAAGGGCTGAACATGCTGGCTCTGTAATGTTCCCAGCTTCTGTAATCCTGGGAACTGAGGAAGGAGTTTCTGTTCTCAGTCACTGGTTCTCAGTCTTTGGGGGCCATTTTGATGGCAACTTTTGCACAATTGTAAACCTTAAGTGCTGTTAACTCCTTTTGAAATGGCTAAGACAGTGTCGGCGAACCTTTTCGAGACCGAGTGCCCAAATTGCAACCCCAAACCCACTTATTTATCGCAAAGTGCCAACACAGCAATTTAACCTGAATACTGAGGTTTTAGTTTAGAAAAAAACAGTTGGCTCCGAGGCGTGCGTTACTCAGGAGTAAGCTTGGTGGTAGTCGGTGGCTTTGTTTTGAAGAAACCATGGAACTGTTCCAACGGGTGAATCACGACCCTAGGAAGGTTTACTCAGAAGCAAGCCCCATTGCCAGCAACTGAGCTTACTCCCCAGTAAAGGATCACACTTCAGTTCTTCGCATGAAAATCAGTGGGGTTTAACAGTGCTTAACAGGGTTGCCTACACTGCTTCCCCAAAACTAGGTCTTACGTTTAATGCTAATAATCGAGCCCAGTAGCCCAGACCAGCCTAGATGTATGTGTGTGTGTGTGTGGGGGGGCTCTGTTTGCGTGTGCTCACAGAGGGCTCTGAGTGCCACCTATGGCATCCATGCCATAGGTTCGCCACCACTGGGCTAAGATGTCTACTGTGTAATGCGAGCTGCTACTGCCCAGTTGGTTCAAGACCACGCTAATGCCATTCAGGTCACACTGTTTCACTTCTGGTGGACTTTTAGCTCTTGTAAGTGCGGAATTGTCGTTGCCACCTGTACACACAAAGATTTTGCAAGTATTTTGCATGATCAACAAGGCAAACATGCTGTCTTGTGCTGTGTTATTTGGATGTTTGTGTGTTTTGGGGAGGTCATGTTTGGCTTCACCAAATCTAACTTGACATAGAATCTGCAGCAATCCTGCAGAATAATGTAAGAATTACAAAGCATTGTGTGCTAGGGAAGTGATTAATAACTATTGTCCATTTTGTATCCCGTGGTTCTTTTCCATCTGTGTGATGGTGCTTTGGGTAGCCAAGAAGGCGATTTTTTCTGATCCCCCCCCCCATTGTAGATTCCCTCCCCCCCTCCAAAAAAATGCTATTTGTGAGTGTACTTTGACTCCAGGAACTGAATTTCAGGGAGTTCAGTCAACTGTGTCAAGATTGGAGGGGAAAGAAGAGAGAGTGGAACTCAACTGCAAGCTTTACTCCTCTTGTACTTTGGATCTAACCCTGTCTATGCCAAAATATTATTACTGCTATTTAGAATGCATACGGAGCTTTCAAGGAAAGATGTCAACCTCTGCATCTAGCTGCTGATGTGGTGGTGTTGGGGAGACAGTGGTTTTCTACACTCTTAGTATATATTCTTTTACAACACCTTTCTACTACCCTGTAAGGTTGACTAGTGTTGTCATTATCTTTTTAGAGCTGAGGGTGAGCCATTTGTGTAACATCACCTGGCCGCTTTGAGAGAATTTTTCCAGTGAGATTGGACTGGGGATTTATTGCCTCACAGTTTTCAGCATGAGGTCTGACTTAAATGTAATGCCAGCAAGGCCGATGATCTCAACGTCTGCAGCTTTGCATGAGGATAAGATGGAGTAGGAGAGAACAGTGTAAGCTGCTTAGGTTCCCTGTTGGGGAGACAGGTGGAGTATGCATGAAGTAAATTACCTCAGAGTCTTAACTTTACATGGGGCTGCCGCCCATGCAGATCTGCTGTGCATGCTTCGTGGCGTCTGATAGCCTAGGCGGGTGTCGTGCCATATACCATATGCTTAGCTTCTTTGCATAGTCAACATCTGAGGAACTGTAAAGCTGTCGTGGTAGCTTTCTTTGCCTTACCCGTGTTATGTTTTAATCAGGGTTCAGTTACCATTTTACATCTGTTCTGCCTCAAACGTTTAAAGACCTTTCAGGTGTATCAAAGTGGCTCCATATTCATTCAAATACAGACGGTGACAGCAAACGCCCTTATGAAAACAAACAACAGACCGGTCAGCACATGAAGGAAAGCCTGGTTTGAAAATTATGATGGTTTGCCATGAGGATTGTCCTATCTTTTGCCCACAAATCCTTCGTTTTGATTTACAGAGCCCTACCCTCTGTGAATAAACGCAAGATGTGTCTTCTGTTCTGATAGCCACCCCATTACAAAATCCCAGTGAGGAGTGGTTTATGTACGCTATGACTAATGAACAGATCATATGATTAAATGACATCAAGGGCTACCCACTTGCCAAGCGTGGTTTAGATGCAGAGAGAGTGAATAATTAGAAATGAAAGATGTACAAGAGGCCTTTTGTTAAAAGAATGAGCATCATGCTGGCAGGGGATGATGGGAACTGTAGTCCATAACATCTGGAGGGCCGCGAGTTTGACACCTATGGTCTAGAACAGTGGTTCCCAAACTTATTTGGCCTACCGCCCCCTTTCCAGAAAAAATATTACTTAGCGCCCCCTGGAAATTAATTTTTTAAAATTTTAATAGCAATTAAACAGAAATATATATGTATTAATGTTTCTACCTGTGGCCATCACCGCCCCCCTGGATCGCTGCAGCACTCACCAGGGGGCGGTGGCGCCCACTTTGGGAATCACTGGTCTAGAATGTTGCTTGAGCTGTCCCGATAACCAAATTCAGGGTGGAACCTATGCTAGGCCAAATGGTAGACTTGCAACTTGCAGGATCAATATGGGTGACTCAATGCTAAGGAATACAGAAGAGTAGACAGATACTTGACTGAGGGAAATTAGACTTCTTGTAAGTTCCAGTCTTGATGACAGGCTGCTGGTGATTTAAGAGACTCGAAGCAGATTGTGGGCTTGGGTTTTCTTCCAGTTTATCCCTTTTTAAACCATGATTCTGTGTTTCATTTGCACTGGCATAGCATGACTGCTAGAAGAAAGAACCAAAAGGTTGAGTGAAATAGGTCCTTTGAAAATAGAAACTGCTACATAGCAAAAATAGAACTGTGTTTATTCAAATTAAAATGAAATTATCATCGTAAAAGACCATAAATAGGCTTCCAAGCATACATTAATGAAAATCATAACACATATAGTCTTATGCAACACATTTAGACCCAAATGCTTTTTGGCCATTTGGCCTTCTTCAGCTGTCAAAAATAATGTTGTAAAATATTACAATCTGACAAAATGTTAAAATATTGACCAAAAGTGCCTTCTAAATGACTGAGGTAAATATTGAAAAGTTTTGTACCATTTAACCCAAGTTTTGTACCATTTAAACCAAGGTTGTTCACTCAAGAGGTATGACATGGTATGCCAGTATTTTCAGTCAGGTTCAATTCTGGTAAAATTGTGTCCTATAGTGCCTCAGTTATGTGGAGTTTCAATTCAGAAGTAACAATTGAAGGTCTTGAGACTTCTTGTAAGTCCCAGTCCTGATGACAGGCTACTGGTGATTGGAACTGGAAACAGATTGTGGGCTTGTGGGTTTTATTCCAGTTTATCCCCTTTTTAACCATGGTTCTGTGGCTCATTCTGCACATGCAGAATAATGTACTTTCAAACTGCTTTCAGTGCTCTTTGAAGCTGTGCGGAATAGCAAAATCCACTTGCAAACAGTTGTGAAAGTGGTTTGAAAACGCATTATTTTGCGTGTGCAGAAGGGGCCTGTGTTTCGTCTGCACTGGTATAGCAGCACTGCTAACCATGGTTAGGTTGCAATCACGTTGTCTCTGAAATATACATTTGGCTAAATATTGAGATGGGAGAGGGAACAGGAAACCAGTGCAGTGTTTTGGGCTGAAGCATGTAGTGGATGTTAAGCATGCATCTTTGTGATAGCTTGTGGCAGGTATCCCTGTTCACATGCAAATCTGTTTGGAAGAGACAAGTGAATGTGCATTCGTGTTAAAAATGGTGACTGTGACGGACTGCAGATTGAGGGTTAATTTTAAAGTGCAGTTCTGCCAGTGCAAAAAAGAGTTAGAGTTAAGGGACTAGCAGGAGATCTAGTATGATCTACTGGTTAGTGTTGCATTAGGATCTGTGAGAACCAGGTTCAAATCCCCACTCTGCCGTGGAAGTGTTCTGGATCTCAACTAAACTTCTTTCACAAGATTATTAGGAGGGTAAAATGGAGGAGAGCAATCTAACTCACTTCGGGCACTGTATACAGAGTGTATATTGGTATCTTGCAAAGGAAGCTTTGACTCTTAAAAGCTCATATACTGGAAATCTTGTTGGACTCTTACGGAGCTGCTAGCCTTGGAGCTAGCTGTTCTACTGCCAGTCAACATCAGCGCCCACCTGAAACATAAGCAAAATAAACAAAATACTATACATAGGCTACATATAATACTAAAAATGTAAGATTTAATATAAGTGTAGAAATGTCTACAAAGAGAACAAAACCAGTCAAAATATCTAAGAAAATTATAAAGTCCACAATAGTGCAAAGAATCCAAACATGGGGCAAACTTGCCACTCGCTGCCCGTTTCATGGTGAAATTATTCCACTTCCTCAGCAGTGGATTTTCATCTTGTCCACACGTTCTGAAGTCACTATCATGGGATAGGCTGTGCATACTAATACATTCGTCGATGTGACATTTTCTATTAGGCTAAGATATAATTGTGTTTGGAAGCTAAAAGTGACTTCAGAACATATGGGCAAGATTAAAATCTATTGCTGAGGAAGTGGAATAATTTCAGCACGAAACGGAGCAGCGGCCAGCTCATCCCATGTTGGGATTCTTTGCGCTACTGAGGACTTTATAATTTTCTTAGGCTGATTCCGCACGGGCCAAAAACAGCAGTGTGAAAACAGTATAAACCCTTTTACACTGTTTTCAACCCTTTTACACCATTTTCACACCATTTTCACACTGCTGTTTTTGGCCCATGCGGAATCAGCCTTAGACACTTTGGCTGGTTTTGTTATCTGTTTAAGCATTTCTGCACTTATTTTGTTAAATCTTATACTTTTAGTATTGTATGTGGCCTAGGTATAGTATTTAGGGGTTTTTTTTGCTTATGTTTGATTGATTGCACACCATATCTGCTTTCATTATATGTATATTGCCCACCTGAAAATACACTGCTTCATTGCAATATGTGTAGAGGGCTAGTATGAGCAACTGATCAGTAGATGGATTTAAGGAAGCGTGCTATTCCTATCAGTGAAGATGCAGTTTGGGAAGAAAGTGTCAGGGATGGTTTAAGCATAACAATCAATCTGTTCTTCAGTGCCCACACTTGGGGGATAGAGTAGGAAACTGTGAAGGTGGTCGGGGCAGTTAATTCTTCCACTTCACCAAGAGCTTGGTTGAAGGATTATTGTGGCATATGCTTTAGAAAGAGAACACAGAATACATAAAAGATAGTTATATAACAGAGTGTATTGCAGGATGGCATGGGACCTTACTATCTTCTTGAAACTGTAGAATGTTTGGATTTAGACGAATCACAACCAGAGCTCCTGGGAGGGAACTATGGAGACAGAATTCCAGGGATCCGGATAATCCTGGTAGCCCACAGAGATGGGCAAGGCATGTGATTTGCTTTGCATAAGTGCCTGCAGTGGCTTTTAGCAACCTGGCCCATGATTTTCTCCTAGCTCTTTACCTTGGTTATACAATTAAATATGTTGGAATGTCCCCTGAGATGTTTTATGCCTATGGCCTCGCATCCTCACCCATCTCATGGCTCTGTACATATCCTGGGGCATTGATAATTATTGGTTAAGCATTTGTGTACCCAAAAATGAGAATGTATCATCTTACTATATAATTGAACAGGGTATTCCCAATGACGAACCAGAAAAAGCAAGGGTTGCTGGGAAGTGTAGTCCTTGACTGTCTGGGTATGCCCAGATTCCAGCTCCTCTTGGAGGGGCAAGAACTACCCTTTCCAGCAGCCCTTGCTGTAGGAAACCATACACCCCTCCTCCTCCCACAATGTGCTGCTCCCTGACAGCAGTGAGCCTTGAAAAGGGGGGAACAACAAGAGGAAGCCATACTCTCCTCTTCCCTCTATGGTCCCTGTGGTGAACTTTGAAGAACTTCCTGAACTGGGAGTATGGGGCAAACTCTGTCAAGCCACAGCTGAGCAGGAAGAGCCCATTTGCATAGTTAGAGGAGTCTTCTTGTGTGGGATAGATGGAATAATTAGGCTAGGTTTTCATTATCTGTGGTAAATTGCAGGACCAAGCAAGGAGGAAATGTGGGCACCATTAACCCACCAACAGCTTTCTAGAGCCCGTTGTATTTGCTCGTACAATGGGCTTTACTGCTAGTGCATACTGATGTTCCGCATACCCTACTCTATTTTTAAACACATTTTACTCCAATATATATATTAGGATTATGATGTGTAATTGAAAGGTCAAACTTAGTGCCCATCAAAATGATCTCAGATTCCCATCTATGGGGCACATCAATGACTGCATACTGCCCTTCAGCATTTAAACTATGGTGCACCGTGTTTCCCTTTGAAATCCAGTTCCGCCTCTTCTGTTTTTTTTTCACTGTAAACTTTTGCTTGTTGAAACAGGCATGTTGGAAGGGGAAAATGGAAAACATGATTCTCTATTCAGGTGTTGTCTTTGGAGGTGGCAATTGCTTAATTGTTTCAATTGGAGCCAAAAAGATTGTGTAAAAAAGTGCCGTGGTTAGTAACACATACATGCATGCTGATCAGGAGTATACATGCACCAAGGCTGAAAGCATCCTTCATGAGCTCCTTGTAGCAGGGTCATTTTTTCATTTCTAACTCACCCCCTGAGATTGTGCCGTGGGTCTAATAATGCCCTAAGGACTCTTCCTTGGGCAGCTGAGAGTCGTTTCTCTACCCCACCCATATCCAGGAAAGGGTGTGTATCTGGATACAGCTCATATGTGCTGTCATTAAAGTTAACAATCTGAAAAAATAATCGTGAGCTTGTGACAGACTTTGTGTGGAAGCATAAATTTGGGAGAAGCGTTTTCCTTGTGTGTCTTGAGCACATGTAGACCCTATTTTTGGCCCTATTAATAAGTAACGTATATGTGACTTTGACTTGGTGTTGCCTATGTGTGATGGGAGACGATTAATGCCATTAGACTTTGGCCTTAATGGTCTCAAGAGGTCTGCCTTTAGATGGTGGAGCTAGGGCCAATTTTCAGGACTTCTTCTGCTATATCCTAAAATCCTGCCCTGATGGTACCACTGATGGCAACTATAATATAGATAGACCAAGCTGTGCAAACTTGGTACAGGTGGTGTCTTTTGCAGGACTGTAGGTATAGCTGCAATTTTTTTTGTCTAATACATGCACATTAACTGGGCTTGGAGGTTGAACAGAAGTTCTCTTTCTAGTGGCCTGTGCAGTCTACGATGCAAACTTAATTGACCCTGTTTCTGCTCTCCTCCAGTGCCTTATACAGAGGTTGGTCCAGAATATATTGACCAAATATTTTGTGCTCTTTGATTCTGACTCAGTGAAATTCATTTTGTTCTTTTGTCCTTTGTCACTAACAACTTTTGTACCAATTTATGGGATTGAGCCCTTCATTTAGGAATCAAACCTATGCATAACTGTATGGCTTGCAATATCATAAAAATGTGCTATGGATGTTGGTAGTGGCACTCCTTGCATTAGTGAATAAGTGAGGTTTTTGCACATAACTACTGATGGATGTTTTCAGTAGTTCAGCTGCATCCTTTCTTTCCTGTCTTCCTTCCAAGTGGGAAGAACATTATAGCAAATGTCTAAGATGAGTAAAGGCAACATTATCATTACTGTCATCTTAAAACTCCTCCCAGGAACCCTCTTCTTCTGTTTAGACATCAGTGGGAATTCTGGGGATCTGAGAAGTGCCTTTTTTGTTAGCCCTGCCATTTTAGAAGCAATTATAATGCTGCCCAGCAACGAAGGTATCAAGCCTAGTTCTTGCTAATCAGTACTGCATCCACTGTGCAGCCTTGTGCTCTACAAGTAAGTTGTTTTCTAGTTGTCTACACCACCTTCTGAATCTAAATGTGCCTCCCAGTTGTTGAAACTGGACCCCTAGCAGCACAAAAACAGAAGAATCGTAATATTGTCAATATGTTAAAACTCATTTTTTTGAATTCTTTAAGGCCCGATCCTCACATAACTTTTACTGTGTACATTCTGTGTGATTCTTATTCTCCCTCAGAAGCCAGGAGGACATCTTGGGTGGGTTATTCCAATGCCACACAAGATGTCCTCAGAGGAGAAGGACATCTCACAGTGAGTACTCAAAAGCCCATTTTCATTTGCTTCCCACAGGAGTTAAACTTGCAGGAAACTGGGTTTATTTTGACATGGTAATTCTAGCTCTTCCACCATGAGGCACATTCAACTGGAAGATTCACCTCATAGAAATGACATGGTAAAATCATAGCATGTATCCTGTCTGAGGTTGGAAGTTCTTCCATTTTAAGGTGCCTTCCACCAACTTAAGTGGCTTTTTCATTTGAGGAGGGCTCATTAGGTTTCAGGAAGACTAAATACTTCACTTAATTGAAGGGTAGGGTACATGCTAATGTCTTGGGAGCAAAACAGTTCCTCAAAAAGTAGCATGAGAATTGGGTGTTATTGAGTAATAGCAGATTCAGAGCTGAATGACACAAACATGCATTACTTAGTGACATTAGCAGAACAGGTGAAATATCCCACTTAAAAGTATTGTGTTTAAGAGTGTGTGGTTCTTTGCTGTAGGAGAACGCCAGTCCAGCACAAAAATATTTGGAAGCCTTTGAGATGGCTAACTCAATAGATAGGAGACTTGACCTTGATCTACTTCCTTCCACTTCTCCTTTCATTTGTGACTTTTCGGCCTGTAGCTGCTCTTGTAATTTGCTCAGAGGAGAAGGACATCTCATTGTGAGTATCCAACAGCCCATTCTCATTTGCTTGCCACATGAGTTAAACTTGCAGGAAACTGGGTTTGTTCTGTCATGGTAAATACTAGCTTTTCCACCGTGAGGAAATGCTCTTCCACCACGAGGAAGAGCCCACAAGGGCAGACTGGCCATTTAACTTCCTGGGAAAATTCCTGATGGGCCACTGCCCCACAGGGTGGCCAGGAGCAAGCCAAGCCAAGCTAAGGCCCTGCAACTCTGCCCATGCCTCAGAGGCTGCTCGTCCTAGGCCTCTCATTAGCAATGACAGTTTCCATCATCTCACCCACTGTCTCTTCCTCAACTTCTACCAGGAAATGATGCAGTGAGTAAGCTAATAAGAATATAAGAAGAGCTCTGCTGGATCAGAACAGTGGTCCATCTAGTCCAGCATCTCATCTCATACAGTGGCCAACCAGTTCCACTGGAGGTACAACTATAGGGCCTTCTTCTGATGTCGCCTCCTGGTCCTGGCATTCAGAGGTTTGCTGCCTCTGAACCTGGAGATTGTTCATTGTCAGCCCCACTGAGCAGAGTGACTCTGCAGAGCTGAGTTGTAACACAGCAGGAATGGCTCAGTTGCCTCATACTTGGCACTTGCCTGAAACTTGGAGGGGTAGCCTTAATGTAAGAAGACTATTTACCTGTTATCATATATGGCAGGCAGATTAATAAATAAAATGCAATGTATTGTCGAAGGCTTTCACGGCCGGAATCACTGGGGGGCTGTGTGGTTTCCGGGCTGTATGGCCGTGTTCCAGCAGCATTCTCTCCTGACGTTTTGCCTGCATCTGTGGCTGGCATCTTCAGAGGATCCTGTGAAGATGCCAGCCACAGATGCAGGCGAAACGTCAGGAGAGAATGCTGCTAGAACACGGCCATACAGCCCGGAAACCACACAGCCCCCCAAATGCAATGTGTTTGAGTTTATGTAAGGCAATTCAGTGTTTAATCTGTGATGTCTATTTTATAGATGTCTGTCATGGCTTGATCTTGCTTTCATTAATTGAGGAACAAGCATGTTTAAACGCACACTCATTAAGTCTGTTGGAAGACCAGCCCATAATTGTTGGCTGCAAAAGCAGAGCATGCAGGGTTTTGTTTTTTTTAAAAAAAAAAAATAGTTCTAATTAATCTGAGTACTTTACATAAAATTTGAGCTTGATGTCTTTGCAGCAGAAAAAATCCAGTTCGGTACGCAGAGTTTTGGATTAACTTTAGACATTAATTACTTTCATACGGTATCTGTACAGTGGCATGTTTCTGTTCTTCATGGCAGGTGCCTCTGTTTGGGAAATGCCTGAGCTTGTTTCAAAAGCTCTGATCCCATCGGTGAGGTGTGGTTCCTAGTTTGTAGCACCTCACCCATAGTCAACTAGTGCTGGCTTGCTGCAGTGGCAAATCCCAGCATGACCAAGTTCTGGCAAAGCAACCTAAAGCACAGAGATTCTTTGTTCACAATATTTAATAAAACATTTTATCTTTCAGAGCTGCCCTAGTTTGATGCCCATATTAGAAGCATGATGTTAACAGCTCTAATGTGGCAGTTTTGTCTTATAGCAAGAAACTGTAATTTGGAACGCTGGGTTTTATAGGGTTTTTAGTTGTTTTAATATTAATAGAGCCATAAGTTGTACTGTAAATTGTTGATGTTTTAAATTGTGCTCTATCTATATGTTGTTAACCGCCCAGAGCCCTTCAGGGGAAGGCGGTATACAAAATGAATAATAATAATAGTACTTTGATTACATAAGGGGCTCGCTAAGAAGATAGGAATAATGACCAATGAGAGCATCTGAATTTCACATACCGTGTTTCCCTGAAAATAAGACAGTGTCTTATATTAATTTTTGCTCCCAAAGATGCGCTATGTCTCATTTTCAGGGGATGTCTTATTTTTCTGTGTTCTGTTCGTCGGGCATGCTTCCAAACAAAAACTTTGCTATGTCTTACTTTCGGGGGATGCCTTATATTTCACACTTCAGCAAAACTTCTACTACGTCTTATTTTCAGGGGATGTCTTATATTCGGGGAAACAGGGTAGTAGTCAAAACTCTGTGGAACTAATTCACACAATGAATCTATGTAGAGTATGTTGATGTGAGTTGCATGCTTGCTGTTGCCCACAAAAGGTGTCTCATTGACATCTAGACTTTTTTCTTCCCTTATCAAACCTTCCAGTGTCTAGGCCTGTAGTTCATTATTATTTGAAAGTGGGTTGTCTGTACCTCACCAAGTTCTCACCTATTTAAATCTGTATTAGTATCTGTTTTTTGTAGGATAGTGTAGAAAACCTGTTTCAACATTAATTGGCTGGTTGGATTTCCAGGGTTGGGCTCATTGTAATTATATCATACAGGTTTCAGATGGTATGACTTTGAGTAGAAGCTTGAACTATTATTATTATTATTACAGCTCGGGATGCTTGAGGGGATAATTTAAGCGAAAGGCAGGTCCCTGCCTAGAGGTTCTACCAGCCTAAATTTAGTCATTTGTGAGGCTTCATTTTGGTTTCAGAACAGGGACAATTAGGGACCCAGGACTTCCTGGAAGACAGGAGTTCTGAAATAGGACATGAAGGATGGGAAGTGGTACCATCTTGGTGTATTTGAAGAAGTTCCAGAAATAAAGATCAGCAAGAAAGAGCGGACCTGTACTTTATTTTCACTTGAATTCTTCATTGTGTTGATACTTCCAGAGTGCGTCACCCAGAGGTGTAGCTGAACTAGAGTGTGCTTGATGCGCACTCTGTGTTTTCCGCCCCCCTCCGTGGCGCCCTGCCCCTCCTTACCTTAGTGCAGGCTGGAGAAGCGGCTTGTTCTCTTCAGGCTGAAAATGGCCTTGTGGGAACTACACTTCCCATGAGACACTGGGGCTCGCAAGGTCTCCTGGGAAGTGTAGTTCCTACTAGGCCATTTTCAGCCTGAAGGGAACAAGCCGCTTCTCCAGCCTGCACTGTTTCACAAAGGTAAATGTGTGTGCGGGGCGCGGGGGGTGTGTGATTCCCCCTCCAGCACGCACCCAGTGCAACGTGCACCCCCCAGCCCTCTGGTAGGTCCGCCTCTGGGTCTACTCCTGCAGCCACCTTGCCTAGGGAGTAAGAATCCTGCTTGTATACCAGCTTCATTCTTCAGCTAGATCACTTTAGTAGAGCAACTGGAACTGGTATTTGAGCCATGCAACATGAGACATACACATATTATCACAGTGATTAATATGAGGCTGTCGACTCAGCGTTATAATTCAGCTAGCAGACCACAGAAGGTGGGGCCAGAATATCATGGTGATCTTTGCAAAGCCACGCTGATTGCAACACTTTCATTTAAGAAAGGCGTGCTGCTTTGCTTTGGAAAATATTTAATCTGTGATTAATTACATAAGTGTGATTAATTCCGCTGTTAATGTATTTCTTTCTTCCCTCCACAGTCAAAATGGAACCGGCACCATGTCCAGGCGTCAAAACACCATCCAGGAACTGCTGCAGAATTGTTCGGATTGTCTGATGCGTGCTGAACTCATTGTGCAACCTGTAAGTTTTGAGCCTAAACGAATGCTTAAGCAGCTGCTGCTGCTTCAGTGCTTTGAAGAAGCAAATATGGACACAGACCTTAGAACAGGGGTGCCCAACTCTGGCGCTTCAGATGTTCATGGACTACAATTCCCATCAGCCCCTGCTGGCATGGCCAATTGTTGGACATCTCTCCCTTAGAGCAGCGGTTCTCAACCTGTGGGTTGCGACCCCTTTGGTGGTCGAATGACCCTTTCACAGGGGTCACCTAAGACCATAGGAAAACACATATTTCCGATGGTCTTAGGAACTGAGACACAAATAATTTTATGGTTGGGGGTCACCACAACATGAGGAACTGTATTAAATGGTTGCAGCATTAGGAAGGTTGAGAACCACTGCCTTAGAGTAATGCACTAGCTCAGTTTGTTAAGTTGGAGAATGTGTATGATAGTCCAACATGGGCGGAGGAGAGGCGCATGAACATGTATTTTTCTTCCTAGTTGCTCCTAAGAAAGAGTAATTTATTTATGCAGGTACCCCACTTTTTCCCCCAGTAGAAACCCAAAGCTGTGAATAACATTAGGCTGAGGGAGTGACTGGGTTAAGGTCACTCAGGGACCTTTCATAACAGAGTGGGGATTTCCCGCAGCCTAGTCTGACATTCCAACCACCGCACCGCACCACCGCCTGCAATCCTCTTGTTGATTACCGTGTATGTAAGTGCCAGCTCTAGTTTCCATTTAATTACGGCAACTCCAGAAGAGCTTTCTGGCAAGGCAAGTAGACTAATGTAAGGATTTGCCTTTGCTGTCCTCTGAATAGCTGCTCTGGTATTCCTTGGTGGTCTCCCATCCAACTATTAACCAGGGCGTATCCAGGTCTGGACGTTGGTTATTATAGGCATAATGAACTGGGGCATCCAAATCTGGTATCATTTGGGGACCTGCATCCTTGCCTGCTTCTTTGTTTTTGATTCCCTCCCTCCCTCCCTCCCTCCCTCCCTCCCTCCCTCCGCTTTATTGTTTTGTCAGTTTGCATCTTTTGTTTCCTGACTGCATTTGTCTATGGACATACCTGTAAGGGAAAGGTGACTTCCTCAACAGCTGAAGCAGAACTTTAGGGATGGGGAAACCAGGAGGAACAGATGTGATCACCACATCTTTCCTCTGTTCAAACCCTTAGTGTTTAGGTTGTATATGGAAAAAAACAAGGAAAATAAAAGTGGTCGGGTTGCTGTCAGTCTGGCAAGAACATAACATTGTTGTGCAGATAACTGAATCAGGCTCATTTTGGGTGTTGCTGCTTCTCCACCTGGTTGCTTTGTGGGCTGCCTTTGTTCCGTGGTGCCGGCTAGGTTTGAGATCTCAAGAAGAAAACAATCCTTTTTATGATTTCATTAGCATCATTTTTACAAAAGCAACAGGAATATTGTTCTGGAGGAGCCTTGTTCTGAGGGTATGCAGAAACGTTTCCCACAGTCTTCACTGAAAGTGGGGAGGCCAGCCCATATCTCTCCAAAATGCTTAAGTAGCTGAACAGTCCCACCATACTGAAGATTTCCTTTGGAACTCTCCAACAGTGAGAAAGGAACTTAATTTTATCAGTCAGCACAGGCTCAAAGGAGCCGCAGCCAGTACATAAAAATACTTGTTTTTAATCACTCATTTAACCAACAGTAACATCGTTGATGCTACTAATTTAATCCTCCGACAAATATCACAATCCAAATCTTGGTTGGTTTTACACATACACATTGTTTTTCAAATTGCTTTATTATCTTTTTAAACTGTTTGTTGCCTTGAAGGCCCTAATTGGGTACAAAGATGGGTAAGTATGGTTTTTTTTGTCTGTGAGTACCTATAATTATCAAGATGTGTACCATGAGAAAACACCTCTAACGTATCAACTGGTTGCAGCAACTGCAGCAAAACCAGTTTGACAGCATCTGCTCCAATGTGCAGCATTTCAAGATGTCTGAGGCAAAACTTTTCAGGGTCAGTTCTGGCAAATGCTGCGAAGCTACTTTCCAGCATTTGTTTGCTCCAGGAAAAAGAAGACAAATAAATGAGGCGGAATGTTGCAAAATAATTATTTTGCCTCTCTAGAACTGTCTGCAGCATGCACCGGCACAAGATTCCAGTTCTGGGGAGAGCTACGTACAGTGGAACCTCGGTTTTCGTCGGTAACCTGTCCGAAAAGAATCGATGAAAACCGAGGCAAACTTTTCCATAGGAATCAATGTAAATCCAATTAATCCGTTCTAGGCACTCCAAAAAACATACCAAAAACACATTTTTGGTGAATAAACATAGTGTTTAATGCTGAAAACAGTAACAAACAATAACACTAGGACCAGCTTCAGAGCCAGTGGACCAATGTCGCACCAGAAAGCTGTCCAAAGAGGTCTGTTTCTGACGCGTCTTTAGGATTTGTCTGAAATGGGGCAAGACATTGTCATTAAACAAGTTGCAGACACGGCCTGCAACAGCTTTATCCGGGTGATTTTTCTCCACAAACCCCTGCACTTTATTGCAAATCGATGAAAACCGAGGCAAATCAATGAAAACCGAGACAAATTTTTCAGTGAAAAAATCGATGAAAACCAAAACCGATGAAAACCGGAGGCAATGAAAACTGAGGTTCCCCTGTACAATAGAAATCTGAAGATTTTTCCCCCCTAGAATAATAGTTTGCACTCCTTTGGCACTATTATCATAACATTGGCCGCACATTTTAGATACCAACAATTTATCCTTTTTAGTCACCCTGTCCAACACAATGCTTGCAAGACCTATTCCTGTTGCAATTGTAATTGTAATGTGAAGAAATTTCCAAAAACTCTCCTTGATGTCCACTGGTTTGCCGTTAACAAAGACAGGAAGAGTGTGGCTTCATGATACAACTGACATGGCGGACCTGTGGGGTTTTCAAGACATAAGAACAAGCCAGCTGGATCAGACCAGAGTCCATCTAGTCCAGCTCTCTGCTACTCGCAGTGGCCCACCAGGTGCCTTTGGGAGCTCACATGCAGGATGTTTCTGAAAGCAATGGCCTTCTGCGGCTGTTGCTCCCGAGCACCTGGTCTGTTAAGGCATTTGCAATCTCAGATCAAAGAGGATCAAGATTGGTAGCCAAAGATCGACTTCTCCTCCATAAATCTGTCCAAGCCCCTTTTAAAGATATCCAGGTTAGTGGCCATCACCACCTCCTGTGGCAGCAGATTCCAAACACCAATCACACGTTGCGTGAAGAAGTGTTTCCTTTTATTAGTCCTAATTCTTCCCCCCCTCATTTTCAATGTATGCCCCCTGGTTCTAGTATTGTGACAAGGGATGTTTTGAGGTGGTTTACCGTTGAGTGCCTCCACATGGGCTGAGAGAGTTCTGAGAGAACTGTGACTGGCCCAAGGTCATTCAGCAAGCTTTCTGTGGAGGAGTGGGGAATCAAACTTGGTTCTCCAGATTAGAGTCTGCAGCTCTTTCCCACTGCTGGCTCTCTGTATGTCATTAGAACTGGTTAATTGTCCTCCATCCCTAATAAAGTTGTCATTCTTCACTTTTGGTGGCATAAAGGTTGCAGTGTGAGAAAAACCCCACAATTATTTCACAGCAGGGGTGGACCTCAGCATGTGCCCAGTTCCACCCACTGCTGTCCAAAGGGAGCCTCTACATTCAGAGGCTATAAATCTCTAAATATCAGTGTTGGGAGATGACTTCAAGGGACAGTTTGTTTGTTATCCCTTTGGGGCAGCTGGTTGGCCACTGTGTGAAACAGGATGTTAAATTAATTGAACCATTGGCCTAATCCAGTAGGGCTCTTCCTGTGTTTACTTAAAACTTGCAAGTGCTGTTCTTACATGGGCCTGTTTAGCCTCAGATTGTTTCTAGGTCTTTAAGGAGGTCAAACTGCTGCTTGAAAGTGCCTTGATTTCACCCAGATCAGCATCCCACCCACCTTCTTAGTTTGTCTTGGTAGCATTGGAATACTCCACCATAAATACTGGGTGGCAGTGTGAGAAAGAGCCCTTGCTTGAGAAACCTGGATGAGAAAGAGCCCTGTTCAACGATTGACAGAATAGTGTGGCTTCTGTTCGTTATATTCTTATTTTCTTCTATTGAATCGGGTTTCTTGTAAGTCCATAATGTCTGTAACTTAGAGGGGGAAATACTAATAACTGGTATTTGTGGTTAAAATGGTGTTGGGAACAAGAGAAATAGAGGAACGATTGGATAATGAACAAAATCTGCCAGAGTTCTTGAATGCTCTTGTTCAATTCATTTTATTGGCGTTTCCACTGGAGGACTTTTCCACAGGAGGATCGTATCTCATTTGTTCAAAAATACCTCCCTCTTTAGTTTCAGAGTTTGTCAATCGGTAAATGCCAATTAAAAGCACACTGCCAGATTTGTGCATCTAATAGCAGTTTCTTCATTAGTTTAGTCCATTTCTGACGGAAAGCTTGCAATGTTTTTTAAAGCGAAACATAAGAAGAAGAAGAAGAAGAGTTTGGATTTATATCCCCCCTTTCTCTCCTGCAGGAGACTCAAAGGGGCTTACAATCTCCTTGCCCTTCCCCCCTCACAACAAACACCCTGTGAGGTAGGTGGGCTGAGAGAGCTCCGAGAAGCTGTGACTAGCCCAAGGTCACCCAGCTGGCATGTGTGGGAGTGCACAGGCTAATCTGAATTCCCCAGATAAGCCTCCACAGCTCAGGCGGCAGAGCTGGGAATCAAACCCGGTTCCTCCAGATTAGATACAAGAGCTCTTAACCTCCTACGCCACTGCTGCTCCAAGAGCATTGGATTGGGTTTTGTGGACCTCTTCTTCTGAAGGCAGGAGTTCGTTCAAACGTCATGTCTCTTGCACTTATTTGACTTTATGTAATGACTTTATCCAAATCCAAAGCCTTTATTGGCATAATGACTTTATATAACAATGAGTTTATTCTTTTCTGTTTAGGAACTGAAGTATGGGGATGGCATCCAGATTAGCAGAAACAGGGAGCTGGAGGAATGCTTTGGGCAGGCAGATGAACAAATGGAAATCCTCGATGGGCTGATCAGAGAGATGAGGCAAATGGGACAGCCTTGTGAACTCTACCAGAAAAGGTATTACTATTGTACTCATTCTGTTTCTATTGATCTCCTAGAGGTATAAACAGAATACCAAGATGATCCATGTAATGGCTAGCCCTGATACTGAATCAATAAATAATGGCCAGCAAGTGATTTGGGGACCCCTCCATCAGATATGCCATCATGAGGTTGAGTAGTCCTCTCAGCAGGAAGCTTTTAAACATCTATATGAAGCTGCTGGAGAAGGTTATCAGGAGAGTTGTGTGGTTTCCTAGTAGCATTTTCTCCTGACGTTTCGCCTGCATCTGTGGCTGGCATCATGCCAGCCACAGATGCAGGCAAAACATCAGGAGAAAAATGCTACAAGAACATGGCCGTACAACCCAGAAACCACACAGCACCCCAGCGATTCCTGCCATGAAAGCCTTCGACAATACGTTATCAGGAGATTTGGAGAAAGGTGTCATCAGTATGGTGATGACATTCAGCTCTGTCTTTCCATGGCCTGCCTCAGGAGAGGCAGTCAAAGTTCTTGGCCCGTGCTTGGAGGCAGTAGTGGGCTGTATGAGGACTAGTAAATTGAGGCTGAATCCAGACAAGATGGAGGTGCTGTGTGTCAGTGGGTCTCAGTCCATGAAGTGGGGAGACTTCCTGTACTTGATGGGGCTGTATTGCCCTGGAAGGGACAGGTGCAAAATCTGGGGGTGCTTCTAGACCAGTGGTGGCGAACCTTTGGCACTCCAGATGTTATGGACTACAATTCCCATCAGCCCCTGCCAGGGGCTGATGGGAATTGTCCCACCCCCCCCCCCCCCCACCCCCCCCCCCCCCCACCCCCCCCCCCCCCCACCCCCCCCCCCCCCCACCCCCCCCCCCCCCCACCCCCCCCCCCCCCCACCCCCCCCCCCCCCCACCCCCCCCCCCCCCCACCCCCCCCCCCCCCCACCCCCCCCCCCCCCCACCCCCCCCCCCCCCCACCCCCCCCCCCCCCCACCCCCCCCCCCCCCCACCCCCCCCCCCCCCCACCCCCCCCCCCCCCCACCCCCCCCCCCCCCCACCCCCCCCCCCCCCCACCCCCCCCCCCCCCCACCCCCCCCCCCCCCCACCCCCCCCCCCCCCCACCCCCCCCCCCCCCCACCCCCCCCCCCCCCCACCCCCCCCCCCCCCCACCCCCCCCCCCCCCCACCCCCCCCCCCCCCCACCCCCCCCCCCCCCCACCCCCCCCCCCCCCCACCCCCCCCCCCCCCCACCCCCCCCCCCCCCCACCCCCCCCCCCCCCCACCCCCCCCCCCCCCCACCCCCCCCCCCCCCCACCCCCCCCCCCCCCCACCCCCCCCCCCCCCCACCCCCCCCCCCCCCCACCCCCCCCCCCCCCCACCCCCCCCCCCCCCCACCCCCCCCCCCCCCCACCCCCCCCCCCCCCCACCCCCCCCCCCCCCCACCCCCCCCCCCCCCCACCCCCCCCCCCCCCCACCCCCCCCCCCCCCCACCCCCCCCCCCCCCCACCCCCCCCCCCCCCCACCCCCCCCCCCCCCCACCCCCCCCCCCCCCCACCCCCCCCCCCCCCCACCCCCCCCCCCCCCCACCCCCCCCCCCCCCCACCCCCCCCCCCCCCCACCCCCCCCCCCCCCCACCCCCCCCCCCCCCCACCCCCCCCCCCCCCCACCCCCCCCCCCCCCCACCCCCCCCCCCCCCCACCCCCCCCCCCCCCCACCCCCCCCCCCCCCCACCCCCCCCCCCCCCCACCCCCCCCCCCCCCCACCCCCCCCCCCCCCCACCCCCCCCCCCCCCCACCCCCCCCCCCCCCCACCCCCCCCCCCCCCCACCCCCCCCCCCCCCCACCCCCCCCCCCCCCCACCCCCCCCCCCCCCCACCCCCCCCCCCCCCCACCCCCCCCCCCCCCCACCCCCCCCCCCCCCCACCCCCCCCCCCCCCCACCCCCCCCCCCCCCCACCCCCCCCCCCCCCCACCCCCCCCCCCCCCCACCCCCCCCCCCCCCCACCCCCCCCCCCCCCCACCCCCCCCCCCCCCCACCCCCCCCCCCCCCCACCCCCCCCCCCCCCCACCCCCCCCCCCCCCCACCCCCCCCCCCCCCCACCCCCCCCCCCCCCCACCCCCCCCCCCCCCCACCCCCCCCCCCCCCCACCCCCCCCCCCCCCCACCCCCCCCCCCCCCCACCCCCCCCCCCCCCCACCCCCCCCCCCCCCCACCCCCCCCCCCCCCCACCCCCCCCCCCCCCCACCCCCCCCCCCCCCCACCCCCCCCCCCCCCCACCCCCCCCCCCCCCCACCCCCCCCCCCCCCCACCCCCCCCCCCCCCCACCCCCCCCCCCCCCCACCCCCCCCCCCCCCCACCCCCCCCCCCCCCCACCCCCCCCCCCCCCCACCCCCCCCCCCCCCCACCCCCCCCCCCCCCCACCCCCCCCCCCCCCCACCCCCCCCCCCCCCCACCCCCCCCCCCCCCCACCCCCCCCCCCCCCCACCCCCCCCCCCCCCCACCCCCCCCCCCCCCCACCCCCCCCCCCCCCCACCCCCCCCCCCCCCCACCCCCCCCCCCCCCCACCCCCCCCCCCCCCCACCCCCCCCCCCCCCCACCCCCCCCCCCCCCCACCCCCCCCCCCCCCCACCCCCCCCCCCCCCCACCCCCCCCCCCCCCCACCCCCCCCCCCCCCCACCCCCCCCCCCCCCCACCCCCCCCCCCCCCCACCCCCCCCCCCCCCCACCCCCCCCCCCCCCCACCCCCCCCCCCCCCCACCCCCCCCCCCCCCCACCCCCCCCCCCCCCCACCCCCCCCCCCCCCCACCCCCCCCCCCCCCCACCCCCCCCCCCCCCCACCCCCCCCCCCCCCCACCCCCCCCCCCCCCCACCCCCCCCCCCCCCCACCCCCCCCCCCCCCCACCCCCCCCCCCCCCCACCCCCCCCCCCCCCCACCCCCCCCCCCCCCCACCCCCCCCCCCCCCCACCCCCCCCCCCCCCCACCCCCCCCCCCCCCCACCCCCCCCCCCCCCCACCCCCCCCCCCCCCCACCCCCCCCCCCCCCCACCCCCCCCCCCCCCCACCCCCCCCCCCCCCCACCCCCCCCCCCCCCCACCCCCCCCCCCCCCCACCCCCCCCCCCCCCCACCCCCCCCCCCCCCCACCCCCCCCCCCCCCCACCCCCCCCCCCCCCCACCCCCCCCCCCCCCCACCCCCCCCCCCCCCCACCCCCCCCCCCCCCCACCCCCCCCCCCCCCCACCCCCCCCCCCCCCCACCCCCCCCCCCCCCCACCCCCCCCCCCCCCCACCCCCCCCCCCCCCCACCCCCCCCCCCCCCCACCCCCCCCCCCCCCCACCCCCCCCCCCCCCCACCCCCCCCCCCCCCCACCCCCCCCCCCCCCCACCCCCCCCCCCCCCCACCCCCCCCCCCCCCCACCCCCCCCCCCCCCCACCCCCCCCCCCCCCCACCCCCCCCCCCCCCCACCCCCCCCCCCCCCCACCCCCCCCCCCCCCCACCCCCCCCCCCCCCCACCCCCCCCCCCCCCCACCCCCCCCCCCCCCCACCCCCCCCCCCCCCCACCCCCCCCCCCCCCCACCCCCCCCCCCCCCCACCCCCCCCCCCCCCCACCCCCCCCCCCCCCCACCCCCCCCCCCCCCCACCCCCCCCCCCCCCCACCCCCCCCCCCCCCCACCCCCCCCCCCCCCCACCCCCCCCCCCCCCCACCCCCCCCCCCCCCCACCCCCCCCCCCCCCCACCCCCCCCCCCCCCCACCCCCCCCCCCCCCCACCCCCCCCCCCCCCCACCCCCCCCCCCCCCCACCCCCCCCCCCCCCCACCCCCCCCCCCCCCCACCCCCCCCCCCCCCCACCCCCCCCCCCCCCCACCCCCCCCCCCCCCCACCCCCCCCCCCCCCCACCCCCCCCCCCCCCCACCCCCCCCCCCCCCCACCCCCCCCCCCCCCCACCCCCCCCCCCCCCCACCCCCCCCCCCCCCCACCCCCCCCCCCCCCCACCCCCCCCCCCCCCCACCCCCCCCCCCCCCCACCCCCCCCCCCCCCCACCCCCCCCCCCCCCCACCCCCCCCCCCCCCCACCCCCCCCCCCCCCCACCCCCCCCCCCCCCCACCCCCCCCCCCCCCCACCCCCCCCCCCCCCCACCCCCCCCCCCCCCCACCCCCCCCCCCCCCCACCCCCCCCCCCCCCCACCCCCCCCCCCCCCCACCCCCCCCCCCCCCCACCCCCCCCCCCCCCCACCCCCCCCCCCCCCCACCCCCCCCCCCCCCCACCCCCCCCCCCCCCCACCCCCCCCCCCCCCCACCCCCCCCCCCCCCCACCCCCCCCCCCCCCCACCCCCCCCCCCCCCCACCCCCCCCCCCCCCCACCCCCCCCCCCCCCCACCCCCCCCCCCCCCCACCCCCCCCCCCCCCCACCCCCCCCCCCCCCCACCCCCCCCCCCCCCCACCCCCCCCCCCCCCCACCCCCCCCCCCCCCCACCCCCCCCCCCCCCCACCCCCCCCCCCCCCCACCCCCCCCCCCCCCCACCCCCCCCCCCCCCCACCCCCCCCCCCCCCCACCCCCCCCCCCCCCCACCCCCCCCCCCCCCCACCCCCCCCCCCCCCCACCCCCCCCCCCCCCCACCCCCCCCCCCCCCCACCCCCCCCCCCCCCCACCCCCCCCCCCCCCCACCCCCCCCCCCCCCCACCCCCCCCCCCCCCCACCCCCCCCCCCCCCCACCCCCCCCCCCCCCCACCCCCCCCCCCCCCCACCCCCCCCCCCCCCCACCCCCCCCCCCCCCCACCCCCCCCCCCCCCCACCCCCCCCCCCCCCCACCCCCCCCCCCCCCCACCCCCCCCCCCCCCCACCCCCCCCCCCCCCCACCCCCCCCCCCCCCCACCCCCCCCCCCCCCCACCCCCCCCCCCCCCCACCCCCCCCCCCCCCCACCCCCCCCCCCCCCCACCCCCCCCCCCCCCCACCCCCCCCCCCCCCCACCCCCCCCCCCCCCCACCCCCCCCCCCCCCCACCCCCCCCCCCCCCCACCCCCCCCCCCCCCCACCCCCCCCCCCCCCCACCCCCCCCCCCCCCCACCCCCCCCCCCCCCCACCCCCCCCCCCCCCCACCCCCCCCCCCCCCCACCCCCCCCCCCCCCCACCCCCCCCCCCCCCCACCCCCCCCCCCCCCCACCCCCCCCCCCCCCCACCCCCCCCCCCCCCCACCCCCCCCCCCCCCCACCCCCCCCCCCCCCCACCCCCCCCCCCCCCCACCCCCCCCCCCCCCCACCCCCCCCCCCCCCCACCCCCCCCCCCCCCCACCCCCCCCCCCCCCCACCCCCCCCCCCCCCCACCCCCCCCCCCCCCCACCCCCCCCCCCCCCCACCCCCCCCCCCCCCCACCCCCCCCCCCCCCCACCCCCCCCCCCCCCCACCCCCCCCCCCCCCCACCCCCCCCCCCCCCCACCCCCCCCCCCCCCCACCCCCCCCCCCCCCCACCCCCCCCCCCCCCCACCCCCCCCCCCCCCCACCCCCCCCCCCCCCCACCCCCCCCCCCCCCCACCCCCCCCCCCCCCCACCCCCCCCCCCCCCCACCCCCCCCCCCCCCCACCCCCCCCCCCCCCCACCCCCCCCCCCCCCCACCCCCCCCCCCCCCCACCCCCCCCCCCCCCCACCCCCCCCCCCCCCCACCCCCCCCCCCCCCCACCCCCCCCCCCCCCCACCCCCCCCCCCCCCCACCCCCCCCCCCCCCCACCCCCCCCCCCCCCCACCCCCCCCCCCCCCCACCCCCCCCCCCCCCCACCCCCCCCCCCCCCCACCCCCCCCCCCCCCCACCCCCCCCCCCCCCCACCCCCCCCCCCCCCCACCCCCCCCCCCCCCCACCCCCCCCCCCCCCCACCCCCCCCCCCCCCCACCCCCCCCCCCCCCCACCCCCCCCCCCCCCCACCCCCCCCCCCCCCCACCCCCCCCCCCCCCCACCCCCCCCCCCCCCCACCCCCCCCCCCCCCCACCCCCCCCCCCCCCCACCCCCCCCCCCCCCCACCCCCCCCCCCCCCCACCCCCCCCCCCCCCCACCCCCCCCCCCCCCCACCCCCCCCCCCCCCCACCCCCCCCCCCCCCCACCCCCCCCCCCCCCCACCCCCCCCCCCCCCCACCCCCCCCCCCCCCCACCCCCCCCCCCCCCCACCCCCCCCCCCCCCCACCCCCCCCCCCCCCCACCCCCCCCCCCCCCCACCCCCCCCCCCCCCCACCCCCCCCCCCCCCCACCCCCCCCCCCCCCCACCCCCCCCCCCCCCCACCCCCCCCCCCCCCCACCCCCCCCCCCCCCCACCCCCCCCCCCCCCCACCCCCCCCCCCCCCCACCCCCCCCCCCCCCCACCCCCCCCCCCCCCCACCCCCCCCCCCCCCCACCCCCCCCCCCCCCCACCCCCCCCCCCCCCCACCCCCCCCCCCCCCCACCCCCCCCCCCCCCCACCCCCCCCCCCCCCCACCCCCCCCCCCCCCCACCCCCCCCCCCCCCCACCCCCCCCCCCCCCCACCCCCCCCCCCCCCCACCCCCCCCCCCCCCCACCCCCCCCCCCCCCCACCCCCCCCCCCCCCCACCCCCCCCCCCCCCCACCCCCCCCCCCCCCCACCCCCCCCCCCCCCCACCCCCCCCCCCCCCCACCCCCCCCCCCCCCCACCCCCCCCCCCCCCCACCCCCCCCCCCCCCCACCCCCCCCCCCCCCCACCCCCCCCCCCCCCCACCCCCCCCCCCCCCCACCCCCCCCCCCCCCCACCCCCCCCCCCCCCCACCCCCCCCCCCCCCCACCCCCCCCCCCCCCCACCCCCCCCCCCCCCCACCCCCCCCCCCCCCCACCCCCCCCCCCCCCCACCCCCCCCCCCCCCCACCCCCCCCCCCCCCCACCCCCCCCCCCCCCCACCCCCCCCCCCCCCCACCCCCCCCCCCCCCCACCCCCCCCCCCCCCCACCCCCCCCCCCCCCCACCCCCCCCCCCCCCCACCCCCCCCCCCCCCCACCCCCCCCCCCCCCCACCCCCCCCCCCCCCCACCCCCCCCCCCCCCCACCCCCCCCCCCCCCCACCCCCCCCCCCCCCCACCCCCCCCCCCCCCCACCCCCCCCCCCCCCCACCCCCCCCCCCCCCCACCCCCCCCCCCCCCCACCCCCCCCCCCCCCCACCCCCCCCCCCCCCCACCCCCCCCCCCCCCCACCCCCCCCCCCCCCCACCCCCCCCCCCCCCCACCCCCCCCCCCCCCCACCCCCCCCCCCCCCCACCCCCCCCCCCCCCCACCCCCCCCCCCCCCCACCCCCCCCCCCCCCCACCCCCCCCCCCCCCCACCCCCCCCCCCCCCCACCCCCCCCCCCCCCCACCCCCCCCCCCCCCCACCCCCCCCCCCCCCCACCCCCCCCCCCCCCCACCCCCCCCCCCCCCCACCCCCCCCCCCCCCCACCCCCCCCCCCCCCCACCCCCCCCCCCCCCCACCCCCCCCCCCCCCCACCCCCCCCCCCCCCCACCCCCCCCCCCCCCCACCCCCCCCCCCCCCCACCCCCCCCCCCCCCCACCCCCCCCCCCCCCCACCCCCCCCCCCCCCCACCCCCCCCCCCCCCCACCCCCCCCCCCCCCCACCCCCCCCCCCCCCCACCCCCCCCCCCCCCCACCCCCCCCCCCCCCCACCCCCCCCCCCCCCCACCCCCCCCCCCCCCCACCCCCCCCCCCCCCCACCCCCCCCCCCCCCCACCCCCCCCCCCCCCCACCCCCCCCCCCCCCCACCCCCCCCCCCCCCCACCCCCCCCCCCCCCCACCCCCCCCCCCCCCCACCCCCCCCCCCCCCCACCCCCCCCCCCCCCCACCCCCCCCCCCCCCCACCCCCCCCCCCCCCCACCCCCCCCCCCCCCCACCCCCCCCCCCCCCCACCCCCCCCCCCCCCCACCCCCCCCCCCCCCCACCCCCCCCCCCCCCCACCCCCCCCCCCCCCCACCCCCCCCCCCCCCCACCCCCCCCCCCCCCCACCCCCCCCCCCCCCCACCCCCCCCCCCCCCCACCCCCCCCCCCCCCCACCCCCCCCCCCCCCCACCCCCCCCCCCCCCCACCCCCCCCCCCCCCCACCCCCCCCCCCCCCCACCCCCCCCCCCCCCCACCCCCCCCCCCCCCCACCCCCCCCCCCCCCCACCCCCCCCCCCCCCCACCCCCCCCCCCCCCCACCCCCCCCCCCCCCCACCCCCCCCCCCCCCCACCCCCCCCCCCCCCCACCCCCCCCCCCCCCCACCCCCCCCCCCCCCCACCCCCCCCCCCCCCCACCCCCCCCCCCCCCCACCCCCCCCCCCCCCCACCCCCCCCCCCCCCCACCCCCCCCCCCCCCCACCCCCCCCCCCCCCCACCCCCCCCCCCCCCCACCCCCCCCCCCCCCCACCCCCCCCCCCCCCCACCCCCCCCCCCCCCCACCCCCCCCCCCCCCCACCCCCCCCCCCCCCCACCCCCCCCCCCCCCCACCCCCCCCCCCCCCCACCCCCCCCCCCCCCCACCCCCCCCCCCCCCCACCCCCCCCCCCCCCCACCCCCCCCCCCCCCCACCCCCCCCCCCCCCCACCCCCCCCCCCCCCCACCCCCCCCCCCCCCCACCCCCCCCCCCCCCCACCCCCCCCCCCCCCCACCCCCCCCCCCCCCCACCCCCCCCCCCCCCCACCCCCCCCCCCCCCCACCCCCCCCCCCCCCCACCCCCCCCCCCCCCCACCCCCCCCCCCCCCCACCCCCCCCCCCCCCCACCCCCCCCCCCCCCCACCCCCCCCCCCCCCCACCCCCCCCCCCCCCCACCCCCCCCCCCCCCCACCCCCCCCCCCCCCCACCCCCCCCCCCCCCCACCCCCCCCCCCCCCCACCCCCCCCCCCCCCCACCCCCCCCCCCCCCCACCCCCCCCCCCCCCCACCCCCCCCCCCCCCCACCCCCCCCCCCCCCCACCCCCCCCCCCCCCCACCCCCCCCCCCCCCCACCCCCCCCCCCCCCCACCCCCCCCCCCCCCCACCCCCCCCCCCCCCCACCCCCCCCCCCCCCCACCCCCCCCCCCCCCCACCCCCCCCCCCCCCCACCCCCCCCCCCCCCCACCCCCCCCCCCCCCCACCCCCCCCCCCCCCCACCCCCCCCCCCCCCCACCCCCCCCCCCCCCCACCCCCCCCCCCCCCCACCCCCCCCCCCCCCCACCCCCCCCCCCCCCCACCCCCCCCCCCCCCCACCCCCCCCCCCCCCCACCCCCCCCCCCCCCCACCCCCCCCCCCCCCCACCCCCCCCCCCCCCCACCCCCCCCCCCCCCCACCCCCCCCCCCCCCCACCCCCCCCCCCCCCCACCCCCCCCCCCCCCCACCCCCCCCCCCCCCCACCCCCCCCCCCCCCCACCCCCCCCCCCCCCCACCCCCCCCCCCCCCCACCCCCCCCCCCCCCCACCCCCCCCCCCCCCCACCCCCCCCCCCCCCCACCCCCCCCCCCCCCCACCCCCCCCCCCCCCCACCCCCCCCCCCCCCCACCCCCCCCCCCCCCCACCCCCCCCCCCCCCCACCCCCCCCCCCCCCCACCCCCCCCCCCCCCCACCCCCCCCCCCCCCCACCCCCCCCCCCCCCCACCCCCCCCCCCCCCCACCCCCCCCCCCCCCCACCCCCCCCCCCCCCCACCCCCCCCCCCCCCCACCCCCCCCCCCCCCCACCCCCCCCCCCCCCCACCCCCCCCCCCCCCCACCCCCCCCCCCCCCCACCCCCCCCCCCCCCCACCCCCCCCCCCCCCCACCCCCCCCCCCCCCCACCCCCCCCCCCCCCCACCCCCCCCCCCCCCCACCCCCCCCCCCCCCCACCCCCCCCCCCCCCCACCCCCCCCCCCCCCCACCCCCCCCCCCCCCCACCCCCCCCCCCCCCCACCCCCCCCCCCCCCCACCCCCCCCCCCCCCCACCCCCCCCCCCCCCCACCCCCCCCCCCCCCCACCCCCCCCCCCCCCCACCCCCCCCCCCCCCCACCCCCCCCCCCCCCCACCCCCCCCCCCCCCCACCCCCCCCCCCCCCCACCCCCCCCCCCCCCCACCCCCCCCCCCCCCCACCCCCCCCCCCCCCCACCCCCCCCCCCCCCCACCCCCCCCCCCCCCCACCCCCCCCCCCCCCCACCCCCCCCCCCCCCCACCCCCCCCCCCCCCCACCCCCCCCCCCCCCCACCCCCCCCCCCCCCCACCCCCCCCCCCCCCCACCCCCCCCCCCCCCCACCCCCCCCCCCCCCCACCCCCCCCCCCCCCCACCCCCCCCCCCCCCCACCCCCCCCCCCCCCCACCCCCCCCCCCCCCCACCCCCCCCCCCCCCCACCCCCCCCCCCCCCCACCCCCCCCCCCCCCCACCCCCCCCCCCCCCCACCCCCCCCCCCCCCCACCCCCCCCCCCCCCCACCCCCCCCCCCCCCCACCCCCCCCCCCCCCCACCCCCCCCCCCCCCCACCCCCCCCCCCCCCCACCCCCCCCCCCCCCCACCCCCCCCCCCCCCCACCCCCCCCCCCCCCCACCCCCCCCCCCCCCCACCCCCCCCCCCCCCCACCCCCCCCCCCCCCCACCCCCCCCCCCCCCCACCCCCCCCCCCCCCCACCCCCCCCCCCCCCCACCCCCCCCCCCCCCCACCCCCCCCCCCCCCCACCCCCCCCCCCCCCCACCCCCCCCCCCCCCCACCCCCCCCCCCCCCCACCCCCCCCCCCCCCCACCCCCCCCCCCCCCCACCCCCCCCCCCCCCCACCCCCCCCCCCCCCCACCCCCCCCCCCCCCCACCCCCCCCCCCCCCCACCCCCCCCCCCCCCCACCCCCCCCCCCCCCCACCCCCCCCCCCCCCCACCCCCCCCCCCCCCCACCCCCCCCCCCCCCCACCCCCCCCCCCCCCCACCCCCCCCCCCCCCCACCCCCCCCCCCCCCCACCCCCCCCCCCCCCCACCCCCCCCCCCCCCCACCCCCCCCCCCCCCCACCCCCCCCCCCCCCCACCCCCCCCCCCCCCCACCCCCCCCCCCCCCCACCCCCCCCCCCCCCCACCCCCCCCCCCCCCCACCCCCCCCCCCCCCCACCCCCCCCCCCCCCCACCCCCCCCCCCCCCCACCCCCCCCCCCCCCCACCCCCCCCCCCCCCCACCCCCCCCCCCCCCCACCCCCCCCCCCCCCCACCCCCCCCCCCCCCCACCCCCCCCCCCCCCCACCCCCCCCCCCCCCCACCCCCCCCCCCCCCCACCCCCCCCCCCCCCCACCCCCCCCCCCCCCCACCCCCCCCCCCCCCCACCCCCCCCCCCCCCCACCCCCCCCCCCCCCCACCCCCCCCCCCCCCCACCCCCCCCCCCCCCCACCCCCCCCCCCCCCCACCCCCCCCCCCCCCCACCCCCCCCCCCCCCCACCCCCCCCCCCCCCCACCCCCCCCCCCCCCCACCCCCCCCCCCCCCCACCCCCCCCCCCCCCCACCCCCCCCCCCCCCCACCCCCCCCCCCCCCCACCCCCCCCCCCCCCCACCCCCCCCCCCCCCCACCCCCCCCCCCCCCCACCCCCCCCCCCCCCCACCCCCCCCCCCCCCCACCCCCCCCCCCCCCCACCCCCCCCCCCCCCCACCCCCCCCCCCCCCCACCCCCCCCCCCCCCCACCCCCCCCCCCCCCCACCCCCCCCCCCCCCCACCCCCCCCCCCCCCCACCCCCCCCCCCCCCCACCCCCCCCCCCCCCCACCCCCCCCCCCCCCCACCCCCCCCCCCCCCCACCCCCCCCCCCCCCCACCCCCCCCCCCCCCCACCCCCCCCCCCCCCCACCCCCCCCCCCCCCCACCCCCCCCCCCCCCCACCCCCCCCCCCCCCCACCCCCCCCCCCCCCCACCCCCCCCCCCCCCCACCCCCCCCCCCCCCCACCCCCCCCCCCCCCCACCCCCCCCCCCCCCCACCCCCCCCCCCCCCCACCCCCCCCCCCCCCCACCCCCCCCCCCCCCCACCCCCCCCCCCCCCCACCCCCCCCCCCCCCCACCCCCCCCCCCCCCCACCCCCCCCCCCCCCCACCCCCCCCCCCCCCCACCCCCCCCCCCCCCCACCCCCCCCCCCCCCCACCCCCCCCCCCCCCCACCCCCCCCCCCCCCCACCCCCCCCCCCCCCCACCCCCCCCCCCCCCCACCCCCCCCCCCCCCCACCCCCCCCCCCCCCCACCCCCCCCCCCCCCCACCCCCCCCCCCCCCCACCCCCCCCCCCCCCCACCCCCCCCCCCCCCCACCCCCCCCCCCCCCCACCCCCCCCCCCCCCCACCCCCCCCCCCCCCCACCCCCCCCCCCCCCCACCCCCCCCCCCCCCCACCCCCCCCCCCCCCCACCCCCCCCCCCCCCCACCCCCCCCCCCCCCCACCCCCCCCCCCCCCCACCCCCCCCCCCCCCCACCCCCCCCCCCCCCCACCCCCCCCCCCCCCCACCCCCCCCCCCCCCCACCCCCCCCCCCCCCCACCCCCCCCCCCCCCCACCCCCCCCCCCCCCCACCCCCCCCCCCCCCCACCCCCCCCCCCCCCCACCCCCCCCCCCCCCCACCCCCCCCCCCCCCCACCCCCCCCCCCCCCCACCCCCCCCCCCCCCCACCCCCCCCCCCCCCCACCCCCCCCCCCCCCCACCCCCCCCCCCCCCCACCCCCCCCCCCCCCCACCCCCCCCCCCCCCCACCCCCCCCCCCCCCCACCCCCCCCCCCCCCCACCCCCCCCCCCCCCCACCCCCCCCCCCCCCCACCCCCCCCCCCCCCCACCCCCCCCCCCCCCCACCCCCCCCCCCCCCCACCCCCCCCCCCCCCCACCCCCCCCCCCCCCCACCCCCCCCCCCCCCCACCCCCCCCCCCCCCCACCCCCCCCCCCCCCCACCCCCCCCCCCCCCCACCCCCCCCCCCCCCCACCCCCCCCCCCCCCCACCCCCCCCCCCCCCCACCCCCCCCCCCCCCCACCCCCCCCCCCCCCCACCCCCCCCCCCCCCCACCCCCCCCCCCCCCCACCCCCCCCCCCCCCCACCCCCCCCCCCCCCCACCCCCCCCCCCCCCCACCCCCCCCCCCCCCCACCCCCCCCCCCCCCCACCCCCCCCCCCCCCCACCCCCCCCCCCCCCCACCCCCCCCCCCCCCCACCCCCCCCCCCCCCCACCCCCCCCCCCCCCCACCCCCCCCCCCCCCCACCCCCCCCCCCCCCCACCCCCCCCCCCCCCCACCCCCCCCCCCCCCCACCCCCCCCCCCCCCCACCCCCCCCCCCCCCCACCCCCCCCCCCCCCCACCCCCCCCCCCCCCCACCCCCCCCCCCCCCCACCCCCCCCCCCCCCCACCCCCCCCCCCCCCCACCCCCCCCCCCCCCCACCCCCCCCCCCCCCCACCCCCCCCCCCCCCCACCCCCCCCCCCCCCCACCCCCCCCCCCCCCCACCCCCCCCCCCCCCCACCCCCCCCCCCCCCCACCCCCCCCCCCCCCCACCCCCCCCCCCCCCCACCCCCCCCCCCCCCCACCCCCCCCCCCCCCCACCCCCCCCCCCCCCCACCCCCCCCCCCCCCCACCCCCCCCCCCCCCCACCCCCCCCCCCCCCCACCCCCCCCCCCCCCCACCCCCCCCCCCCCCCACCCCCCCCCCCCCCCACCCCCCCCCCCCCCCACCCCCCCCCCCCCCCACCCCCCCCCCCCCCCACCCCCCCCCCCCCCCACCCCCCCCCCCCCCCACCCCCCCCCCCCCCCACCCCCCCCCCCCCCCACCCCCCCCCCCCCCCACCCCCCCCCCCCCCCACCCCCCCCCCCCCCCACCCCCCCCCCCCCCCACCCCCCCCCCCCCCCACCCCCCCCCCCCCCCACCCCCCCCCCCCCCCACCCCCCCCCCCCCCCACCCCCCCCCCCCCCCACCCCCCCCCCCCCCCACCCCCCCCCCCCCCCACCCCCCCCCCCCCCCACCCCCCCCCCCCCCCACCCCCCCCCCCCCCCACCCCCCCCCCCCCCCACCCCCCCCCCCCCCCACCCCCCCCCCCCCCCACCCCCCCCCCCCCCCACCCCCCCCCCCCCCCACCCCCCCCCCCCCCCACCCCCCCCCCCCCCCACCCCCCCCCCCCCCCACCCCCCCCCCCCCCCACCCCCCCCCCCCCCCACCCCCCCCCCCCCCCACCCCCCCCCCCCCCCACCCCCCCCCCCCCCCACCCCCCCCCCCCCCCACCCCCCCCCCCCCCCACCCCCCCCCCCCCCCACCCCCCCCCCCCCCCACCCCCCCCCCCCCCCACCCCCCCCCCCCCCCACCCCCCCCCCCCCCCACCCCCCCCCCCCCCCACCCCCCCCCCCCCCCACCCCCCCCCCCCCCCACCCCCCCCCCCCCCCACCCCCCCCCCCCCCCACCCCCCCCCCCCCCCACCCCCCCCCCCCCCCACCCCCCCCCCCCCCCACCCCCCCCCCCCCCCACCCCCCCCCCCCCCCACCCCCCCCCCCCCCCACCCCCCCCCCCCCCCACCCCCCCCCCCCCCCACCCCCCCCCCCCCCCACCCCCCCCCCCCCCCACCCCCCCCCCCCCCCACCCCCCCCCCCCCCCACCCCCCCCCCCCCCCACCCCCCCCCCCCCCCACCCCCCCCCCCCCCCACCCCCCCCCCCCCCCACCCCCCCCCCCCCCCACCCCCCCCCCCCCCCACCCCCCCCCCCCCCCACCCCCCCCCCCCCCCACCCCCCCCCCCCCCCACCCCCCCCCCCCCCCACCCCCCCCCCCCCCCACCCCCCCCCCCCCCCACCCCCCCCCCCCCCCACCCCCCCCCCCCCCCACCCCCCCCCCCCCCCACCCCCCCCCCCCCCCACCCCCCCCCCCCCCCACCCCCCCCCCCCCCCACCCCCCCCCCCCCCCACCCCCCCCCCCCCCCACCCCCCCCCCCCCCCACCCCCCCCCCCCCCCACCCCCCCCCCCCCCCACCCCCCCCCCCCCCCACCCCCCCCCCCCCCCACCCCCCCCCCCCCCCACCCCCCCCCCCCCCCACCCCCCCCCCCCCCCACCCCCCCCCCCCCCCACCCCCCCCCCCCCCCACCCCCCCCCCCCCCCACCCCCCCCCCCCCCCACCCCCCCCCCCCCCCACCCCCCCCCCCCCCCACCCCCCCCCCCCCCCACCCCCCCCCCCCCCCACCCCCCCCCCCCCCCACCCCCCCCCCCCCCCACCCCCCCCCCCCCCCACCCCCCCCCCCCCCCACCCCCCCCCCCCCCCACCCCCCCCCCCCCCCACCCCCCCCCCCCCCCACCCCCCCCCCCCCCCACCCCCCCCCCCCCCCACCCCCCCCCCCCCCCACCCCCCCCCCCCCCCACCCCCCCCCCCCCCCACCCCCCCCCCCCCCCACCCCCCCCCCCCCCCACCCCCCCCCCCCCCCACCCCCCCCCCCCCCCACCCCCCCCCCCCCCCACCCCCCCCCCCCCCCACCCCCCCCCCCCCCCACCCCCCCCCCCCCCCACCCCCCCCCCCCCCCACCCCCCCCCCCCCCCACCCCCCCCCCCCCCCACCCCCCCCCCCCCCCACCCCCCCCCCCCCCCACCCCCCCCCCCCCCCACCCCCCCCCCCCCCCACCCCCCCCCCCCCCCACCCCCCCCCCCCCCCACCCCCCCCCCCCCCCACCCCCCCCCCCCCCCACCCCCCCCCCCCCCCACCCCCCCCCCCCCCCACCCCCCCCCCCCCCCACCCCCCCCCCCCCCCACCCCCCCCCCCCCCCACCCCCCCCCCCCCCCACCCCCCCCCCCCCCCACCCCCCCCCCCCCCCACCCCCCCCCCCCCCCACCCCCCCCCCCCCCCACCCCCCCCCCCCCCCACCCCCCCCCCCCCCCACCCCCCCCCCCCCCCACCCCCCCCCCCCCCCACCCCCCCCCCCCCCCACCCCCCCCCCCCCCCACCCCCCCCCCCCCCCACCCCCCCCCCCCCCCACCCCCCCCCCCCCCCACCCCCCCCCCCCCCCACCCCCCCCCCCCCCCACCCCCCCCCCCCCCCACCCCCCCCCCCCCCCACCCCCCCCCCCCCCCACCCCCCCCCCCCCCCACCCCCCCCCCCCCCCACCCCCCCCCCCCCCCACCCCCCCCCCCCCCCACCCCCCCCCCCCCCCACCCCCCCCCCCCCCCACCCCCCCCCCCCCCCACCCCCCCCCCCCCCCACCCCCCCCCCCCCCCACCCCCCCCCCCCCCCACCCCCCCCCCCCCCCACCCCCCCCCCCCCCCACCCCCCCCCCCCCCCACCCCCCCCCCCCCCCACCCCCCCCCCCCCCCACCCCCCCCCCCCCCCACCCCCCCCCCCCCCCACCCCCCCCCCCCCCCACCCCCCCCCCCCCCCACCCCCCCCCCCCCCCACCCCCCCCCCCCCCCACCCCCCCCCCCCCCCACCCCCCCCCCCCCCCACCCCCCCCCCCCCCCACCCCCCCCCCCCCCCACCCCCCCCCCCCCCCACCCCCCCCCCCCCCCACCCCCCCCCCCCCCCACCCCCCCCCCCCCCCACCCCCCCCCCCCCCCACCCCCCCCCCCCCCCACCCCCCCCCCCCCCCACCCCCCCCCCCCCCCACCCCCCCCCCCCCCCACCCCCCCCCCCCCCCACCCCCCCCCCCCCCCACCCCCCCCCCCCCCCACCCCCCCCCCCCCCCACCCCCCCCCCCCCCCACCCCCCCCCCCCCCCACCCCCCCCCCCCCCCACCCCCCCCCCCCCCCACCCCCCCCCCCCCCCACCCCCCCCCCCCCCCACCCCCCCCCCCCCCCACCCCCCCCCCCCCCCACCCCCCCCCCCCCCCACCCCCCCCCCCCCCCACCCCCCCCCCCCCCCACCCCCCCCCCCCCCCACCCCCCCCCCCCCCCACCCCCCCCCCCCCCCACCCCCCCCCCCCCCCACCCCCCCCCCCCCCCACCCCCCCCCCCCCCCACCCCCCCCCCCCCCCACCCCCCCCCCCCCCCACCCCCCCCCCCCCCCACCCCCCCCCCCCCCCACCCCCCCCCCCCCCCACCCCCCCCCCCCCCCACCCCCCCCCCCCCCCACCCCCCCCCCCCCCCACCCCCCCCCCCCCCCACCCCCCCCCCCCCCCACCCCCCCCCCCCCCCACCCCCCCCCCCCCCCACCCCCCCCCCCCCCCACCCCCCCCCCCCCCCACCCCCCCCCCCCCCCACCCCCCCCCCCCCCCACCCCCCCCCCCCCCCACCCCCCCCCCCCCCCACCCCCCCCCCCCCCCACCCCCCCCCCCCCCCACCCCCCCCCCCCCCCACCCCCCCCCCCCCCCACCCCCCCCCCCCCCCACCCCCCCCCCCCCCCACCCCCCCCCCCCCCCACCCCCCCCCCCCCCCACCCCCCCCCCCCCCCACCCCCCCCCCCCCCCACCCCCCCCCCCCCCCACCCCCCCCCCCCCCCACCCCCCCCCCCCCCCACCCCCCCCCCCCCCCACCCCCCCCCCCCCCCACCCCCCCCCCCCCCCACCCCCCCCCCCCCCCACCCCCCCCCCCCCCCACCCCCCCCCCCCCCCACCCCCCCCCCCCCCCACCCCCCCCCCCCCCCACCCCCCCCCCCCCCCACCCCCCCCCCCCCCCACCCCCCCCCCCCCCCACCCCCCCCCCCCCCCACCCCCCCCCCCCCCCACCCCCCCCCCCCCCCACCCCCCCCCCCCCCCACCCCCCCCCCCCCCCACCCCCCCCCCCCCCCACCCCCCCCCCCCCCCACCCCCCCCCCCCCCCACCCCCCCCCCCCCCCACCCCCCCCCCCCCCCACCCCCCCCCCCCCCCACCCCCCCCCCCCCCCACCCCCCCCCCCCCCCACCCCCCCCCCCCCCCACCCCCCCCCCCCCCCACCCCCCCCCCCCCCCACCCCCCCCCCCCCCCACCCCCCCCCCCCCCCACCCCCCCCCCCCCCCACCCCCCCCCCCCCCCACCCCCCCCCCCCCCCACCCCCCCCCCCCCCCACCCCCCCCCCCCCCCACCCCCCCCCCCCCCCACCCCCCCCCCCCCCCACCCCCCCCCCCCCCCACCCCCCCCCCCCCCCACCCCCCCCCCCCCCCACCCCCCCCCCCCCCCACCCCCCCCCCCCCCCACCCCCCCCCCCCCCCACCCCCCCCCCCCCCCACCCCCCCCCCCCCCCACCCCCCCCCCCCCCCACCCCCCCCCCCCCCCACCCCCCCCCCCCCCCACCCCCCCCCCCCCCCACCCCCCCCCCCCCCCACCCCCCCCCCCCCCCACCCCCCCCCCCCCCCACCCCCCCCCCCCCCCACCCCCCCCCCCCCCCACCCCCCCCCCCCCCCACCCCCCCCCCCCCCCACCCCCCCCCCCCCCCACCCCCCCCCCCCCCCACCCCCCCCCCCCCCCACCCCCCCCCCCCCCCACCCCCCCCCCCCCCCACCCCCCCCCCCCCCCACCCCCCCCCCCCCCCACCCCCCCCCCCCCCCACCCCCCCCCCCCCCCACCCCCCCCCCCCCCCACCCCCCCCCCCCCCCACCCCCCCCCCCCCCCACCCCCCCCCCCCCCCACCCCCCCCCCCCCCCACCCCCCCCCCCCCCCACCCCCCCCCCCCCCCACCCCCCCCCCCCCCCACCCCCCCCCCCCCCCACCCCCCCCCCCCCCCACCCCCCCCCCCCCCCACCCCCCCCCCCCCCCACCCCCCCCCCCCCCCACCCCCCCCCCCCCCCACCCCCCCCCCCCCCCACCCCCCCCCCCCCCCACCCCCCCCCCCCCCCACCCCCCCCCCCCCCCACCCCCCCCCCCCCCCACCCCCCCCCCCCCCCACCCCCCCCCCCCCCCACCCCCCCCCCCCCCCACCCCCCCCCCCCCCCACCCCCCCCCCCCCCCACCCCCCCCCCCCCCCACCCCCCCCCCCCCCCACCCCCCCCCCCCCCCACCCCCCCCCCCCCCCACCCCCCCCCCCCCCCACCCCCCCCCCCCCCCACCCCCCCCCCCCCCCACCCCCCCCCCCCCCCACCCCCCCCCCCCCCCACCCCCCCCCCCCCCCACCCCCCCCCCCCCCCACCCCCCCCCCCCCCCACCCCCCCCCCCCCCCACCCCCCCCCCCCCCCACCCCCCCCCCCCCCCACCCCCCCCCCCCCCCACCCCCCCCCCCCCCCACCCCCCCCCCCCCCCACCCCCCCCCCCCCCCACCCCCCCCCCCCCCCACCCCCCCCCCCCCCCACCCCCCCCCCCCCCCACCCCCCCCCCCCCCCACCCCCCCCCCCCCCCACCCCCCCCCCCCCCCACCCCCCCCCCCCCCCACCCCCCCCCCCCCCCACCCCCCCCCCCCCCCACCCCCCCCCCCCCCCACCCCCCCCCCCCCCCACCCCCCCCCCCCCCCACCCCCCCCCCCCCCCACCCCCCCCCCCCCCCACCCCCCCCCCCCCCCACCCCCCCCCCCCCCCACCCCCCCCCCCCCCCACCCCCCCCCCCCCCCACCCCCCCCCCCCCCCACCCCCCCCCCCCCCCACCCCCCCCCCCCCCCACCCCCCCCCCCCCCCACCCCCCCCCCCCCCCACCCCCCCCCCCCCCCACCCCCCCCCCCCCCCACCCCCCCCCCCCCCCACCCCCCCCCCCCCCCACCCCCCCCCCCCCCCACCCCCCCCCCCCCCCACCCCCCCCCCCCCCCACCCCCCCCCCCCCCCACCCCCCCCCCCCCCCACCCCCCCCCCCCCCCACCCCCCCCCCCCCCCACCCCCCCCCCCCCCCACCCCCCCCCCCCCCCACCCCCCCCCCCCCCCACCCCCCCCCCCCCCCACCCCCCCCCCCCCCCACCCCCCCCCCCCCCCACCCCCCCCCCCCCCCACCCCCCCCCCCCCCCACCCCCCCCCCCCCCCACCCCCCCCCCCCCCCACCCCCCCCCCCCCCCACCCCCCCCCCCCCCCACCCCCCCCCCCCCCCACCCCCCCCCCCCCCCACCCCCCCCCCCCCCCACCCCCCCCCCCCCCCACCCCCCCCCCCCCCCACCCCCCCCCCCCCCCACCCCCCCCCCCCCCCACCCCCCCCCCCCCCCACCCCCCCCCCCCCCCACCCCCCCCCCCCCCCACCCCCCCCCCCCCCCACCCCCCCCCCCCCCCACCCCCCCCCCCCCCCACCCCCCCCCCCCCCCACCCCCCCCCCCCCCCACCCCCCCCCCCCCCCACCCCCCCCCCCCCCCACCCCCCCCCCCCCCCACCCCCCCCCCCCCCCACCCCCCCCCCCCCCCACCCCCCCCCCCCCCCACCCCCCCCCCCCCCCACCCCCCCCCCCCCCCACCCCCCCCCCCCCCCACCCCCCCCCCCCCCCACCCCCCCCCCCCCCCACCCCCCCCCCCCCCCACCCCCCCCCCCCCCCACCCCCCCCCCCCCCCACCCCCCCCCCCCCCCACCCCCCCCCCCCCCCACCCCCCCCCCCCCCCACCCCCCCCCCCCCCCACCCCCCCCCCCCCCCACCCCCCCCCCCCCCCACCCCCCCCCCCCCCCACCCCCCCCCCCCCCCACCCCCCCCCCCCCCCACCCCCCCCCCCCCCCACCCCCCCCCCCCCCCACCCCCCCCCCCCCCCACCCCCCCCCCCCCCCACCCCCCCCCCCCCCCACCCCCCCCCCCCCCCACCCCCCCCCCCCCCCACCCCCCCCCCCCCCCACCCCCCCCCCCCCCCACCCCCCCCCCCCCCCACCCCCCCCCCCCCCCACCCCCCCCCCCCCCCCCCCCCCCCCCCCCCCACCCCCCCCCCCCCCCGCCCCCCCCCCCCCCCACCCCCCCCCCCCCCCACCCCCCCCCTTCCCCCCCCCCGCCCCCCCCCCCCCCCCCCCCCCCCCCCCCCCCCCCCCCCCCCCCCCCCCCCCCCCCCGCCCCCCCCCCCCCCCCCGCCCGGCCCCCCCCCCCCCCCCCCCCCCCGCCCAGGCCCCCCCCCCCCCCCCCCCCCCCCCCCCCAGGGGGGGGGGGCCAGTTCCCTCACCTTACACTGGTGGAATTACCCTTCCACCTGGGCAGTGTTTTCCAACCTTTTCAACATCACGGTACCCTTGACCTCACTCTTCATATCTCACGGTACCCCTGCCATCCTCCCCCACCTTCCCCTCCCACTTCCACTGCTTGCCACCCCCCACCTTCCCCTCCCAGGGTGAAGGAAAGCTCGGGGGTGGGGGGAAGTGGCTGCTGACCTTGCGGCAGGTCCTGCCCCCTGGGCCAGCTCCATGTCCTTGCTGGTGCCGGCAGGACACACCGCAAAAGTGAGGGGGGGGGCAGTAGTATTGCTGCGGTACCCCTGGGACATGCTCACGGCACCCCAGGGTACCACGGAACCCTGGTTGGGAATCGCTGCACCAGGGTAAGTGCCATGGGGAGAGCAAATTTGCTGGCACAGCTGCCTCCACCAGTAGATTTGCCCTGTTATCCCCACCCCACTGAGTGGGGTTGGTAAGCTGTAAATTTGTCATGTACTCAACATTTACATGTTTACTGTCTAAGTTATTTTTATTAACTGAGCAAAAATATCAGTAATTTATACATATGACTTTCAAGTATAAAAGAAATTTAAGAAAACCATAACGTTTCTGCTCGCTTTGGCCCATAATGTAAATTTGGTTTCTCGTGGGAAAAAAAATCCCGTTTTTTCCCCTAAATGTGCTGTATCATAAATTTGATCATGTACCATTTAGACCACCTCTCTTCAGTAGTTGTCAGAATGTTGTGGCTTGTCTGCAAATTCCCAGAAGGCGGTTTAATTTTTTGTTGTGTTTGTTGTTTTTCCCCCCAGAAAATGAAAGCAGACCTTAGCATGAAGAAAGCGCTGCTTGGCACCATGGAAACGGATCTTCAGAAGGTCCTGCAGCTTCATTCCCAGTCTTCCCAGGTGTATCCGCTCTACGACTTGGATCTCGGAAAGTACTGTGAAAAAGTTGGTCAGCTGACGGACCGTTGCCAAAGAGTGGAGAAACAGATAGATGATAGGTTCGTATTTTCTAAGGTTGTCCTCAAACTTCTCCCACCATCATTAGCGTTGATACTCTTTTACTAGAGTTGTGCCGAAAAGGCTAATATAATTCACCGGGTGGCTAGATCTGGTATGGTGGCTTGCAAGATAAGAAAAAGGATTCTGGCTGAGACAACATAATTAATATAGGTATAAAAGTTGTTTTAATTGCATGATTGGAATTAATTGGAGTTAATTAAGATATATGTTGCAGTTATGATGTTCTTTTATAATGCTTTTTATTTCACACTGGTCTCTGACTGTAAATAAACTGACTGGCCTGATGAAAAACCCTGAACCCAAAATTTTGGGTGGATCAGCCCGATATACAAGATCTCACTGATCTTCCCCCACCATGCCCACTGGGCTGGAAGAGCATGGGACAGAATAGATCTTGTGTGCCAGGCTGAGCACAATCTGTGTGATCTCCCCCGTTCCCAGCTAGGCTGGTAGAGTATGGGGGGCGGGGGGAGGAGTTACATCTTTCAAGCCAGGATGAACTAGGTCAGCCTGACACACAAGGTCTCTCTGATTTCCCCCCTCCCATGCTGTTTCAGCCCAGTGGGGCTGGAAGAGCATGGGAGGCAGGTAGCTTTTGCATGTCAGGCTGAGCTAGCTCAGTCCCCCAGGCATGATCTCTTCCTCCCTCCTCTGCTGACTTCCAAGGGGACGGGGAGAAAGCTGAAATAGCCAAATGTTATTCGGTCTTTTCGGCTCCAGGTGTATTCGGTTTTTTGAAGACATGAATTTTTTGCTCATAGAAGAAAAACTTGAAAAAAGCCGATATGGCTTTTTTCTCCCCCCCCCCCCCCCCCCAATGATTTGGGGTTGCCAAATTGCCAAACGTAGTAAATTTTGGAATAGAGAATGAAATCAGACATTAAAACTGACACAGTTGTTTCAAAAGCCATGTATTCGTGAAAACACTGTTTTGAGCAGCTGTTGCATGATGTGGAACTTGTATGCTGAGCTGAGAGTTGAAGTCTGGTTGCAGGAAGAACGTTGAGTCGCTTAAAGGAAAGCTCAGTGATAGCACATGTCCTTTTCGTATCGGACCAAAGCTCAGTGCCTGGGAAGATCTCTACTACTTCTTCATATCTTGGAAAGCCTCTGCCAGTAACAGTAGAGAGCTCTGGGCTAAGGTGGTCTGACTTGGCATCATTTTATTTTGTATCTTTTTCAGAACTTGGGATTTAGAAAAACAGGTGAAACAGCTGAGAGCCTATCGTGATCTTTACCAAGCTCTCAGTAAATGGATCTGTGATGCCAGGCGCCGGCAAGACACTATTGAAACCATGAAGCTTGGAGATGTCAGCACGGTCATGCGATACATGCAGGAACAGAAGGTATTGTTTTGCTCTGAATAATAGTCAAGGAGAAGTGACTGACCTGAAATCGCTTCTGCTGACCAAACTTGAGATCAACTTAAAATCAATGAACAATTAAGAATTGGACAGCATCTTGCCATAGTCCCAATAAGGGCACTTCTTAGGGCCATATTGTAGTTAAGAGCACAAGCTAAGAGACTGACAATATAATCTTAAGCAGAGGGTCATCCTTGCTTAGTCCATTGAAACCAGTGTTTAAGATTCCTTGGTGACATATTAAATTCAAAGCTCAGTGAAGCTCACTTAATTTAGGCTCTAAGCAGCCTTTATTCTATTGGCGTAGTCCTGATGTAATGACAATTGGGATTGAGTCTTGGGATTTTGATGATGATGAAGAGGAAGAACAAGAGTTTGAATTTATACTTTACCTTTCTCTTCTATATGAAAACTCAAGGTGGCTTACAAGCTCCTTTCCCTTCTTCTCCCCTCAGCTGACACCTTGTGAGGTAGGTAGGGCTCAGAGAGTTCTGAAGAACTGTGACTTGCTCAAGGTCACCCAGCAGGCTTCATGTGTAGGAGCAGAGAAACCAATCCAGTTCACCAGATAAGAATCCGCCACTCATGAGGGGGAATCAAACCTGGTTCTGCAGATTAGAGTCCACCACTCTTAACCACTACATCATGCGAGCTCTCAATATGCTCCTTTCCCTCCTCCCTACTCTTCCTTTTGCGCACTCCATTTCAGCGTTCTTGATTTATGAGTGACATAATCTGTGCGCTGTTCAAATCAGGCAGCGATGATTTCTGCAAGTTATGCTTTGCTTCCAAACTAAACTGGGAAACTCATTTCACATTAGGGTTTCCGATTCTGATTTGCGGAGAAACCATAATAAGGAAACAGCTGTTTTGGGAAACCATGGCAAACTCTGATCCCTGGGTTGTGTTGGAACGAGAGGGCACACCTCAAATTATTTATGACTGTGATTTTGAGCAAACTTCTCATGCCTTTTCCATTCAGGCTCTGCCATGAGACGTAATAGTCAGCAATAGAACAACCCGACAGATGATTGTCATTCCCCTGAACAGGTAGATCATGAGACGTAATAGTCAGCAATAAGGGAGCAGCAGTGGCGTAGGAGGTTAAGAGCTTGTGTATCTAATCTGGAGGAACTGGGTTTGATTCCCAGCTCTGCCGCCTGAGCTGTGGAGGCTTATCTGGGGAATTCAGATTAGCCTGTGCACTCCCACACACGCCAGCTGGGTGACCTTGGGCTAGTCACAGCTTCTCGGAGCTCTCTCACCCCACCCACCTCACAGGGTGTTTGTTGTGAGGGGGGAAGGGCAAGGAGATTGCAAGCCCCTTTGAGTCTCCTACAGGAGAGAAAGGGGGGGATATAAATCCAAAACTCTTCTTCTTCAATAGAACAACCTGACAGATGATTGTCATTTCCCTGAACAAGTAGATCATGAGACGTAATAGTCAGCAATAGAACAACCCGACAGATGATTGTCATTCCCTTGAACAGGTAGATCATGAGACGTAATAGTCAGTAATAGAATAACCCGACAGATGATTGTCATTCCCCTGAACAGGTAGATGTCACAACTTTTGAAAACTTGGATAGAATTCATATGATTTTTTTCTTTTTTTGGCAGGCCTTACACAGCGAAATAACCGGCAAGCGGGACAAAGTGGAAGATGTGGTCAAGAATGCAGAGGTCTGCTCAGCGGCAATCAAGGTATAGTTATTTTTAAATTTATTTTTACTTCCAAGGCTGATTTAGCAAGATCTGCTTCATTCTTGGCTAAACCTGCCCCAGTCTTCCACATGTCCATTAGTTAATTTGCAGACCTAAGCAAGTAACATATGCCTCTCACCAGTGGTAGGATTCAAACATTTTAACAACAGGTTCCAATGGTGGTGGGATTCAAATAATGACTGTTAAAAAAGTATTTTAAAAATATTTTTAATATCACTTTTTAATTTTAAGTATTAAAAATATTAATACTTAATAAAAATATTTTAAGTATTAAAAAAGTGATATTTTAAATTTTAACAACAGGTTCTACAGAACCTTCGGAACCCCCTGAATCCTACCTTTGCCTCTCACTGATGTGCAATATATTTCTGAAAAGCTATCCATGTATAGTTGGCTAAAAATCTTCATTGTGTTTTTTTGAAAAACACCAATGCGCATGACAGTTCAATAGTATGGGAGGGTTTTTAAATCATTTAATTTTCTTTGGCATTTTTTTTAACCGTGCTTTCCAGTTGGGATCTAAATCTGCTCACAAAAAAGAATTGAATAAGCAAATCTTTAAAAATTAGAAGTTAAAGAAATTAAGCGGGGCCGGGGTGCACAATTTCAGCGGCACCCCAGGTGCCATTTCCTGCTGGTATGCCACTGGTTTCCCCCTCCACTTTACTGGTTATTAAAGGAGGATATTGTCAGTCTGTGTTTATGAAAATGACGTCAGGAGAACGATGCTAACAGCTCATACAAAACTTCACTTCCTTCTTGTTCTGTAGGATTATGAACTCCAGGCTGCCTCCTATTGTTCAGGACTGGAAACTTTACTGAACATTCCAATTAAGAGGAGTTTGGTCCAGTCTCCTTCTGGGATAGTTCTGCAAGAGGTACATTGCCTTTCCTGTTGCTTTTGTGACCCCTTTCTTGGTAAAACCTTCGTCAACTGTTCATTGGAAAAATCTGTGAGCAGTTGCGGGGAAAAGGTAAAAATCTGCCCACCATGAGGTGCTGTTTCTTAAACCAAATACAGAGGAACCACATGGTACAGTCATCTTGAGACTTCAAGAGTACAGATTGGACAGTCACATAACTGAATATTGAACCATGTCAGAAACTCTGTGTGGCTACCAGAACTTAGGATGCTCTAAGCCAGAGGTGTCCAACTCTGGCGCCTCAGATTTCCATGGACTACAATTCCCATCAGCCCCTGCCATGCCAGCAGGGGTTTAAGGGAATTGTAGTCCATGAACATCTGAAGCGCCAGAGTTGGACACCCCTGCTCTAAGCCAAAGTCTTTTTTTTGATGTTCCGTTTTTCCATATGCAGATTTTTTTTTGGCATGGAAAAATTCAGATATGGAATCCTTGCAGTCCCAAATCAGAGGTTATTTTAAAAACGTGTTTATTTTTATTTACACCATGCTTTTCTCTCTGATGGGCACTCAGACTAGCTTCCAATATTGTTCTCCTTTCTTCCATCCTATCCAGTGGTGGGATCCAAAAATTTTAGTAACAGGTTCCCATGGTGGTGGGGTTCAAACTGTGGCGTAGCGCCAATGAGGATGGGCGGGGCACGATGGGGGCATGGCTGGGCATTCTGGGGGCAGGGCATTCCTGGGTGGGGCTGTGGCAAGGACGCAGCCACTGCGCCGGTCCTTGGGTGGGAAACGAATGCACGCAGGCTGCCACGCACGCCGGTGCACCTCCTGCTAGACTGCTTCAAGTTCTGCGCGCTACTGCTGAGAGGAGGGGTGTAACTAAGGCAAAAATCACGTGGCCAAATCACCAATTAGTAACCCCCTGTTGGCACACACAAATAATTAGTAACCTACTCTCGGGAACCTGTGAGAACCTGCTGGATCCCACCGCTGATCCTACCCCTACAATAATAAGGGACCAGCCTAAGGTCACCCACTGGGCTTCCATGGCAGGGGTGTGTGTGTTTGAAACCCAGATCCTAATCAGACATTAACCGCTACTTCTGAAGGTGGGCATCAGCTCTTATTTTATTCGTTAGAATTTGTCTCATTCCTCTTCCAAGGCGCCCAGAGCAGTCTTCAAGCTCCTTCCTCTCTCTTTCTATCTTCACAATCAACCTGCATGGTAGAATAGGCTGAGAGAGAACAAACGACTCAACGTCACTGAGCAAGCTACATTGTAGGGTGGAATTTGAACTCGCATCTCATAGTGCTATGAACAGCCCCATTGACTTAATCAAGCCCACCTGTGCTTATTGACCGATATATCAGTCTAGATAAGGCTATTGGTATCTTATAAAATACTTTGAAATCCTGTTGATGCCGGCTAAAAATAATGTTTCGACAAGGCTTACAACTGGTGTCTGTACTTTCCCCCCACCACCAGGCTGCAGAGATTCAGTCTCGGTACATTGAGCTTCTGACAAGATCAGGAGACTATTACAAGTTCCTGAGTGAAATGCTGAAAAGCATGGAGGAGTTAAAGGTAATCTGTCTCTTTTTGTGTGTCTTGAGTTGCCAGCAGCAAAAGATCTTACCTGTCATTACTTGTTTCTGGTATTCATTTGCAGAAAACTGGCTGTAGTGGTGCTATGTTCTCTGCCATCTGTTACCAGTTCAGCCATGTTATACAAACAGCATTGTTTTTGTGTGGTGGAATGTCAAATTAAGAGGTGTAAACAAGGACATAATTTAGTTTTGGCTTGGCCCTAATTATGTTTTTGGTGCCAGGCCTTAAATCCAGGACACATGATGTATAATACATTTCTACAAAGATAATAAATTATTCCTATTGTATAGGGATATTGTGCCTAGATTTATGATTGACCCAGAATATGCAGTCCCCAGGAATATTCGGAATAGCTTCCCTGGAAGATGCAAGTGCAAAATATCTGACCACACTAAACGATCCAATGCATTGCAGAGCGTTCTCCCTAGCAAGACTAAATGTCTTCCCTTCCGCAGTCACCCTAGGGAGATTTGCACAAACTCCATATTCTGCCCGATTATGTTCTTGTGATGTTAACGAACCGGATACACTCATCCATATTATTCTTCACTGCCCCTTACACAAAGAAGTCTGAACATCTATCCTTGGACAACTGCTTGAAAATCGGAATGGTCTTTCGGACAAGGATTGGGTGAAGCTTCTGTTGATGGACAGGAAGGAAACAATAACCTCTACGGTGGCTTATTTTCTATCTACCATAATGGCCTGCAGACCCCACTACACCTATTCCACCATCAAGCCAAAGACATAAACTGCTTCCTTGTTGTAAACAATCTTTTAATCTACACATGGATTTTTGTATTCTCCTTATATTATTTGTAAAATGCCATTAAAGGTCTTTGATTTGATTTGATTTATGATTAAACAAAGGAGCCCAAAGATTTGATCCATCCATCCATCCATCCATCCATCCATCCATCCATCCATCCATCCATCCATCCATCCATCCATCCATCCATCCATCCATCCATCCATCCATCCATCCATCCATCCATCCATCCATCCATCCATCCATCCATACATACATACATACATACATACATACATAAATACTTTAGGCTTTTATACCGCCCGATCCCCGAAGGATCCCTGAAGGATGATAACAAATCAGGGAAAGACATTTACTGTAGTTCTCATCCACACTCTATTTAAATGGTGCATTATATTTTAAGTGGTAATCAAAATGCCATCCCATGTAACATTGCCTCTCCATTTTTATTTCTGCAGATGAAAAGCACCAAAATAGAACTCTTGGAAGAAGAGCTCAGACTGGCCAGAGATGCCAATTCTGACAACAGCAATAAGCACAAATTCCTGGAGCAAAACCTACAGAAATTCCAGGTGGATTGTTCCCAGCTGAAAGCCAAACTCATGAGTTTGGAAGAATTGAAGAGACAAGCTGAAATGGATGGCAGTTCTACCAAGCAAAACCTGGACAAATGCTATTCTCAAATCAAAGATCTTAATGAGAGGATAACAAGGCTGACCTATGAGATTGAAGATGAGAAGAGGAAAAGGAAGCTCCTGGAAGACAGATATGAGCAGCAGAGGTCCGACTTTGACCAGCTGCAGAAGACAAGGCAGAATGAGAAGGAAACTCTGGGTCGGCAAAAGCTAGAATCTGAGAAAGTCATCAAGGAGAAAGAGTACGAGATAGAAAGGTTAAGGGTCCTTCTCCAGGACGAGGGATCACGGAAGAGGGAATATGAGAATGAGCTGGCTAAGGTAAGAAACCAGTTTAATGAGGAGATGAGTAATATAAAGAACAAGTTTGAAACAGAGATTAACATTAAGAAGACCACAATCCACCAGATAGCAGTCCAGAAGGAGGAGGATGCCAAGGGCCTCCGAGTCCAGATTGATAGACTGCAGAGGGAGAACAGAGACCTGAAGGATGAGATTGTCAGACTCAACGACGCCATTTTGGAAACTACGGAACAGCGGAGGAGGGCAGAAGAAAATGCTCTTCAGCAGAAAGCTTGTGGCACGGAGGTGGCCCAGCATAAGCAACAGCTGGAGTTGGAGCTGAAGCAGATCATCCAACTGCGCAACGAGGACAATTCAAGGTACAAGCAAGCGCTCGAAGATGCCGCCATGACCATCCAGGACAAAACCAAGGAGCTTGAAAGATTAAAGATTCAGCTGCAGGAAGAGGCTAAAGGCCGATGGGAACTTGAGAATGAATTGTCTAAGGTAAGGAACAGTTATGATGAGGAAATGATTAGTTTAAAGAACAAGTATGAGACTGAGATTACTATTACAAAGACCACAATAAATCAGGTGTCCGTACAAAAGGAAGAGGAAGCCAGTAATTATCGAGCACAACTTGACAATGTTGTGAGAGAAAATAGGAGCTTGTGTGAGGAGATTAGGAGGCTGAAGAACACGTTAAGTCAGACTACGGAAAACCTTAGAAAAGTAGAAGAAAGTGTCCATCAACAAAAATCAGTCAGCTCAGAGATCTCCCAAAAGAAGCAGCACCTGGAGATTGAGTTAAAACAGACTGTTCAAAAGTATTCAGAAGAGACCATACGGTATAAGCAGTCACTGGATGACATGGGGAAAACAGTCAAGGATAAAAACAAAGAGATTGAAAAGCTGAGAAAGATGTTAGAAGCGGAAACAAACCAGAGGAAAGCCATGGAGGAAGAAAACATCCGGTTGCAAAGAGTCCAGTTTGATCTGGAGAAAGTCAACATCAATGCAACAGAGACCATCAGCAGACTTAAAGTTCAAGAGCAGGAACTGGGTCGCCTCAAAAGTGAATATGAAAGAGTTTCACAAGAGAAAAAAGGGAAAGATCAAGAAAACACCAGGCTCCAGAGCACAATAAAAGAGCTGAAACACCAGAAGAGCAAACTGGAGGAGGAGCTAAGTAGGCAGTCTAGAGCCATAACTGACGAGATTTCCAAACGCAAGAAGGTAGAAGAGGAGTTAGAAGCGATGAGACGGTCTTACAGAGAGCAAACTGTTAAAATCACAAACCTCACTCAGCAGATAGAGGAGGTCTCGATCGTAAAGAAACGGAGCGAAGACGATCTGAGGCACCAAAGAGAGGTGCTAGATAGCCACATGAGGGATAAGCAGAGGCACATGGAGGAGATAAGGAAGTACACCTCAGAGATTGAAGCCTTGCGCCGCCAGCTTGTCCAAGAGCAAGACAATCTCAAACAGGCTCACATCCGCAATGAGCACTTGCAGAAGCTGATTGAGGACAAGAGCAAGAGCCTCAATGAGTGCAAGATAGAAATTGAGCGACTTCAGTCTCTTACTGAGAACCTGACCAAAGAACACTTGATGTTAGAGGAGGAATTGCGCAATTTAAGATTGGAGTACGATGAGCTGAGAAGGGGCAGAAGTGAAGTGGATGAGGAAAAAAATGCCACAATTATTGAACTAAAGAGTCAACTACAAACAAGCAACAAGCATACCCTGGAACTCCAGGGTGTGATAAGTGGTTTGCAGAAAGAAAGGGAAAATTTGAGACAGGAAATTGAAAAAATCCAAAAGCAGGCTTTGGAGGTATTCACAAATATTTGATCCCAACTTTACTCTCCCTCAACCCCCATAATTTAAAACCAAATGCATTTTTTGGTCAAATTAATGCACGCTTCATTAATCAACATGAATTTTAATTGAGTCGTTTGGCTTTTTAACCTATAAGTCCAGACTTGGGCCCCTTCTACAGACTGCATGTACTACAAGCTAATGTACAGAAGCTATACAGTTTGTTAACCGGGCAGCTGAGGACATGAGGGATCCTTTGTGAGTGCCCAAGGGATCCTTTGTGTCCCCCCTCCTGTTTTATGTTCTTAATGTAAGGTGGAGGGAGGAACACCTACCATGCTTTAATTACATTGGTGTAAAAACTCTTTGGGTACCGTTTGAACCAAAACATTTTAGAGCAACCCAAAGAATTCTGTCTGGAACATGAACAGTCCTTAGAAAGAAACAGTTTAAAATGCAGAGATAGATCGATTAGCTGCCTTTACTGTGGATTTATAGATGATCCGGCTGGGTTTCCAAACCCTGCCTTATTGCCTTTGTCCTCCCCAAAGAGAGATTTACACTTAGAACTGCCTACCTAAAGGCTCACTCTGGTGGGATATACAATATGTCACTCATGGAGTGACATATTGAAGAAAGGCCTCTGCTTTTTCCAAACCATTATCTTGTAGGATATTTTGCATGTATACTATGTGTATGTACACTGGCTCTAAAGCGTGTATATACGTATGTATGCATAATTATATTGGGGAGAGAGATATTTGTGATGCTGGTTATTTGCATTTATGTATATATACCTATATATTCAAAATATATTATATGAACATGTATACATAGTCATATTGGTGTTACACAGCTAACGATATATATATGTTAAGGAGATGGGCCTCAATCCAACACAGTTAGTTATACTAAATCATATTGAAAGCTTAGCTGCATTTGACTCTGAATGTGGCTATTGGTTCGGGCAGTTTGTATTGGGAGCCTTTAAGTACATTAATCTTATCTTCGTAGTTTTGTCCTTGATTTTCTTTTCTGACTGCAGTTTTTTTCCGATTCTAAACTTTGTATCAGCATATGAATAGGCTGGGTCCATCTAGCATTGTCTGATTTGACTGGCATTATCTCTCCAAGCTCTGAAAGAAAGATCTTCCCTGACTCCTACCCTCTGAGATCCTTCATTTGGAGATACTAGGCAGTGGAGCTGGGACCTTTTGCCAACAGGCAAAGCACATCCTGTTTGGTTGAACCATGAACCCCTCCCCTGTGTCTCCACAACAACAACAATTTAATCACATGTCACCAGGAAATTAATGCAAACAAGCGAGTAAATATTGTTGCAGTTCGGTGAATCCTTTTCACAACCCATTGAAATGAACGGAGGGGTGTGCAGCGTTTGGTGGGCTGCATCATGTTGCTGATGCAATCAGTCTTAGAATTGGTCCAGAAATGCTCTTTTCTTCAATGTGTGTCTATTTACTGTCCTAATTACTTTCTCCCTCCTTGTACCAAGTACACGTACCATATGCATTTCTTGATTTTGCATTCACCCTGATTGGATAGATCAGTGATGATCCTTATTTCTGATGGTTGAATGTCTAACATTGAACCATCAGTAGAATGACATCCACAAAATTCAGACTTATTGAAATTATAGCATCAAAAATCTGACCCTTCATTTTATATCTATATATTTAAATTCAGGCCAGGCCAGCCTGAAGTTGATTTTACGTTTTACAGGCTTTGCAGATTTGCAGCGCTATTCTAAACAGTTAAATTCTCCTAAGTCCATTGAACTCAGCTGGCTTAATGAAGTGCAACTCTGCTTAGGATTGCGCTGCTAGAACAAGATATCCTCTAACAAAACAAAACAAAAACCAACGCATTCTCCATTTCAGTTACTGGCCAACGTCTTGCCATGTTACCATGTAGTAAATCTGTATGTGACTCAAAATCAGCTCGATGGAATTGTAGCTACAAGAAGCTATTTTGTATTTATTTATTGGAAAACATATGCATGCTGTGCTTTTAATGTATTAGCTACCAAGATGGCTGTAATTGACGCCATGATTGAAACTAAAAAGCAAACAACAATAGCAAAAACTCATCCTACATGGAAACACAAATATTCTCAGTAGTCAACCAACAATTGGGAAGAGGGCTTACTTGGCACAAAACGTCTAGTGCTGTAGATAGTTTCAGGGAGGAAGCTGAGGCACTACCGCAGAAGAAACTCTGTCCCTCAAAGTCACCTTCCTTTCCACAGAAAGCAGGAACATACATAGAAAGCAGGAACATACCTCTGTAGCCAACCTTACTTGACAGGCAGGCTCATATAAGAGCTGTCCTTAAATACCCTGTAGCGGCCTTTCATTAGCCTTTAACAATTTAGGACTTAGAGCACTTTGTATTGTCCCTAGAAGCAATAGAAGCCAGGGTAGCTCTTTTTAAAGTATGAGATAGGTCTCATCCAGCAATCCGCATTCTGACTGCAGCATTATGTGCCATCGGAAGCGATCAGGTTCCAAAGGCAGCCTATGCAGAGTGCAATCTAGTATTCTAATGTGGAGCTGCAGATACAAAAACGATATATTTAATATTAACAAAAATTCAACATAATTTGTCCATGGGAAATAATAAGGAAGCTCTTGCGTAAAAGATCCATGCGTGTATCAAAGCCCAAGTGCTCCCTTGCATATAAGAGCTCTCACGTGATGGGCTCTTTTGTGGAATTGTTGCCAAAATCTTACAGCCGAACTTTATTCGTTCAGGAAATATGTCACTCCTTTTGATGGACCCATGATTTTATCCCACAAAGCATGTATTAAATTTTTTTTCATTAATATCAGAACATTTTCTATAACTATTTTCTTGCATGTGAAATAAAATGCCAGAGGAAAGAATGATGTAAACTGCTTTGAGTCCCTATTGGGGAGAAAGGCAGGGTATCTACCTATTAAAACATCCAAAATCGCATCAATAATAACCATACTAATCACTCAGATCTACCGTTATCTTGTGCCTTTATGGGACAAACTGAATTGCAGGGAGCAAATAAAGAACATGGTCAGACAGTGAAATCGAAAGCTAACTTTTCTCCTGTTTATTTTCTTTATTGCACAGTCATCCCATAGAATTCAAGAGTCCAAAAACCAATGTAATCATATAATGCAAGAGCGAGAAACGTTGATGATAAAACTAAAAACCCTGGAACAAGACAAGAGCCGGCTGGCGAGGCTGGAAGAAGAGATGACTCGTACTAAAGGAACGCTGGAATCAGAATCTCGCTTGAAAATGCGGCTAGAGAGTGAAAAGCAACAGATCCTGAATGACCTGAATCAGTGGAAGAACCAATATTCCCGGAAAGAAGAGACAATAAGGAAGATCGAGTCTGAGCGTGAGAAGTGTGAGAGAGAGAAGAGCTCCTTGCTGCTGGAAATTGAGAGGCTGCAGGCAGAGGTTAAGAGGACCGAAGAGCGGTATCGGAGTAGGTTAGAGGAGACGAGCAGGAAGACCCAATCCGAGATGGATGCCGAACGGCTGAAATTGCAGAGGGAGATTGAGAAGCTTAGGCAGCGCTCGTACGGGGCCCACAGGGGAACCCAGACGGAAGAGGACTTTGTTATCGACCCATCCAAATTGCTTTTCAGTGGCCTTCGGAAAAAAGTAACCGCTGTCCAGTTGTATGAATGCCAGCTAATCGACAAGAGCACCCTGGATAAGCTGCTGAGGGGACAGAAGTCAGTGGAGGAGGTTGCTGCTGATCTCGAACCATTCCTTAAAGGAGCTGGGGCCATAGCCGGAACCTCTCTCAGCCCCAAGGAGAAGTACTCTCTGGTGGAGGCAAAACGGAAGCAACTCCTGACACCAGAAAACACGGTCCTGCTTTTGGAAGCCCAAGCAGCCACTGGAGGCGTGATTGACCCCCACCGGAACGAACTGTTGAGTGTAGACAGTGCCATTGCTAGAGACCTGATTGATTTTGACGACAGGGAGCAAATTTATGCTGCTGAAAAAGCTGTCACTGGGTTTAGAGACCCATTCTCAGGGAAAACAGTGCCTGTGTCAGAAGCCATCAAGAAAAATCTGATTGACAGGGAGCAAGGAATGCGTCTTCTTGAGGCCCAGTTGGCTGTGGGAGGGTTTGTTGACCCAATCAATAGTGTCTTCTTACCAAAAGATATTGCATTAAACCGTGGGCTGATTGATCGAGAGTTGTACAGAGTTTTGAATGCTCAGAGTTCAGCAAAGCACTTCATTGATCCCACCACTAAGAAGGCCATAAGTTACCTGCAGCTGAGGGACAAATGTAGAATTGAACCACACACTGGTTTACTCCTGCTCCCTGTGCAGAAGAGGAGCATGTCATTCCAAGGGATCCGGCACCAGGTCACAATTACCGAATTAGTTGACTCTGGCATCATTCGGGAATCAACAGCAAATGATCTTGAAACGGGAGTCATCACAGTTGAAGAAGTCACTGACCGAATTAAAGATTTCCTGCAGGGCTCCAGCTGCATAGCTGGCATTTATAATGAGGCTACCAGAGAGAAGCTGGGTGTTTATCAGGCTATGAAGATAGGTTTGGTTAGACCAGGGACTGCTCTTGAGCTTCTGGAAGCCCAGGCAGCCACTGGATTCATTGTGGATCCCGTGAGCAATTCACGGCTTACAGTGGAAGAGGCTTACAAGAGAGGCCTGGTCGGAATAGAGTTTAAAGAGAAACTTCTGTCGGCTGAAAGAGCAGTCACTGGATACAAAGATCCAGAAACGGGAAATATCATCTCCTTGTTCCAGGCAATGAATAAAGAACTCATTGAGAAAGGTCACGGCATCCGATTGCTGGAAGCCCAGATAGCCACTGGTGGGATCATTGACCCCAAGGAAAGTCATCGTTTACCAGTCCAAACAGCATACCAACGTGGGTTTTTCAATGAAGAACTGAATGAAATTCTCTTGGATCCCAGTGACGATACCAAAGGGTTCTTTGACCCCAACACAGAAGAAAACTTGACTTATCTGCAGTTAAAGGAAAGATGTATAACCGATGAAGCAACTGGGCTTTGCCTTCTACCCCTGAGAGAGAGAAAGAAAGCGATACAAACTTCTCAAAAGAATACACTTCGGAAACGCAGGGTTGTCATTGTAGATCCAGATACAAATAAGGAAATGTCTGTCCAACAGGCGTACAATAAAGGCCTCATAGATTATGACACTTACATGGAGCTGTCTGACCAGGAATGTGAATGGGAAGAAATAACAATCACAGGATCAGATGGAAGCACAAGAGTAGTCCTTGTTGACAGAAAAACTGGCAACCAGTATGACATTCAGGATGCCCTTGACAAAGGCCATGTTGACAGGAAATTTTTTGACCAATACCGTTCTGGATCATTAAGCCTCACCCAATTTGCTGACATGATTGCCAGCCGAAATAGTGGTGATGAAGTCTTCAGGCATGAGTCTGTCAGCAGGTCTCCCACAGCCGTAAGTGTCAGAAGCTCCTCCACGATATTGAAGAGTGGCTCCTTTTCCGATTCCCAGGAGGAAACAACTCCCATTGCAGCCATATTTGACACTGAAAACTTGGAGAAAATTTCCATTTCGGAAGCGATCCAGCGGGGCATCGTTGACAGCATCACTGCTCAGCGTCTCCTTGAAGCACAAGCCTGCACGGGAGGCATCGTGTGCCCAACCACAGGTCAGAGGCTTACCCTTCAGGATGCAGTCACTCAAGGCGTCATCGACCATGAGATGGCCACGCGGTTGAAGCCAGCTCAGAAGGCCTTCATAGGGTTCGAAGGCATCAAGGGTCGGAAGCGAATGTCAGCAGCAGAGGCAGTGAGGGAAAAATGGTTGCCTTACGAGGCCGGTCAACGTTTCCTTGAGTTTCAGTTTATCACTGGAGGCCTTATTGATCCCGATGTACGTGGACGAATAAGTACTGAAGAGGCCATCAGAAAAGGATTCATTGATGGCCGAACCTCCCATAGACTACAAGACACCAGCAGCTATGCAAAGATTTTGACCTGTCCGAAAACAAAGCTGAAGATCTCCTACAAAGAAGCGATGGATCGGTCCATGGTTGAGGACAAAACTGGCCTTAGGTTGTTAGAAGCATCTTCTGTTTCATCCAAGGGCATTTCCAGCCCATATAATGTCTCCTCGGCACCAGGCTCCCGCTCCGGCTCCCGCTCCGGCTCCCGCAGTGGATCAAGGAGGGGAAGTTTTGACGCAGCCACAAATACTTCATATTCTTATTCTTATACAACCATCAGCAGCAGCAGCTCCCTGGGGCGCTAGAAAGTAAACCAGCAGGCTTATTTACATCTGCAGGAATCTCTTTTTGTTTTTAAGCAAGAAAATTAGCATGCAAAACCAAACAAAAAAAGGAACTGGTTGATGGTAAACGTAGTGCTGGCTTGGGTGGAATAGCTAAGCTGCCAAATAGAAACTTAACCCAGATGCAAGCTACCCAAAATCCTTGCTGTTTTTTTCCCCATGTTTTTAAAACCATCTACTGTTTTGGGTGCCAACTTGTAAAGCAATGGTGATATAAAGCAAAAAAAAAAAGTAGTATCTTTAATGCCTTTTATTCCTTTCCTATTGCTCTTTGGGTATGCTGTCCATTTCCTTCCATTGGCCATGCCGTATTGCAAACTGTTAGCCCAAGTTGTATGTCGATTCTGTATCATTGTGGGTTTAGCACAGATGTTGCGGTGAATAATAATGAAGATTTGTTATTTGCGCTGCAGTTGTCCTGAGCTGTGTCCTTAGCTATCACTTGATGGCTGAGGGAGGATGTAGTGGAATGTGCTTTTCTGTTGGAGTGGCCAATCGTTTCTATCCGTTTTTGCTTGCTTATTCTTTGTGAAACAAAGTACAGGCCTGACAGCATAACATTTATTATTCTGGCAATAAAATTTGAAACCTCCTTTGATATATTTGTGTAAGAGTTTGACATTAAACGTCTCCTATGAGTGTTGTCTCAGCAGTGGCTTAGGTTGCTTGACTGTACCCGGAGTATTGTGCATGGGGTACTCCCTTGGTCTTCTTTTGGATAACTGTTTCCACTCACACAAGCTATAAAAGGGGCCAAATCAATGATGAAGAAGATACAACATTGTCTTGTGTTTGTACTGACTGCAGCAGTTAGGTTAGCTCAATCAGGGAGCTTGATGTTCTGCTTCTTCCAAATCCTTAAATTCTGCAACCAGAACCAAAATGATATGATAGCAATTAATAGGTTTCAGTAGACACATTAGAAGGATTGAGACAAGGAGTAGAAGATTACTGAACAGAGGCATAGCAAGGGGGGAAAGCACCTGGTGCACTGGTGCGCCCCCGCCCCCGGAACACCCTTGCCACGTCCCACAGGGGCGCATGCTTGGTGCATCATGCCCCCCGTCCCCTTGGAGCTACACCTCTGCTACTGAATAAAGTGCAGAATAGCTAAAAGGAGTCCCATAGACAGGTATTCTTTAATTGCTTCTCAGAAACACTGTATAAAGATTTCTGAAGCCACATCTCGCTGTTAAAAGTGACCGTAGGGGAGATCTAGGAAACTTCTTGGTACATCCATTTGTCCTTTGGCTTCTTTCTTTTGCTCTCTTAGCCAGTCCACTCCCACCCAATCACCTAAACAGGGGTGTGGAACGATAAGGTATATCCCAGTCTTATCAGATCTCAGAAAGCAATAAGGTATATCCCAGTCTTATCAGATCTCAGAAAGCGAGCAGGAATCAGTGTTTGGATGGGAGATCACCAAGCAAAGGCGTAACTGGGCCAGAGTGTGTCCAGTGTGCACTGTATTTTCTGTGCCCCCCCCCCGCGGCACCCTGCCCCCCTTACCTTAGTTCAGCCTGGAAAAGTGGCCTGTTCCCTTCAGGCTCAAAATGGCCTGGTGGGAATTACACTTCCCATGAGACCCTGGGGCTTGCAAGGTCTCCTGGGAAGTGTTGTTTCCACCAGGCCGTTTTCAGCCTGAAGGGAACAGGCCGCTTCTCCAGCCTGGACTGTTTCACTAAGGTAAATATGGGTGGGGCGCACAGGGCGATTTTCTGCCCCCCAGACACGCACCCAGTGCAACATGCCCCCTTGTCCCCTGGTAGCTCCGCCTCTGCCACCAAGAAACACTCTGCCAAGGGAGGCAATGGCAAATCACCTCCACTTTTCGCTTGCCCTGAAAGCTCCTTGCTGGCCACAAATTGATTGCAAACTGTTGGCACTTAATTATGTAAGCATTGATGAGGTCCCTTTAAAGTTAAATCGTATAACTGAAAAGAAATTTATTTCTGGCCATTTGGTAAAGGCAAGATCCGGTTGGGAAAAAAAATGGGATAGGTTAATTTCATAAAGTATCAGACAGTTATAATGTAAGATTCCTACTCAGAAAACTAGTCAGTGCAAAAAAAAACCAAACAAGGATAGGGGCATCTGTTAGCTTGACTGCTCAATAGTGGTGACTCACCATGGTATCCTACAGGGAAGGGTACCCTTTAAGAAGTCCATTGAGTTCAGCGGAATAACTGCTTAGGATGGCATTGGCACTTACTCAGTCCCAACTCTGTACATATATAGATGTTACATTTGGAAAATAATGAATTGAACAAGAACATACACGCTTGAAATCTTTGCAATACAGAGGGAAAAGATACTTGGGCTTTTATTCATAACATCAGAATCCACATTCTTTTAGTTCAATTTGTTCAAACTGTTGGTCCTTTTGCTAATCACTGCTGAACCTGTGGGGTGGAAATGAAGGCATCACAGGCTCACATAGGCCAGGGACACCTGGGGGGCCAGAAGGTCCAGGTTGACCTGGAGGTTCATTGTATCCAGAGGGGTCCTTATTTTCCTGGTTGGCCGTTTCTTGAAACTGCAGGATAGCCTGGAAGTCCTGGAGAAGAATGATGAGACAGAAGTGTAATAACTGATGGGTTACTTCTAGGGCACAGGTGTCAAACTCGCGGCCCTCCAGATATTATGGACTACAATTTCACGTAAACTGTCATAATTTTTTAAAATAAAGTTTCTAAAGTCAATGTGAAGGTGAAGAGAACATTTTCCACCGAAGGTTTTCAAGAAAATCTGTTTTCTGTTAGAAGTATCAGTGGGAAAAAATGCTGTAGCTGAGGAAAAGAATCGGGTGAAACAAAAATGCTTCTCAATGTATAATGCAAAGATCACTAGCTGTCAGTGTTAAACTTAAGAAAAGTTACATGGAAAAGAATTCACTTCTATAGACTTAGGAGGGTGTGATTCTTTTTGGATTACGCTGTAAATGATCTGTTAAAGGTTTATTTAAAACATTTTTATGCTGCCTTTCCACCTGCACATAAAAAAACATTTGAACAATGCAAATATTTAAAATTATTTAAAAATTCAATGTAAACACCAAGCAACACCAGAAACCAGGTAGGAGGGCTTGTAACCATTGTTGGGGGTATATTAAATGCAACAAAAGACTTATACCTACTGATGGAAGACAACAATAGAGGGAGACAGTTTCAAAATTATGGTAAGGTGACTGAGAAAGCCCTTTTTCAGATTACCACCCATCCAGGGGCAGCTGAAGCAGAGCCTTTAATGGTGGCTAGAGTGAATGGGTTGGTTCGTATGAGAGAAGGCAGACCTTAATATATGTTGATTCCAGGCTGTAAAAGTCAATACCAGCACCTTGAATTGAGCACAGAAACAAAATGGAAGCCACTGTTGATGGAACAAGATTGAAGTGATATGGTTCCTTCAACCAGTCAACACTCTGGCCTCAACATTGTGTGCCATTGGCAACTTCCATACAGACTTACAGGGCAGCCCTATATAGATCGCACTGCGGCAGTCTAATCTAGATGTCACCAAGGCATTCACTACAGTGATCAGATATGTTCTGCCCAGGAAGGGCCGCAGCTGCCTCATCAGCCAACTGTGATGCCTCCTGTTTATCCGACAGTAGGATAATTATCCACCAATATCAGGAATGCCATAAAGTACAGTTTGAGGGGCAGTTGTTGGAAAGCAGGTGACAATTAGGATTAGAATTTGACATTCTACCTGTTACACCTTGGTGTCCATCAGACCCAGGGAGACCTGTGTACAGTTCTCCCCTCTCGCCCTTCTGGCCTTTCTTTTCCTGGGCAGAAAACAAACATGGTAAGGACCACAAGTAAGGATGGATAGATATGCCCCGTTTGGTTCTCATATATGAACGGTTTTGTTGTGCTAATGTTTCTGCTGGAACTGAAGATTAATTTGTTTCAGTGTGTACACACACACACACATACATATACACATACTAATTTATTGATACAGAATGTTAGATGGTGCACACATTTTACCGGAAAAAATGGTGTGAAAATGAAGACTTGGTTTTGATTCACCTAAGGAAGAAGTAAAATCCAAACAAGGGTATCTACTTTGAACCAGGAAGCTTACAAAACTCCATACCATTCCTAGTTAAAAAGTTGTAAGGTGCAATTGAGATTTCACAAACTAATGTCGTTGGGATCCATACCTAGTTCTCCATCAGTTCCAGGGAATCCACTAGATCCCATCGGTCCAGTTGCACCTTTTAGACCAGCAAGACCTGGTTGACCCTGTTGCTAGAAACACATAGATTTTCATTTTCAAACACCTTTTATTAAAAACACACCAATTATGTAAAAATAAGTAACACATATGAGCAAGAAGAAGGGACCATAAGAACCAATGAGGTAAGGCAATGATAGAAAACAGATTAATTTCCCTGAAGGGGGAATTCCATAATTCTAGTGTCATGGCAGAGAAAGCCCTTTGCCACCGGGCTAGCCTCAGATAATGGGCCTCCCAAAGCAGGGCTCCAGAAGATGACTGTATGGTTTAGGTAGGTTCAGTGTGGTCTCTGACTACAGGATAAACTGAACGCTCCCCCAGAGGCATTTGTACAGAAAATGGTGCCCAGAGCAAGCACTGAAATCGCCCCTCCCCCACAAATCTGTCGGGTTCCCCTCATTTTGAAAACAAAGGTCAGGTCTACTTACTATCACTTACAAGTACACCAGGTCTCTAGAGGGCTGGTCTACCCATTACTGTTGATCTCCCAGGAGGACTGGAGGCAAGGTCTACCCATTACTTTCAACTGCAAGTCACAAGTTCTCCGGAGGACTGGTCTTCCTGCCATTAAGAATTGGTAGACAGCAAAGTCTAACAATTGCATCTTAATAGTGGGTAGACCAAGCCTCTAAGCAGCAGCGGTTTCCTGCTTTGCAAAAGGGCTGCCTGGGCACCCCCTAGATAAGTAGCGCTCAGGGCCCACCCTAAATATGCCACTGTACTCTCCTTAGTGTTCCCTTATTCTCTTTCATCGCAGAGGATGTAAAGGATCTACAACTGAGTTACCGAGATCTGCCTTGTACCTGAGAGTGGGACAGCATGGATACACTACAGCTATAACTTTCACACATAACTCAAATCACAATGTTTTTCAGTGGAGTTTTCAAGTTCATTTGTAAAACAAAGTTGGGTTGGACCCAGTGGTGGGATCCAAAAATTTTAGTAACAGGTTCCCATGGTGGTGGGATTCAAACTGTGGTGTAGCGCCAATGGGGCTGGGCGGGGCACAACGAGGGCATGGCCGGGCATTCTGGGGGCGGGGTATTCCTGGCCGGGGCTGTGGCAAGGACGCAGCCGCTGCGCCAGTCGTTGAGCGTGAAACGAATGCACGCAGGCGCAGGCTGTCACGCATGCCGGTGCACCACCTGCTAGACTGCTTCAAGTTCTGCGTGCTACTGCTGAGAGAAGGGGCGTAACTAAGGCAAAAATCACGTGGCAAAATCACCAATTAGTAACCCCCTGTCGTCACACACAAATAATTAGTAACCTACTCCCGGGAACCTGTGAGAACCTGCTGGATCCCACCTCTGGTTAGACCACTGGTCTATCTAACTTGTAAACAGTATGTTGTATGTTGACAACAATCTTTAGAGATATCCAGGTCTTTTAAATGGAAATGTTCTAAGACAGTTGTCTTAAATCTTTCCAGATCCCAGCCTCATCTTTCACCCCTAGGCAGCAGCAGAGAACCCACAGATCTGCAAACACAATGGGAAGTCGTGACATCAGGAGCACATAACAGGAAGTGAAAGAATCTGGCATATGACTTTTCTAGTAATAAGGTCAGGGACATGGGCCCCAGGCCAACACAGGTGGTAACAAATTGAGCTCTAGGTAGTAAACTTGAGTGAAGAGGGGAAAAGGAATCCACCATTACCTACAGCACACTGTTGTACTCGTTTCAGCATACGTTAAGTATGTTGTTATGCACCTGGCCGAGCTCTTTCTCCTGCATAACAGCAGCATAAAAAGCAGTCAAATAAAAAAACACCACTGTGAGCCTTATGACCCAGCAGGCGACGTTTTGCAAGCCATCAGAGGGTTGATGCACATGTTAAAATTTCTCATACAAAAGATAAATCATTCACAGAATGAACCATTCATGCTTTGCCGGCTGAAAAAGCAGCCTGGCTAGGGCGAGGAGGGGAAGGGTTGGGGAAAGGAGGAGTGCCCTCCCCCTAGCTTTTTCTGCCGGCTGAACAAGTAGTTTTATGGCCAGTCCTCCGTCCGGGTCAGAAAATTGCAGAGATGTCACATGGGCAATGGTTCTCATCCTGGGGGTTGGGACCCCTTTGGGGGTCAAATGACCCTTTCACAGGGGTCGCCTAAGACTCTCTGCATCAGTGTTCTCCATCTGTAAAATGGATAAATGTTAGGGTTGGGGGTCACCACAACATGAGAAACTGTATTAAAGGGTCGTGGCACTAGGAAGGCTGAGAACCACTGGGCTGGAAGGTGAAAGCAGTCTGCCACACCCTCCGTTCAATCTCTCAACCGGCACAAACTGCTTTCACCTATGGCTTTGAGAAAGGCAGCAGCTGTAATTCAGAGGAAGATGAACCAGCTGTCAGCAGGACAGCTTCGGACAGCCCTGAAAAAGGGGAGGTGGAGCAGGCACAACTGGAAGCATCAACCCGTGCTGTCAGTACACCCACCCTTTTTTGTGGGTGGGTGGGGAGGTTTTAGATCATGTTGTGTTTTTAGGATGGGGTCTTATTGAGTTTTATTGTTGCTGAATTTTTATTGATGTAATTTTACAGCTGTATGGTTTTTATTGTACCCCACTCTGAGACTGCGGTACAGGGTGGGGAATAAATGTAAAGAAAATTGAAAAAATAAAATTGGTAATGCGAAAGACCTCTTTTTGAGGCCCTGGAAAGCCACTGCCAGTCTGAGTAGACAATACTGACCTTGTGTTCTGGTGTTCATACATTTGCATACAGCGGTTGACTACGTACCATAGCTCCTGAATACCCAGATGGTCCATCATCTCCTGAAGCACCATGATCTTCCTATCAAACAGAAGTATGAATACAATCTATAGAGATAGAAGTGCTATTTTTTCACTGATGAAAAGATATATGCCTTTCGTACGATTCATATTAGAGTAATCTATTTCAATAGTTAGCATTTGTGCATTTATAATATATTATGTTGGGACTCCCTGTTTCAAATGAACCTGAGGACACTAGAAAAAGAAACTGACCTGTCTGTCCAAAGTGGATTCACTTTGTCATAATATAATGTTGTTATACTATGGCCGTTTCTGCACGGCACAATTATTCCGGGTTGCAATCAGTATTTTACAATCCGGGTCTGTTTTATTCGGTTTCTTCCTTTGTATGGCTGCCCGTTTCTGTGAAGGAATCGAGTGAAGACCAGGAGGAAATACTCCACTTTGTTTCACACAAGCCCGGGTCTTTTGTATTTACACCACAAGCATAACTGCGCATGCACAAACACCCCTGGTGTCCCACGTTCTGATTGGCTGTGTTTTTGGGCAGCAACTTGAACGAATGTCTCCACCCTGCCTTTTGAATTGCTGGCATGAGTGGAGGGAAACGAAGCCCTTCCCCCTTTTCCAGTTCTAGATAGGGCCTGGCTAAGGTGACCAGACGTCCTGCTTTTGGCGGGACAGTCCCGCCTTACACCAATCTGTCCCGCGTCCCGTGGGGTTTTGTACCTGTCACAGGGCGAGAAACAGGGTAGTGCCCCAGAAGGCAGTGCGGCAGCCTCCCGCGCTGCCGCACTGCCTTCTGGGGCGCTCCTGTTTCCCGCCCTGTCACAGGGCGGGAATCCAGGGAGCGCCCCAAAAGGCAGTGCGCTCCTGCGGCCGCGCGTGCGCACCCACCCCCGTCCTGGTTTTAAAAGGTGACAATCTGGTCACCTTAGGCCTGGCACAAGTCTCAAGAGAGCAGAGGAAAACACTTGCCACTTGTATTGTTTTAATTGTTTAAATTTTTACAAAAATGATGTCAACTGAAAAGAAAACTGGAGTGAAACATAATTTGATTACCGTATTTGTTAAAGTTAACAAATGCTGTACTAGCCCTTTTCTGTATAAATGCATTACTGAGGGGAAATCCAGCCTTTGTATCATTGTCTACATTTCAGACCGAGACCGAGGCCTTATGGCTCCTTTCTCCCTCCCCTCAATTGGGCCTGGTTCCAGGCAGCTTGCAGTGATTCTCTGAGGAGTAGAAAAAGTAGTGCAGATGCTCAGTGGAACTGGAAACCAAACACTGGACTAGATGGGTTTGGTCCAGCAAGACTGTGCTTATAGTTCTGTGTTTAGTTCTGCTTTTTGTTTTCATGTATTTCATGGCTATACTTGCAGTGATTGAAAACAGGTTGTTGGCCATGGCAAGTGCTGCCACAAATTAAGCACATGAAAGAGCCCAGGAGCCAAATTAGTAAAGCCGACAAGCTGAATTATGTGACTCCTGTTTAGAGCTCAAGGTCATGATTCTAAATGTATTGGTAGACTTAAGTTATTCATGCATGCAATAGGGCAATAGTCCCTTGAAAATGCAGCCACATTGAAGTGGCTTTCTTTATGCTGTGGTAAAGACCACCACATCTGTGCCAATAACCTACTTCACAAAAAAGGTCTGCCATATCGAGGAAGCCTCCATGTGGCTGCTTATAAAAATGCGATCTGTGGCATCAAAATTATGAGTGAAGCTGACTTTAAACCCTTGGAAAGAATGGCTTGTTTAGGATGAGACTGCAAGATTTGCCTTACCTTTTTCATTTACATCTTAGAATATTTATGTTTATAATTACCCGACTTCCCTAAAACCTTTATTCAGATTAGCCTGTGGAATTCAGATTAGTCAGTGCACTCCCACACACACCAGTTGGATGACTTTGGGCTAGTCACAGTTCTTAGAAGCTCTCTCAGCCCCACCCACCTCACTGGGTGTTTGTTGTAGGGGGGAGGGAAAGGAGATTGTAAACCCTTTTGAATCTCCTACAGGAGAGAAAGGGTGTGTGTGTATAAATCCAAACTCCTCCTCCTCCTCCTCCTCCTCTCCTCCTCCTCCTCCTCCTCAGCCCAAAGCCCCGTGATCACATTTTTTACCATGAGCAATAAAATGAAAAACAAACAAACAAGGGAGGGGGAATTATGGAACATTAAACAATAATTTAAATGTTATTGGATGCAGAAAATCAGTTCCCCTATGTTCACATGTCATAGTTCTTATTTCCAAAATCCTAATTATAATGAGGCACTGAAAGGGAAGCTCTCTCTTTCCAGACTTTCTTGAGTTGCTCTGATTCATGGATTGCTGCCGGCTGGCATGAAGGGGTCCCATGGACTTCATTTTAACCATGGGTTCTTATTTGGCTGCAGCCTGGAGTGACTCTTTTAAACATCCTTACAGATTAGGTGATCTGGAGGAAGCAATCTTGTACAAATTGTGGTTATCAGGGGAACTGAGCGTGACTTGGCAACTGTCAAACAATTTATAGTGTGCAGGAGGAGGTTATTGGAGCTGGTTCATAATATTCTGTTTTGCAAAATGTTTTGGGATCAGGTGAACTAAACACAAGTTGTTGTTGACTTTCTGTTGTCCTAGGCTGACATAAAATATGAAGGAGTATTTCCAGTCTGGTGCCAAGCTAAAGTACTACTACAATCCCCATTAGGTCTTATAAGAGAGAGCTGAGAGGGTGAGGAAGTCTGTGGTTGAGTTTGTGCTGGTCTTTTGTGGGAGATTAAGGGGCATAATGATAGTTACTCAGGAGAATGTGGCAGAGACTCAAGCCAAACTGAGCAGCTAGTGTGATAACAAAGCTAGTTCTGGGAACTGGAAGATGAGGTGATTGTTTTTCTGGTTTTTCATGCTAAGTATGCACAGCATGGGCAGGACCTCATGTAGTTCAGGAATAATTGGATGTGGTTATATTGTTCTCAAGGAAGATTCAGGAAAGAAAGTCAAGATTTTCATGGAAGCCTATGACAGGGAAGAGATAGTATTAAGAACACAACAAAAATGCAACTTCTTATGGTCTTCGTACAAGAGTGTGTTCTTTTTTTTCTACATGGAAAGGTACAAGAGGACAGTAATGTGTGAAGCAGCCATACATTTCAACAGATGCATTCTGTAACTAGTAATTAACTATTTGGTCTTACCTTTGGATCTGGCAGACCAGCTACCCCTTGTTCCCAAGGCTGACATTTTGTTGCAAGTTCTATCTCTCCTGAAGTGGGGCACTTGATTGGAAGAAACCATATTAAAATCAACACAAGTGGATGATGTAAATACAGTATCTCTGTTTGGGACCTACCTTGTGCTCTTAAAGTGAAGGAAACATCACTTTCTAATGTTCCACTTTTCAATTCAGAAAATACAAAAAAAAAAGACTTGCGAAAACAGACAGAAGTGATTGTTGTGGGTTTTCCGGGCTGTGTGGCCGTGGTCTGGTGGATCTTGTTCCTAATGTTTCGCCTGCATCTGTGGCTGGCATCTTCAGAGGTGTATCACAGAGGGAAGTCTAACAGATAGTTGGACTGTGAAAATCTTTGACAATAGACAGAAGTGATTTTGCATGGGATACTTTCTCTATACTAATGTCCACACCATACTCGCATCTTATTTCATCTGTTCATATACCTTATAAGCACAATGCTCACACATGCATATGTACTATTAGCATGCTGTTGATAGTTGAAAAAAGCGATGCTTCCTCACAACCAATAGATAAGGTGATTTCCAGTGTGGAAACCTGCATTTATGCTTATTTGTTTCTTTTGAGCCTCTGCCAGTACATGCTCATTTCCTGTATGGATTCAATGTGAAAAATTGATTTATCTCAAAATGATTTCCATTTGGAATCCACAGCATGTCTAAAATGTGCTGGGTAAAATATCCTCACATGGACAGGATGGTTGGAACTGCAATTGGATCCGAAGGAAAAACAACAATACACACACACACACGTGCACAAATCTTTCTTCCATTGTCCCTGTCTAACAACTATATAGTAGGGATTTCTATGTTGTTTTCCTGATTTTTATCAGTATTTTTTTCAGCTTTGATGCTATTGCAATTAAAGCTGCTTAGGGTGACCATCTCTTTAAATGTGACTCTTACCTTTTCTTATTTAAAACAACTTCTGATACTTAGGCCGTTTCCGCATGGCCACGCTGGGGGGTGCGTCGGTGTATACAACACCAACACACACACACCGGGACCGTTTGCACGAACAGTCCCGGTAAAGGCAGGGAAGACAGCACAGTGCTGCGCCATCGCCCTAACGACGTACCTTCCCTGCGACCTTCCGCCGCGTTGCCCAGGCCAGGGGACACGCCCCCCTGTCCTGCGCGACAGCTCTGGAGTTGCAGGGCAGAGGGGGCGTGTCCCCAGGCCTGGGTGACGCGCCAGTAGGTCGCAGGAAAGGTAAGTCATTCGAGAAAGGGGGGGGGGATAGTGCCTTCCAGCCGCTGGAAACCGCTGTTTTCCAAAAACCTCACTCGGGAAGCGAGGTGGGAAAATGGCGGCTTCGCACCGCTGGAGGGGAGTGAGGGCGGCGCGGCTGCGATGCAGCTGCACCTCCCCCCATGTGAACAGCTCCCTAGGGACGGTGTTTTTGCCATCCCTAGGGCGCTGTTATTGGCCTTAGACAATTTTTCCCCCGTTTACTGATAAAATGTGATATTCCTGAGTTAGTTCTTAATCAGTCTTTGATTTTTTTTGGGGGGGGGGGAGGTGTTAACTATTGGTTTTCTTTGCTTTAAATTATAGTAATTGTGCAACTACACAATGTGTCAGATGTGTGTGTGTGTGTGTGTGTGGGGATTTCATTGCTTGCACTGGGCACTATATTTTGTAGATACATTCCTGCTCAACATTCCAGTCTCTCTCTAGAATATTCAGTCCTCATCAATCTGGACTTTTTTCTGTGCTTTCCGGTTAATTTAGGAAGTCATCCCTGGAGGGTCTTATGAGTACTTAGAGGCCTCTACCTTATTTGTAAGTGATATTGTTGTGAGGTTTTCTTTTTGGTACTGGGGGCAGGCAATTATATGATTAGATCCAATAATATTTTCGACTTACCAGAGATTCATCTTCCTGTATACAAAAAGAAGAAATGAACAAAAATGAAATCGATGCTAGATATGTCCATAGAACAAAAATAGATGTAAATGGTTTCAACATCACCTTCTCCTTCAACTCACCCCTCCGGGTATTTCACAGCAAGTTTCATTCAACACCAGGTTATGATTCTTGTACAGCTGAAGTTTTTGCATTTCAACCTGCTGTGCAATTGAAATGGAGGAACATAGTATCCATCTACATTCCTCCCCTCTCGGTATAGTACATAAATATCTAATAACTCTTCAACACTTCAACCAGTTATTATAATTCTTGCCTAAGTGTTTATAATTTTCATAGAACTGTATTTCAGAGAATGGCTGGCTTTGAAAGGGTTCAAAAATTAATCAGTCCTCTGCAAAAGGGAAAGATGATAGGAACTTCTACTGAGGGTTTAGGTTGTTGCCTTTCCAACGTTTTGTTCCATGGATGTGAGAAGGCAGACTTTGTTGGCATGTGTAAAAAGGTCTGGTAGACTGACCTCTGGTAGAACAAGAATGTTTGAGGTTCCATTTTGAAACCCTTGTTTCCATTCAGGACTGCACATGTAGCTGGTTCCTAACTCATGCATCCAGTCCACTTGGCTTTCATTACTCAGAATTATCCTCTGGCAAAAATGTCCCTCAACATCTGCCCAGTTCATATTTCAGATCAAAAGAGTGCCTTGCTGTGTTTCCCAACACAGAGACACAGAAACACTTCTACACATATTCTACCCATCTTGTTCAACACATGTTTGTATCCTGTTCCTTCCCCTGGTGTTGCTTTGGCACCATTTTTATTTAAACTGTGGGCCTTTCCCCACTCCCTTCCATCCCCCCATGCCGCGCGCTGCTCTCAGCGCGCGGCATCCCAGGCGCGCGCCCAGGCATCCCCACGACCCCGCGCTCTGTGCGGGGTCGTCAAAAGGCGCCATTCGGAAGAGCGCCTGGGATGCCGCGCGCTAAGGGGGCGCGGCAGCGGCAGCGTCGGGGCGGCTGCGCTGTGGCCGCCCCTGCCGTGGGGAGGGAGGAGGAACCCCGCGCTACTCTCCTCAAGTAGCGCGGGGCTTACGGTAAGTGGGGAAAGGCCCTGTGTCATTTTCCTCAGTCTGTTTCAACCTGAGCGTCAGAATGCTACATAGTCAAACAGGGCTAGGGTGATATCACTGAGACCTAACAAAGCCCTGATGAGGATTATGAAGCTTCTTGGATCACATTCCTGTACTCTAAATGAGTAAACGTTTGCCCCATTTCAGAGGAGTCGTATTTACCAAAAGTTTCACGAAAAGTGTCCCCTTTCAGCTCTTCTAGCCAAAACAGCTATCACATATCTCTGTCTGTTAAAACCAGACTGTTTGTGCATGCTATCATAATTTGTACTATGGCTACATGGGCAGGGAAGAGCCCTCCTTGGATCACTAAGCAAAACCAAACTCCCCACATTATAAGCAGTTTTTAAAAGTGTTCTCTTTTCCCCCCTTACAAACTAACAAAAATAGCACTTAGACCAATTATACAGTGGTGTTCAGTCCCGCACCGAAGGGAGATTCCCTTGGGAGCAGAGCTTCTGTTACAGATGCCTTCCTCCACCCTCACACTCACTGTGAGGCAGATCTTATAATTTCCACAGTTTATGAGAATAGCCAAATAGCCATCTTTTCCCCAGCTTTGCAGGGAAGATGAAACAAATGGCCCTGCATTATTCTTTGCTTCAGGCTTTTTTGCTCCACCCTGCTTCATCTGCTCTACTTCTGCCCTCCCTGATGATCAGGAGGACTTGAAAAAAATGATCAGGAGGACTTTCATTTCAACTTCAAGTGTTTGTACCATATTATATCTAATATAATAGATCTAATATAGGAATATTGATAGATCTAATATAGGAATATTGACATACCAAGGAATATTGAAATAACAAGTCTCTGTCTCCTCTTGTAGAAGCAACAGAAGAAAGTATATGTGTGTGGGGTGTGTGTGTGTTAGAGAATATTGGTTCTAGGACATGGCCTAGAGCAGGGGTAGGGAACCTGTGGCTCTCCAGATGTTCAGGAACTACAATTCCCATCAGCCCCTACCAGCATGGCCAATTGGCCATGCTGACAGAGGCTGATGGGAATTGTAGTTCCTGAACATCTGGAGAGCCGCAGGTTCCCTACCCCTGGCCTAGAGTGTGGTCCAGGGAATTGCTTTGCCTCTTTCATGTATAGGGGGGTTATTTTTGGAAAGGTGCTACAATATCAATACAATGGCGGTAAAAGCAATATCGATATAACAGCAATTTAAAGAGCTTTAACAAAGCCAGCAATCTTATGACTACCAGGAGTGAAGAGATGTGTGCCTTTAAGAATGAGTTGATGGGAGGAGTTAAGAGAACCAGAAAAAGCAGCTAGAACTGAGAGTTGGGAGAGTTCAGCAGGCAGGCCATACAGCAGGCTGCCTCCTTGCGTGTAAACAGAGAAATGTGAGGATACCCCACTACAATCCCACTGTGCAGCCAAACGCACCAAGGAAAATATTTCATATATAATGGGCTTTAGTTTCTATTAGTGAAAATGAGCAGGCACGAAGCATTAAATTGCAGCTTCACACTATCTAAATCAAAGCTGCATTCATATGCAGTTTACTTTGAACAGTTTAAAACTGGTTTTAACACCTTTGGCCCTATGAGGAAAAACTGTCCTTCTAGAACAGGGGTAGGGAACCTGCGGCTCTCCAGATGTTCAGGAACTACAATTCCCATCAGCCCCTACCAGCATGGCCAATTGGCCAGGCTGACAGAGGCTGATGGGAATTGTAGTTCCTGAACATCTGGAGAGCCGCAGGTTCCCTACCTCTGTTCTAGAAGGAGAAAAGGGATTGGACTTAGGAAAAGCTTCTAGAAGGTTCTTCTCACTTGAATTGATTACTGGTAGCTTTTTTGAAAAAAATTAAACAGCCATAATCTTCATTAACTGACTTTGGGAGTTACTAGCAAAGCTCACTAGGACCACCCACATAAAACTTAAATGGCAATGTGCTGTAAATAATAATCTAAGAAGAAGAGTTTGGATTTATAGCCCACCTTTCTCTCCTGTAAGAAAACTCAAGGTGGCTTACAAACTCCTTTCTCTTCCTCTCCCCACAAAAGGTAGATGGGGCTTAGAGAGGTCTGAAGAACTGTGACTTGCCCAAGGTCACCCAGCAGGAATGTAAGAGTGCAGAAACACGTCTGGTTCACCAGATAAGCCTCCTCCGCTGAGGTGGACGAGTGGGGAATCAAACCCGGCTTTCCAGATTAGAGTGCACCTGCTCTTAACCACTATACCATGCTGGCACCTTGCAGGAGGCTGTAAGGTGCCTCATGTTAGAGGTGCTCAAAAACCTATGTTTGGCTACAGGTAAGTTGATACCCCATCATATGGCTTAAATAAGAAAAATCTATAGGGGAAGCAAATGGAAAAACTGTAGATTTGGTATTTCCTTGTGAAAGAGATAGAGCGTGCGGACTTTCTGATCAGCTTTAGTGAGGCTGTGCTTCGACCTAGCAACTGCTGCAGAGGTTCTGCTCTTCAAACCCCACTCCCCAACACCCACCACTGCATTTCCCTGTGGAATGTCACACTCAATAGGCAGGGAGTTAGATAAATATTAGAACTGCTAAACAAACAGATTGATACAAATTATCTGGGAATTCTTTTTACACATTTCTGTCACTGCCTTTGTCTGTACAAATGGCTGGACTGAACTTTAGAAACTTTGTACTTGGTTCATTACAGAGGTGTACAACTAGGGTTGCCAGCCTCCAGGCGGGGGCTGGAGATTTCCCATTATTAAATCTAATTCGTTCATCTGGAGAAAATGGCCACCTGGAAGGTGGACTCTATGCCATTATATTATACTGAGTTCCAGAGGCGGGATCCAGCAGGTTCTCACCAGTTCCTGAGAGTAGGATACTAATTATTTGTGTGTGCCAAGAGGGGGTTACTAATTGGGTCTGCTTTTCTGTTGGAAATTCCATTAGGTCCAAAAATCATAAAGTCCTGTTGTTTCCTATGTGGCTGGTTAGCGAAGGTAGAAAACGTGATAATTCTCTCTGTTGGGCTGTTTTAAAAACATGTTTTAGAAATATGGTAAAGTTCCTTGTTTAAGGAAAGGATCCTTCTTTTGATTTCTAGAAACAAAATTAAGTATTTGAAAGTATTAAGTATTTGACAGGCAGTCAATTAGAATAGAAGTAGTTGTTTCTGTTGGCAGTAGACGACAGGACTAGCTATAATGAGTTTAAATTATGGACAGAAAGATACCAGCTGGAAATTAGGAACTTTTTTTACAGTAACAGAGAAATTATTAATGCCCCGCCCCTGGAATGCCCGGCCACGCCCCCCTCGTGCCCCGCCCAGCCCCATTGGCGCTACGCCACTGTTTGAATCCCACCACCAAGGGAACCTGTTACTAAAATTTTTGGATCCCACCACTGCTGAGTTCTCTCACCTCCACAAAACCCTGCCCTTCTCAGGTTCCACCCCCCACCCCAGATCTTCAAGTATTTCCCAACCTGGAACTGGCATCCCTATTTATAATGGATTCCATATTTTGTTGAAGTGGTTGTATAAATGGAACTGACGGGATCCCAGAGTTGTACTGGCTGAATTTTAGCCTTCATACAAGCTCGGCTACAATTCAGTGAGAGACGCCAGAAATAAAGATTCAGTACTTTCTTTCTCTACAGATTGAAGCAATGAAATCTTACCTATAAATCAAGTTTAATTGACATGTGAAGTTATCTAAATGTGTGTGCAAGTTTGTGTGGAGGGGAGGAGTGGAATGGTAATGTGTAAATATTGCATTACTAAAAGTCAAATAATCACCTACATTCCCAGTAACCTCTAATGGTCTAAAGATAACATAGATGATATGGTGCTTTGATACTTTGATACTTACTACTTGTGCGCTGTCATCCTTAATCCTCCGGATTAAAACAATCTCTCCATCTGCCTTCAGTAGTCCATAATTGTTGACTTTGGCTGTACCTATCTGCTGGCAGTCTACATAGAGAACTATCTGGCTTCTTTGGATACTCAAACTAATTTTGTGCCAAGCTCCATCAAACAGCTTTCCCACATCTTCAAAGGTAGTGACTGAGTCACCCGCGGCTGCTGCTGCATAATATACCTCCACTGCATGGCTTTCCTCCAAAAAGCGGAATCTAAGTTGATCAGCTCCATCTCTGCCAGTATTTGCCCATAAGTCCCACATCAGGGTGGATTGCCTGATTCTGAATGTAGAGACTATGGAGAACTCTTGGGGAAGGCCATATGGGAGCACAGACCTAGAAGAAACAGAAGACTGAAAATTTAATATCTAAGCAGACTGTCCCTAACATAACCACATTTTAAAACAAAAAAACAAACCCTATAAACGTATAAACAATATAGCTGCTTTACTCTGAACTAATTCAAGTTCCTTCAAGGCAGAATTTAAACCTCAGTTAATTATATTTTATCAGGAATGCTGTTTTTGATTTCCAATGTTCTAGTTTGCATTTCCTAATTCAAAATGTTTTTTCCAGTGTTCCCAATCAGAAATATGATTAGATATTTGAAAAAGAGTATAAAGTATTAATTTTGCCCATCTGATATTTGACACTATTTTCTTCAAATTAATCCAGAAGATGTGAGATTTTAAACACACTCTTTAAATGGAGAGAATTCTCCACTAACTGTATATCTCTCTGTTGAAAGGGCAGTGTGAATGCCCTTATAGTTAGGGCTGCAATAGATATTCACTTTGAAATTTCAAGTAGCTTGAAATATTTACCTTGTACCTATCGTTCCACTCCCAGAATGCTGATACATGGCATGTTCAGTCAGTTCTGGTAAAGCTCGGGTGACTCTGCCTATACCTTGGACAGTGAAAAGTGGTCACAGAGCTGAGACAGCTCAGTGCTACATGATAAAGTTCCAAGATTGATACACAAAAAAAGAGTGAAGTTTTCTGACTCATTGTACTTCCCAGGATCACTAAAACCTGAGATTACATTCTGAGGTAACTTTAAATTGCTGATCTGTGATCAAATCCTGAGAAAAATTTTTTTAATATAAAATTCAAGGTCTAACTGTGACCTTTAGTCCTGATAAACTGCATAACTTTTTTCTGCATAATTTTTTTCAGTGAACTTACATTCCTGTGAGATGCAATTTTAACATTTTCAGTGTGAACAAAACACCATGCAATCACATTCTTTTTCTGTCATGACAAAACTCTGTCCAGTAATTGCCAGCTTTTGCACTGGTTTACCAACAGCATGTGCTGTCTTGGAACTGAAAAGCGATTGGTGAGAACCATTTGATGACAGTGTTAAACTCTGAGGCTAGGTTTTAAAAATTTATCACTCAGCTTTAATCTAGGCTTATGCTGAAATCTTGATCTGTCACAATAGCTTTTTCTAACCTACCATTCAGAGTTGTTTTGAGATGTTTATTTACTTCCTGTCTTTCTTCTTCAAAGGAACTCAAAGTGAGAGAGGCAGCCAAGTTATACTCTTTTGCTCAGAACTAACAAAAACCTGGAACTGGTCCTAGCTACCATGATCCCAGATGAAAAGACAAATTGGCCGCACTTTTTGGGGGGTTTGTTTAACATACTTTATTTTTCTTGTAATACCAGGTTCCAACTGATATGCTGTTAGACCTCTCTGAGATCCTGGAACAATCTTGAATCCTGTATCACTCAACAGCCTTAGTTCTTCAAAAAGATCAACCACTAGGAAAGAACAACAGGCAACATTAAACTAGGATGAAACAAAAAGCATTATCAACAGGCCAAAAAAAGCCATCTCTAGATGTTTCAGGTACAAATAGAAGGAGAGCTACTATCACGGTAGCATGCTGCTTCAGTGTAATTGTAATCAATAATAATACACCCATTTATCTAATAGGCTCACTCAACAAACAAATTATGTACCAAGTTTCAGAAGGAAGGCAAAGCATAACACACTGTTGGAAAAGAGGAAGCAGAATAGTGTGGTACTCAAACCCTGTCTGTCTGAGACCACGAAAAAAGGTGTTTCAGCCAAGTCAGATCCTGGTGCACGAGTACTGTAGTCTGACATTATGTAGCAGGGGATGGACCTCCAGTATTTAACTCAGGTATAGCAATGCAGTATCTATTTGGTACTGCAACTTGTTGGAGTGAACGACTCAGCATGCCGGGATAACGGAGGGCGCTTCAGGGAGCAGCAGTGACGTAGGAGGTTAAGAGCTCGTATATCTAATCTGGAGGAACCGGGTTTGATTCCCAGCTCTGCCGCCTGAGCTGTGGAGGCTTATCTGGGGAATTCAGATTAGCCTGTACACTCCCACACACGCCAGCTGGGTGACCTTGGGCTAGTCACAGCTTCTCAGAGCTCTCTCAGCCCCACCTACCTCACAGGGTGTTTGTTGTGAGGGGGGAAGGGCAAGGAGATTGTAAGCCCCTTTGAGTCTCCTGCAGGAGAGAAAGGGGGGATATAAATCCAAACTCTTCTTCTTCTTCATTACTCTAAGTGTGTATATTTGTCTTAACTTGGGAGCTGTCCTCTGACCCCTACTCTCTCTCTGGCTGATTCTGCACAGGCAACAGGGTGCTGGATCAGCTAGCCATTTGTGATGGGGAAAGTACTCTTCAGTTGAGGCTTCTCTCTCTCCTTTTGGCTGCAACCTGAATCTACTGTGAACAGAATCTACTTGAATAAATGTAATTTCCACTTTTTGCAATGTACTTATTAGGAGATTTATTTACTTCTGTGACTGGGCAAATGCTGCCATTTTCGCCAAATGCCCCGGTACAATCACTGTGCTAAACATTTAAATAGGTTTCAGATCTGTTTAATCATAATGGTTGCCAGATCCTGGAGATTTTGGGATGGCGCCTGGGAAGGTCAGGGACCTCAGAGGGGTACAATGCCACAGAGTCCACCTTCCAAAGCATCCATTTTCTCCAGGAAAACTGATCTCCGGAGTCTGGAGATGAGTTGTAATTCTGGGGGATTCCCAGCTCCCACCTGGAGGCTGGCATCCCTTAAACAACCCATATACATCCTTGAAACAGCAGTTGTGAGACATCCTTTCCCTCGTGTTCAACCACCAGCCCACCTGGCTGTTTCGGCCACACCTGCTCCCTCCTCCAGTGGTGGGATCCAAAAATTTTAGTAACAGGTTCCCATGGTGATGGGATTCAAACTCTGGCGTAGAGCCAATGGGGCTGGGCGGGGCACGACGGGGGCGTGGCCGGGCATTCCGGGGGCGGGGCTGTGGCAAGGACGCAGCCACTGCGCCGGTACTTGGGTGGGAAACGAATGCACGCAGGCGCAGGCTGCCACGCACGCAGGTGCACCTCCTGCTAGACTGCTTCAAGTTCTGTACTCTACTGCTGAGAGGAGGGGCATAACTAAGGCAAAAATCACGTGGCAAAATCACCAATTATTAACCCCCTCTTGGCACACACAAATAATTAGTAACCTACTCTCGGGAACCTGTGAGAACTTGCTGGATCCCACCTCTGCTCTCCTCTCTCCTTCTCTGCTCACATCCTTTGTTGAGACTCTTCTTGACCTTTCAAAGGATTATAGTTTCCAGCATTGCAATTATGATTAAACAGATCTGAAATGTATTCAAATGTATGCCCATATAAGGGAGGAAGATATGTGGATGGTGATAGGTTGAATGGCACCTGGTCTCTTCCAACAAGGATTTTCAGCTGTGTAGCTCTAGGATGGACATTTATTTCACAAACCTTCTGTTTTCTTTGGACCTTCAGGAACTGGGGAAAGGTCTTTGTTTTCTCTCAAGGCAATAGCATCTGTAATAACCATTGGTGTGGGAACAGTGGGTTCTTCTCTCTCTGCGTAGTAGGTGAAATATGTTGATTCATAATAACCAGCTGTGATTTCTTCTGGATAATAAGGGTCAAGATAGCTTGTGATATAAGGGATGCTTTCTGTTGTGGTGCTGAAACCTTCTCCAGATACACGGCCATCAAAAATGGTGTTTCCCAGCTCTGGAATATGTGGATATTCTTTGGTATCCTTGTCACCTGGAACATTTTGTGAAAACAGATACTACAAAGGGGGCAAAAATATGTCAAAGCATGCATTCTCTCTGCCTATCAATGATTACTGGTATGCTAGTTTCTGGGGGAAATATAACAGCAATCTAGGAAATAAAATGATCTCGCTTCATGAAGATCTTCCAGGAAGCACACTGACTTCTGGACAAGCAGAAGGCTCTCATTCTCTTTAACGCCAGGGTATGGGATGACTCATAGTTGCACAGTCAAACTGGATGTGACCACAGCCATGTGTCTGACCAATGGTAGCCACCGCCATTTTGGAGAAGAATTTGGCCATTTTAAAAAGTGATGTACGGCAGGGCAGGATTATCTTCTCTCAAATTCTTCTCTCAAAATATCGCTGAGTCAGATCCATGGTCACTGAAACATCTGGTTTGACCTGTGTCTTGGATCACAGCCAACGCTAGTTACAATTTGGTCAACAAGGTGATTATTTTAGAAAAGAAACAGACTGTGCATATATTGTCAAAGGCTTTCACAGCCGGAATCACTGGGGTGCTGTGTGGTTTCTGGACTGTATGGCCGTGTTCTAGCAGCATTCTCTCCTGACCTTTTGCCTGCATCTGTGGCTGGCATCAGATCCTCTGAAGATGCCAGCCACAGATGCAGGCGAAATGTCAGGAGAGAATGCTGCTAGAACACGGCCATACAGCCCGGAAACCACACAGCACCCCAGACTGTGCATAGTCAACCATCAGAAAAAGTAAACTGGAATTGCTGAAATACAAGCTGTTGATAAAAGTGAAAGGGAGGAAAGACTTCTGTACAATGCTACTCCGGCTTGCAAAAAGATTATTTTCGCATCTCTGGCAGTTGTTGGGTAATCTTCAAGGGTAAACCCTGGCCGTTGTAATCTATTTTTATTTTCAGTATATCAGTGAACAGGAATATAGGAATGTATAGGCAGAGCAAATGGTTTTCATAATGGCAAAGATATTCTTTTGGACTAATCAATGGATTTAGTAGAAGATACCTGAGTCATATCCAGAAAAATCTAGTCCAGCCACGTAAACAAGTTCCAGAGCAAAACTGAAGAGTGAAAGTGTCCATTTCCATGTCACAGGTGAAAACTGAAGAGAAAAACAAAACACCTTGCTAGGAAATGAGACATCATAACGGTTATCGGAAGACAATACAAAACGAGGAGAAATGTTTTGTATGGAAGCCATCTATTCCTTCTTTATCATATTTGCTGCTCCACTTTTCCTACAAATACTGTAGGTTCAAATGGTCAAACATATACAGGATCTAATAATTATCATTAGCAATCCGTTCCCTCTGCTTTGGTTAACTTGCATTATCACCACCATTAACACATTATGTTTCTCTCTTGCTAAATGTCATCACACCCCTTTGATGTAAATGTCACCATACCGCTTTGCCCAACTCATGTTAATTGCCTTGCAAAGAGGCTTTGATACAAGCTTTAGAAGATGGTGCAACATGTAACAGTGCAGAGGCTCAGCTGTGATCTGCATGGTTCCTGGTTCAAATTCTGCCTTTGCTTTGAACTTGCTTGGTAACCTCAAGCAAGCCACCATCTCTCGGTCTCAGCCACCCACCTACAATATGTCAATAATACTGGCCTAAATAAACTCAAAAATTCCAGGAACTACAACACAGTGAAATGGACCTACGTTTTTGTGTAATATACCATTTGCAAGAGGAATTTTCTGTGGGCAATGTGGAGAAAAAATTGTTACAAATGGAAAATAGATATATCTTTAAATTCCAGACAGATAGAATAGGTCTTAACAAAGCACTGGATTTCGCATGTCATCTGTAAGATCGACGACAGCTGCACAGGTGGTTTCAATAATACTGGCCTACTATATAGGGCTGTTGTAGGGAATATACTGTAAAAGGAGAACATGTGTGAAGCATTTTGAACATTGAAGGCACTATATGAATGAGAAATATTATTATGGTGAATCCCATAAATCCTCTGGTGTTCCCAGAAGGGCTAGCTGAGAAAGGTTGACTTCTTCCCTTCCCACTACATTCCTCACTCTCAGCTGCTCTTCAGATATGACGTAGGCAACATTCTGGTCATGCTGAGATAGCTAAACCCATGTCACGCCTGCTTCAATTACTTTCTCTATTCCATTTTGTGCTGTTTCAGTTCTTTGCAAGGAAAAGAAAGTCACATGAGCTATCTCTTGCTGAATCTACAACCAAAAGCACAAATTAAGAGGCCATTCTTCTGAGCCTTTTTAATTAATCATATTCAGTCCCACCATCTATTCTATGCTAATTTCTCCATTGCATCCTTTCCATGTTACTGAGACACCAGCAAGCACATATGAGCGGTCTTCTGTTTTGTTCTGTCAGAGTGAAAAGAGAGACATTCTAAAACTCTGATGAAAAATGGGCAGGTGAAGGACTAGATCCGTGGTGGTGAACCATTGGCACTCCAGATGTTCATGGACTACAATTCCCAATTGGCCGTGCTGGCAGGGGATGATGGGAATTGTAGTCCATGAACATCTGGAGTGCCATAGGTTCACCACCACTGGATTAGATATATATTTCAAATAGAATCCATCAGTTCACAAATGACACAAGTGACAAAAAATATAGGTGAGCTGGGATCTGATTGTTAACCCACTGGCCACTGATCTACCAAGAAACCTTATACATTAGAATTGCCTTTTGACTTTCAGCCACGGACAGCACCAGCTTAAATGCTATAAGGGCCACCTGAGAATGTGGCTTATGGTATTGCCCAAGTGAATATGGGTGCGATTTCCTCTGAAAATCTGAAATGAGAAATTACAGCATCCATACCTTCGAAGTTGAGTCTTCCATAGCTTTCAGGTTGTTGAACCCCTTCAAGGAAATATTGTCCTCTTATTATCCAGAAGCTCCAGAAATTAAATTTGTGTGACCTTTATTTCTTTCCTTTTCATAGCTGTGTATTCCACCTTCCTTGATTCTGTCCTGTCTCTGGTTTAATGAAAGAGAATTTTGCTTTCAGTTTGGTTCTGTTTGCTTCTGACCATCAGATGACACATTCTGCTCTCTAGATGCCATGAGCATCTTCAAGGAATCCCACAGTAGTGAGAAATATTTGACTCCACTCTCAGACAGCTTCAGTTCAGTTGGGCACGTCACTGCATCTCCGTTTCTCATCACCCCTCTACCATTTCAGCAGGTAGTGTCTGATGGATGACTTTACAAGTATGCACTATTTTTTCATCTCTCCTAACTTACTCTTTGGAATATTACTTGAGCAACCGTTTAACTGAATGCGGTTTCTGTTCTTTGGACCTGTGCATCACCTTCTACTTACAAAGATGAGCACTTTCATGCTCTACCCAAAACTGCTCTCAATTTTTTCAGCCATCCGTAGTGAACGTATTCGACAATGTTTTATGTGTATTTGCGAGCATTTAATGGGATGCTCCAAAAATACATACACAAACGCACACAGGTGCTTTCCTGTGCTTTCCAGTTCCATCCCCCTCCCCAGCCAGATATAAATCTTACCTTCCCAAAGAAGAGGAATGAGAATTTTTTTAGTAGGGGTGGCTTTTTAAAGTAGAGATTAGGCTCTTTCTTGAACTGAAAATTACTCTTCCTATTTTTCCCCAGCATGACTTTATGCTACAGTTAGTGGCAACTGTTGGTTTTTAGCCTCTTGAAGTGAATCAGAAGACCGATGAAATTACAGTTTCCATCAGTACCAGCTAGCCCAGTGATGGCGAACCTATGGCACGGGTGCCAGAGGTGGCACTCAGAGCCCTCTCTGTGGGCACTCATGCACAGAGTTCATCATGTGGGAGGGGAGTGGAAAATCATCCCCCCCCCACACATCTAGGCTGGTCTGGGCATGATCCTTTACCTGGGAGTAAGCTCGGTTGCTGGCAATGGGACTTGCTTCTGAGTAAACCCTCCTAGGATCGTGATTCACCCATTGGAAGCATTGCACAGTTGCTTCACTAAGCTTACTCCTCAGTAACGCGTGCCTTGGAGCCAACCATTTTTTCTAAACCAAAACCTCAGTATTCAGGTTAAATTGCCGTGTTGGCACTTTGCGATAAATAAGTGGGTTTTGGGTTGCAATTTGGGCACTTGGTCTCGAAAAGGTTAGCCATCACTGAGCTAGCCAGTTAAGCTCTGCATCTATTCCAGCACGTCCATGTTATTGCAAAATCCACTTGCAAAAAATGCATTTTGTCGCAAAACCCAATTTATTGCATACAGCAAAAGGCTCTCAGTTATTGAACAAACCAGTATGATACATATGATATTCAATATTTTAACACATATATAAAGAAACATACTAAACAAGTAGACAAGTAAAATGTCAGGCAGAATGGAAGTATGAATCAAAACTAGACAGTTTATACTGGGAAAGGTCCGTGTAAAATTAATGTTGTAACTGCCACATGTTAACTGGTAATACCCACAAGCAGCAGCTACCTTTTTCTTATCACCATGGCTGAGTGGTAGGGCATCTGGTTTGCATTCCAAAGGCACGCAAGTTCAGTTCCCAGCATCTCCAGTTAAAGGATCGGACAGCAGTTGATTTGAAAGACCTCTACCTGAGACCCCAGTCACTACCAGTCGGAGCGGATAATATCAACTCGGATGGACGCAAGGTCTGATATCAATATAAGGCAACTTCATGTGTCCCATAATATGGGATCGGGGGAGTAGAATTTCCACATTAGTGGGTGTGACTCTTAGATACCAACTGTTTTTAAACAGAATTTGTTACTGTCTATTCCCATAGTTGTTGTTTTTTTTTAAAAACCCCACATTTGTATTAGCTTTTTGTTTTTTGGCAATGCTTCTCCAGTTCCTTGTAAAAATTACAGATGGGAAGCCAACATCCCAGATTCTGGGTCATGCAAATAATGAGAAATTGCAACTAGGGGATGCCTCAGAATTCTTTTTATTAGTGGATGAAAAGAAATACAGGTTTACATCACTGTACCAGTTGAACATCTGCATTCAGGACTGCATTCAAGATTTCAAAGGCAGTTCCATTAGGGCAGTGGTGGCGAACCTTTGGCACTCCAGATGTTATGGACTACAATTCCCATCAGCCCCTGCCAGCATGGCCAATTGGCAGGCAGGGGCTGATGGGGAGTAGCGAATCCATATCTGGAGATGCTGGAATTCCTACGACATCTGATGGACTTGTGTGGCAGGATGGCCCTTAAAGCCATGTGTAACTGAGGCCAGATTTTTCCAAAAAGTTTGTTCACATAATTCCATTTCGTGCTGTATATCCCTCCTCTCGTGGCACCTTGACTCTGCTGCTATTTACACTCCCCCCACCCCGAAAAAAAATCTGTATATCATGAGATCCCAAGAGGAACCATTACGTTTGCATGTGAAGATGTGGACTCCAATTCACCAAAGTTCTAGGCTGGGGCAAACATTTGTCAACCTCTAGGGCAGTGGTGGCGAACCTATGGCACGGGTGCCAGAGGTGGCACTCAGAGCCCTCTCTGTGGGCACGCGCAAACAGAGTGCCCCCCCTCCACATCTAGGCTGGCCTGGGCCGCTGGGCTCGATTATTGCCATTAAACCTAAGACCTAGTTTTGGGAAAGCAGTGTAGGTAACCCTGTTAAGCACTGTTAAACCCAGTGATTTTCATGCGAAGAACTAAACCACAATCCTTTACCCGGGAGTAAGCTCGGTTGCTGGCAATGGGGCTTGCTTCTGAGCAAACCCTCCTAGCATCGTGATTCACCCATTGGAAGAGTTGCGCGGTTGCTTCAAAGCAAAGCCACCAACTACCACCAAGCTTACTCCCCAGTAACGTACACCTCGGAGCCAACCGTTTTTTCTAAACTAAAACCTCAGTATTCAGGTTAAATTGCCGTGTTGGCACTTTGCGATATAAATAAGTGGGTTTTGGGTTGCAATTTGGGCACTCGGTCTCAAAAAGGTTCGCCATCACTGCTCTAGAGTGCCTCTAGATTCTTGTATATTTTTGTTACTTCACAAGTCTATTGTGAGGGAAAGAGTGGGGTGGGAAGAGTGGGCTCTGCTGCCCTGAGTTCCTCCTGGAAAGAAAGGAATAAGAAAGGAACATTAAAGGAAGATGCGAGGGAGAGAACGGCAATTAATCCCAGCTGTCTGGTGCCCTGATTTTAGTATTTGACATTTAATGACTGACATTTTAATATCTGATATTCACCCCCATCTAAGTTTGGCCCCCAGCCGACGTCTCTCTAGTCCCCAAAGCTGTAGGTTGCACCACACCATGCCAGGAGGCGCTATTGCCCCACTATCATAGACACCATAAAGAGAAACTAGGCAATAGGGCGCAGGCGCCGTTGCAACAGCAGGAGGGACGGAGTCTTGTGTCGAAGTCCGGCTGACTTTGCAATGTCCAGGCAACTGCTGTCCAGCCCCTGGGGTCTTCTCAGCAGAAGGGTCTTGCCCGGCTGTAGATCACTGCGCGCCATGTCCTCTGCAGCTCAGCCGCCCAGCTCAGGTTTGTAGTTCGGGTTTCCTCCCTGCGTTAAGGAAAGCGCGCCGTTCGCCTCTTCCCGGGGAAACCCTGCAAGGCGTGCGGAGATCCTGAAATGCACAACCGTTGCCCTTTGCAAACAGACGCAATAGGCGGAGAGGCAGCCACGGTGTCCCCTTCGGGTGGAAAACGTCGCAGTAACTTAGGGCAACCCTAAAGGGTTTTCAAAGCAATTTGTGCGTATTTTGCAATCTCACAGCGACGCCTGCAGGCCAAGTTTTAGCGCTGGGGAAAAAGTTCAAAAACCTGTAGAGGAAGGGTAGGAAATGGGTAGGAAATGGATAGGAAAGCTGACGGTGGCATTTTCAGAAGGGTAGAAAAAATTTCAGCCATTACTCTGTAGCAGTTCAGAAGAACTGAACAGAAACAATAGGGGAGCCAGCCGACCCCCCCCCCCCCCCGCTCTGCGTGTGCACCAAACTATGGCTGTCCCAGAAAAGAAGTTCTCAGCCTTTGTGGTTGATTCGCATCCAAGGTGTTTCAAAAGTGGCTGTAGGGGAGCAAAGCAGAATAGGAGCTTTGGGGTCCCTTATAATGGAACTGTTAGCAGTTTTATAAGTTCTTATGCAATGTCATGAATGGTATAGTGGTTAAAGTGTAGGACTAGGACCGGTGAAACCCAGGTTCGATCCCCACTCACACCATGGAAGCTTTTGGGCGACTTTGGGCTAGTCATACCTTCTCAGCCTTGACCCTAGGTTGCATTTAGATGGGAGACCACCAAGAAATACCAGGGTGGTGACATGGCAAGCAATGGTAAATCACTTCCTAAGGTCTCTTGTCTTGAACTTCCCAGCAGGGGTCACCACAAGACAGGTGGCAAAAATGTAATATCATAAAGGCTTTTATATGCATCATCATCTGATAAAACAGCCTCCAAGTCATGAAAGCTTGTCTCAGTTAAGCAGGTAGCCTTTCAGGTGGCCCAAGACTTCCATATGTTCAGGAACCACTGGGTAAACTGTGTGTAAAGAGCAAGGTTCAGATTTCCCACATGGAGGATTCTGGAATGGGCCTCTTTTGAAGTGAGTGGCTGTTGAACAATCGATCTGGGTCAAAGTGCCACCTTTTTCGCTACCTGGGGTTGTACACCCTTAACTGTGTGAAAGCATACATTCGACAAACTTGGATTTTTCTCTGCTGTGATAGACAAAGCTTTGCTTGCTGAATGCCCGCTCATAATTAAAAGTAGAGTAGAGAAGCCCTGCCGGCAGGAAAAGGTGATGGAAGAACATTCTAGGAAAATGGGAGCAGGCAGAATATTGGTGACATGTTTATTCTAACCACAGTTGGTGGTTGTAATATTGCTTGTTCAATCTATTGACGTCCAACAGCTAGACCTTGAAACCCAGATTTCCTTCAAGCCGTGAAAACTTTACTGTCATTTCCACCCCTCCGTTCAGATTTATAAGTCTTTAATGCTCACATTGCAGCCATATATACAAACAACCGTAGTGGCTGCTCCTGCGAATAGTTTCAGTGGGACTCAGCCAGGCTTAAGATGCGCAAGCGGGATTGCAGAATTGTCAGATAACATTTCAGTGTGAAAAGCAGTCAGTGATAATGATCCCGCATGGGATATCTTTATTATTTCAGATGAGGGTATAACGCCAAGAAAGGGACTTTCTGAAGGCCACCCACCGAGCACTTCATGGCTCTGCAGAGATTTGTAGCAATGTCTCCCACACCCGTATCTTTCAATAAACATTGAGAACTAAAAAGCTTATTGGTTTCATCAAGAGATGATCCCCCCCCCCCCCCCCGCCCACTCTGTAGCTTGAACATCTGTCTCTGTTGCACTGTGGAAACAAATCTTTGCCTGTTGTCAATTTTCAGATCCCTCCTTTTTAGCCTCTGATGTCATCATTTCTAGGAGAGCCTGGGGGTAGTTTGCACGTGATGAAATTTGTTCCTCTACTACATACCATGTTCTGATATATCTCTCGGGACCACATGAAAACATAATGAGTGAGGCACATCTTCCGCCGTCGCCCCCCCCCCCCCCGCCCCCAGCAGCGTATCGTGCGGTGTATAATTTCCAGGCTAATTGTGCTGATAAATAATAATTGTCTGTTGTCAAGTTGACAACCCCAGGAGCACAGGAATTTCAAGACAACAAATGGGCAGAGGTGGTTTGCCATTGCCCTCCTCTGCATACTAGCCCCAGACTTCCTTTCTCGCCTCCCATCCCGGTACTAACTGCTGTCAACAATTATTACCTCACAAGCTCTGAAAAGCTCAGGCTAGGCAGGGCTGTTCAGCCTGCTAGCATATTTCACTGGCTATGTATGGAGTGGCCGCAATTATTGTTTGACTGGAGATGCTCATGGAAGGCGAGAAAGATCTTTTGAGTGTTTATGGAGCTCGATGTCTAAATGAAATTAAAGATACTTCAGTGTCGAATTTTTAATGCTGTGTTCTGATATTTTAAAATCTGGTGTTGCATTTTGCTTTTTGAGAAAGTAGTCTTTCTTACTAATTGTTGCACCAGGATCCATTGTTTATATATCACTGTGACTGATTGTAAACAGATGGTTAATAGTGGAATCCTAACCAAAGTTATGCCACTCTAAATCCATTAAAGCCAACGTTTACCTGTGTTGAAGATTGTACTATCAGCCTTATATCATTTCTCTGTCTGTGGTTGAACATCAGAAAAAAAATTGTCTCACAGACACAAAAAAGAACCCAAAAACTTGTTTACCAAGATGTTTTCTAAAAAGTGTGAATTCTGCATCTGGTGTTCCCCTTACAAATTGATTTATTAGGCATGAGAGTAACAACTGGTTTTAATCTGTTCAACAAATGTAATAATTCCTATTGTTCTGTGAAGGGAAAAAATTGCCTCATGACTGATTAATGTCAAATAAATTCTTAACGACTTTTTGGGTCAGTGATACAGAGTGAAGAGGTAGTGAACTTCATTCTGTTTTCAGTTATCAACCACATTAGCCTGGGATAACTCCATGTGCATTAATAGATTACTTTGGCATGAGGAAACTGCAGCAATAATGAGAAGTAGGATTTAAAGAGCCCGTGTGGTGCAGCAATTACGAGAGGTTGACTCTAATCTGGAGAACTGGGTTTGATTCCCCACTCTTCCGCATGACGCTTGCTGAGTGACCTTGGGCCAATCACAGTTCTTTCAGAACTCTCTCAGCCCATGGACAGGCTTGAAACCCCTACATGGTTGCCATAAGTCAGCTGTGACTTGACAGTACACATGCACAGAATTGTAAACATGCTGAGTTGCTATCTTGGTTCCAAAAGGTGGAGACCTATAGCTGGAGTTAGATGTACTGGGGACCAGAAATTAATTGTGCATGCTGATTCTTTTGGTTATTTGTAATGTGAAGTGGAATTTATGCTTCACCACCCCCATCCCGCCATTGTGAGGTAAGGTAGCAACTAGAGATTCGGCATTTTCCATGATGGCATCTTGCCTCTGGAATCCCCTTCCCCTTGAGGTTTGTGTGGCGCCTATGTTACTTTCTTTTAGGTGCCAGGCCCAAACAACTCTTTTTACCCAGTCTTTTAATTAGGGTTTTTTACCTGCTTTTTAATGTTTTGTTTTATGGCTATTTTTATGTGACCAATGGCTTGTTTTTAATCTTGTGATGTCGTTTTAATTGTAAGCTGCCTTGAGCAGGTCTCTGAAGAGGTGGCATGGAAGTATCCTAAATAGAAAATAAACAAACAACCGCATCTCTTCATGGGAGATTAGATTCACGGGTTCCATTTTGGGAACTCTTGTATTATGTGAATGAGGTCTGTGTTCCAACGGTCTGGAGCAACTGGAAAACCAGCATTCTGGATAACATTCTTGAGGTACACGTTCCTGCTGTCCTCCATATGTGTTCTTTTCACTTGGGCTGTGATATTGGAAAAGGGCTAAAGAGAGGCCCATTTCTCTTCCATGAAGATGGAACCAGTTGCTTTCCCTTCCAGTATAATAAAGACAACATTGGTTAATGCGTCAGAATGTGGGGTTGATGAGCTTCTTATAAAACTAGACACAGTTCTGGTGGTGACTGCCTGTCCTTGAACTATTTAATACAAAAAAACTTCAATTTATGGCTTTTTCATGCAAATTTGTGATCTGTTGCTGTACCCATTCTTCCTCTCAACAGCTGCTCAATATTATTAATCCCTAGGAAGTGCTTTTTGTGCCTTGATTTTATTGCTTGTCTCCAAATCTGGCAAATGTCCTTCTTTTGTTAATCACATGCACATCAAAATAAGTTAAATTGAAGCCAATCTGTACTGTTAGAAATTATAGAAGCGATATATTAGCTTCAGCAGTGGCGTGGGAGGTTAAGAGCTCTTGTATCTAATCTGGATGAACCGGGTTTGATTCCCAGCTCTGCCGCCTGAGCTGTGGAGCCTTATCTGGGGAATTCAGATTAGCCTGTGCACTCCCACACACGCCAGCTGGGTGACCTTGGGCTAGTCACAGCTTCTCGGAGTTCTCTCAGCCTCACCTACCTCACAGGGTGTTTGTTGTGAGGGGGGAAGGGCAAGGAGATTGTAAGATCCTTTGAGTCTCCTGCAGGAGAGAAAGGGGGGATATAAATCCAAACTTCTTCTTCTTCTTCTTCTTCTTTAATTGATATTTTTAAAATGTCACCAGTTTAACAGCACATGTTAACTCTTTAAAATTGAATTTGCTGTATTAACAGAGGACTCTTTTAAAAATGGGATTATTATTCATCAGGGTTTCTGTTTTTGCTTGTTTTGTTATTTCAGGGCAAACGAATGTGATTACTGAAATTCGTGGGACTGTGATGACCATTGGCATTAACAGGCCGGAGGCCAGGAATGCCGTGAACCAGGAGACGGCACAGTTGCTGTGGCAGGCTTTCAAATCCTTTGAAGAGAATAGTTCACTAACTGTGGCAGTGCTTCATGGCTTGGGTGAGTTTCCGATACTTCAATGTGCACCTCTCATCTGAAATCAATTCCATACTTGATGTTCTTCTGTTAAAAAACTATGTTTGTTAAGAAAAGGTCAAAAACCTGTAGAGGAAGGGTAGGAAATGGATAGGAAAGCCAATGGTGGCATTTTCAGAAGGGTAGAAAAAATTTCAGCCATTACTCTGTAGCACTTCAGAAGAACTAGACCAGGGGTAGGGAACCTTTAACACTCAAAGAGCCATTTGGACCCGTTTTCCACGGGAAAAGAGAACACTTGGAGCCGCAAATAATTTTTGACATTTAAAATAAAGATAACACTATATATATAGGGTTTTTTTAACCTTTTACTCTGCTCATTCTGAGAATCGCATGGATGCGCCCGCCCTGCTGCCTGCAGGGCAGGCAAGGATGGGGCCGGCGGCTCGGCTCGTGGAGCCACAGTGCAAGGGCAGAAGAGCCGCATGAGGCTCTCGAGCCTCAGGTTCCCTACCCCTGAACTAGACAGAAACAATAGCAGAAAGGGGGTTTCATAAAAACCAGCTCAACCCTGTATTAGAACTAGGGCACAAATGGTTGTGTCTGAAATGCTACATAAATAAATAAAAATCTGCTAGCAACTCAGATCTGGAGCAGTTTACATAGGCAATAGGAAAGGGCTGTCAATGTTGCCCATCTGTGCTTCTGTAACTGTAATTGGTGGGGGTTGTCCTTAAAGGTAGCTCAGAAGTTTCAGTTGGTATAAACATGAACGCTTGAAGTTGCTTTGTACTGAGTCACACTGTTGGTCTATCAAAGGCTGTATTGTCTGCTCTGATTGACAGCGTCTTGCTAGAGTCTCAGGCTGAGGCTTTTCGCATCCCCTACAGCCTGATCTATTTTAACTGGAAAGGATGGAACATCTTATGAAGGAGCCATTGCCCTACTCCCAACAGTATAATGTAGCCACATGGTGTTCCATTGATGGGCATACCCATATTATTTTAAAGCAGTTTCATTGACTTTACAGATGGTTCCCTGGCTCAATTCAAAGTAAAGCCCTTCATGACTCATGTACTTGAGGGATCTCTTCTTCCTGTCTGAGCCACCTTAGGAGCTCTGCGTGATTCATGAGTGGGCATTCACAGTCAAAGTTGCCTTCTTGATGGCAGCCTCCATTCTACAAAATATGTTGCCTAAAGATATGTGTAACCTTTTTAATTTGCTAGCTTTTCACAGTCCTGCACAAGTTATCTCTGTCAGAGGGCTTTGTATGACTATTTTTTTGGATGAAGTACTAATGGACATACTAGTTTTGTCGTGTATTGTGAGATTAAATGTACATCCATTTTGAGAGAGTCAGGGCTGGTTGTAAGCTGATTTGAACACACTGGAATGTAGTTACTGGAATAAAAAAATCAACTTTACCCACAAAATGTTTTGTGGGTAAACTTAAAAATGTAAGGTAAGAATTCACACACAAAAAATGGAATCAGTAGAACTAAACTTCCAATTAATTCTGTTTTTTAAAAATATATATTTATTGCTTGTTACTTCACAAAATAATCATACATTCTCTAATATATACAGTAAATGAAACCTCAAAATTGATAGATTATCCTACATACAACAACTCCTACGTTACACTCATACCATAATCCTTACAAAGAAAAAGAAGAGGAAAGAAAAACAAAAAACCAGATGGTAGAAAGTAGGCTAAACAAACCTACATGAATTATCTATGTAGCTTTTCTATCACAAACACTAATAACTAAACAACATTTTTATCATGCATATAACACACAAAACATAAAACATTTACCTCCTCTAAAAGACTTCCCTCAAGAACCTTATAAATTCTTTCCAATCATTCATAAACAACCAAACTTAGTTTTAAAGTTACTCCTTCTCTATATTCTAATTTCCACTTTATTGTTTAAAAAGATATTCCTGTAACTTCCAATTAATTCTGAAAGAAGAATTGTTGAATGTTAGTATTTTATACCATATAGTAAACCATAGTTGTGAGTTGTGATACTTTAGTTGTGTGTCCTGTCTTCTAAAGAGAGCCTCTTGCATATTTCACAGTACATAAAAATACTCTCCCCTCTTCGCTGGTCCAGTTTGAGGCAAGATGGGGTTTTTTCTTATCCCTAGATTTTAGCAGTTATCACTCTGAGGGCAATTGTCTTTGTTGGTGGATGATATGAAGGCTTAGTATCAGACATTCAGTGGGAATTGTGTGGGAATTGAGTGGGAAACTCCCATACTTTTTTCTTGTGACTGGCATGTGTATAGAAGTGGCTTTCGCCTCTGCCTCCCGTACCGGCTACTGTTTTCACTTTCTCAGACTGCCTCATGAAGCCACTGTTGTCTCCACTGTGAAACTGACATGCAGTGTGTAAGTAACGTGATTTGTCAAACAGAGTCTGTTTCCCCCTACTCTTGTCATCACTAGTGTAGAGTGGTGCATATCCAGCCCCCTTCAGGGTTTATATTGTGAGATTTTCGTACTTTCCCCCCTTCATCTAAAGCTCACTGAACCTGTTGCTGTTTTGTTCTGAGGGGTTGAGAGTTAGTAGGTAGACTGTGTCAGGAATAGCACAGGGGGTAAAGATTGGTTTTGCAGCGTGTGTGAGTTAAGTGTCATCAAGTCACATTTGACTCATGGTGACCCTTGTGAATCACTGTCCTCCAAAACGCCCTGTTGATAACAGCCTTGCTCAGGTCTTCCGCACATGCAGAATAATGCACTTTCAAACTGCTTTCAGTGCTCTTTGAAGCTGTGCGGAATGGCAAAATCCACTTGCAAACAGTTGTGAAAGTGGTTTGAAAACGCATTATTTTGCGTGTGCGGAAGGGGCCTGAGGGTTGTGACTTCCTTTATAGAGTCAGTCCATCTTTTTCTGCTGCCTTCAACTTTTCCTAGCCTTATTTTATTTTCCAGCGACTCTTGTCTTCTCATAACGTGACCAAAGTAGGATAACCGCAATTTTAAGTTTCAGGAGGAGAGGGGAACTGACAGGAATTCCCCTCGTCTCTGAACTGCTGTTCCATCAGGGAAGTCCTCAGCTGGATACCTACCTGCTTATGCAGTGTTCGTCATTATAATTACAATTTTCTTTTTAGAGATAGAAAAGAAGGGTTCAGTTTGAATCTGAAGCAGCTGAGTTTTTGAAGAGCTAGGCAGAAAGATTACTTAAACAAGGAAGATTTGTATTTTTTTTAGGCACTGTCCCCCAAGGATGTATATACAAAGGGTTATTTACAGAATGCTGATTTGATTGAGAAAATTATAGAGTTAGGTCTTACGCCTAGAGCAGCGGTCCCATGTGTTAAATGAATATCTGGTCGAGGCCCACTTTGTGGGCTTTCGTGATCTGGAGTTGGCAAGTGATTTCTGTACCACACGAGAGCTGGATAGCAAAGTAAATATATGGGCACCAGCACTTCGGTCCTGGTGAATGAAACTACAGCAGCTCTTTCTTCTGTTTCCAGAGCACACAAAAGTAATTATTCCTCTGCCACACAAGAAAAGGTTTGAATTAGCTGCTTCTGCGGTGGAGGAGGAAGGAGACATGGTTTCGGTGATACAGGATGATACAGTGTCGTGGCTTATTCATTGTTAGGAATCCTTTGAGTTAAGTCCTTGGTTGTGGTTAAGATTTTAAAAAACACACAATAAAATGGCATGCCCTTATTGGGCCATGTTTAGATGATTTGTTTTTTTAAAGTTCAAAAACTGCCACATTTCAAAAAAAATGTTTTTGCTATTTATTTACTTTTGTTTAAAATATCCTTTTGTATCCATCTAATTATTGATAAGGCAGTGTATAGCAGTACCCAAGCTACAACCCAAGCAACATGAAGGAAGGGACTTTGCAGCCTATGGTCGATATTGGGGTAGTACATAAACAAGAAGTCTTTTTTTAAATGAAACTAAGTCCTCAGGACCAGATGAATTGTATGCAGGGTTTCTAAAGAAACTTGCGGATGTAATTTCTGAGTCTGTGTCCATTATTTTTGAGACTTCCTAGCAAACAGGTGAGGTGCCAGAAGATGGGAGGCAGGTAGATGTTCCTGTATTCAAGAAGGGGGAAAAGGAGGATCTGGATAATTGTTGGCCCCGTCAGCTTGACATCGGCCCCTTCCGCACACGCAGAATAATGCATTTTCAAACCACTTTCACAACTGTTTTGCAAGTGGATTTTGCTATTCCGCACAGCTTCAAAGAGCATTGAAAGCAGTTTGAAAGTGCATTATTCTGCATGTGCGGAAGGAGCCATCAGCAGTTTACATGATGATTCCATATTGGATGGGAAAAAATCTAAGGCTATCTACTAATTTGTGCCTCCTTTAAGATTCCCAGAATAGGGGATGCATTTTTCTCAATCTTTTTGGAGTGAAGAAGCCTTGGGGAAACAGGCACTTATCCAGAATTCCCGTCTTATTGAATTTTATGATATGCCTTGGAATATATCATACGATACACACGGGGTAAGAAGAGTGGGAAGACTCTTCGAATGTTCGTGTTTATTTTATATAAACTGTTTATTATATGTTTGGCTAGCAATTTTGCATGTTCCATCTTCTGATTATAGCTACCAGACTACCAGGCTGGCTCTTGCAAACAGAAGGATAGGATTAGCGCCCCCCACATTCTTTGCTTCTGGTATCATGTCCTTGTGAACAGAGAGTTTGAATTTAGCTGTTAGGCCTATCAGTGGCTATTAGGTATACGTTCCTTTTTTAAGTCTTTTAGTCTTGCAGAGTGAAACACATGCTCTCAGTAACAGAAACAGTGCATCTCTAATGGCTTGACCGTTAACAAAAGGCAGATCTCCCACAACACTTTACAAAAATTGTTCTATAATCAAATCCTTTTTTTTTTTTTTTTTGGTCTTTTCCTTGTGGTGTTCGTAGGAGGCAATTTCTGTGCTGGTTATGATTTGAAGGAGCTGGCCCGCAACCCAGCCTCGGTCAAATTCGAACAAGATGTCACAAAAGGTCCTGGTCTGATGGTATGTTCTTGGAAACAGTCTGGGGGGAAATCCTGACAGTTCTGTCAAACTGAAGTCCATTTCCATGGCTGCCTTGCATTTCGCTATGGAAACCAGCAACCAGGGAAAAAAAAAACGGGGATGGGAGAGAGAAGGAATCTTCTCATCTATGAGAGTAACTAAAACCAAATGGGGTTGTTTTTTCCCCAACGGAAAAGTTATATGTCCAGTCCCTGTAAACTTGGAAATTATGTGCGCTATTCCCTGCTTTTTATATAAATGTGAATTATGTGGTGCAAATGAATATAGACCAGGGGCAGGGAAACTTTAACACTCAAAGAGCCATTTGGACCCGTTTTCCACGGGAAAAGAAAACACTTGGAGCCACAAATAATTTTTGACATTTAAAATAAAGATAACACTATATATATAGGGTTTTTTTTTTACCTTTTACTCCACTCATTCTGAGAAGCGCATGGATGCGCCCGCCCTGCTGCCTGCAGGGCAGGCAAGGATGGGGCCGACGGCTTGGCCTTGCTGGCTGCCGGGAAAGCGCCCGCCCCGCTCCAATGGGGCGGGCAAGAGGGGAAGCCTGCGGCGTGGCCCAGCCGACCGTGGGCAGTTGGTGCGCCCGCCCTGCTGCCTGCAGGGCGGGCAAGGATGCGGCCGGCGGCTCGGCTCGTGGATGTCATGCCCCCACAGAGCCTTTGTTTATTTCCCCTTTAGTTTCCCCACAGTTAGTATGGGTTTAGCTATGTTTTGTACAGTATTCAGTGGGAGGGAACCGAATTTAGTTCTGTCCCTTTAAGAAGCCCTAGGGCTGGTGTTCTACGGCAGTTATTACCCAGCAACCTGTCTGATTTGGCAGTTGGGGGCCAACGGAAGCTGGGTGACAGCAACAAGTTAGACAGTCCAAGATGTTTTAGACTCTCAGTATTTAACAGTCAAAGATGTTATAGATTCACAGTATTTAAGTTAAACAGTTATAGATGTTATAGTCTCACAGTATTTACAATAAATTCCAGACTCCAGAAAGTTTCTGCAACAAAGTAACCTTTATTTAGTTAGACCCGGGAGGAGTCAGGGTCTGTCAACATTGTTACAATTAAAGCTTTAAGTATTGAACTGTTAACTGAGTCAGTGAGTCTTACATTCTGCTTTGGCCGGGTGCAGGCACCTAAATAACCACCTGGGGAGCAGAACAGTGGAGCCACAGTGCAAGGGCAAAAGAGCCGCATGCGGCTCTCGAGCCGCAGGTTCCCTACCCCTGGTATAGACCTTCCATTATACAGAGAAGAGGAAAAGCAGAGAATAGCCATCCCCATATAAGGGTTAGACAGATTCATGCAAGAGAAGTCTGTCCGTTGAAAATACTCACAACTGAAGGGACTGTGCATGTGTAAAGGCTGTGTACTTTTGAATACCAAGTGCCAGGAGTAACAGAGGAGAGGTGTTTCCTCCATTTTCTGCTGATAAGCTTCCCAGAACCACATGGCTAACCTGATCATAGTCGGAAGCTGAATGTTCCCGTGGTGGCGAACCAATTGGCCATGCTGGCAGGGGCTGATGGGAATTGTAGTCCATAACATCTGGAGTGCCAAAGGTTCGCCACCACTCACTAGGTGGACTTTTGAATGGATTTTGTCAAGAATTTTAAGAAAGTTTGAAGAAGACATATAATGAAACATGTTTTCGAAATAATTTTAAAAACATATGAACAGTTCAGCCATTCATTGGAGATAGCTATCGTGATGGATAGATATTCACAGTGTTTCTCTCCAAATGTATTTTGCCCGATAGTTTCGGTTCTAAACTGTGTGTGTGGGCTGCACTGAATCAAAACTCTGCACGCACAAAAAAAGTTGTATTCTGCAGCAGAAAGAGCACTGGGCATAAGCATTATGCTTAGTTTGCATAATCTATTGTGCTTTTCTAGTTACTAAGCAGAGGGGAGCGAGAAACCGGGCACCAAAACTTTCTTCCCCAACTGCCATGAATTATATTCAAAATGACCTCTGTCATTTCACTCATAAACTTTCAAGCTTCTCTCCACAAGTCTAAGGCCTAGACACATATCTTTTTTTTTTTTTGGGGGGGGGGGGAATCAGCTAAACCTGAGATCTTTAAGATGTTGATTTTTCTGCCTAAATATTACATTTTATGTGTTTGCTGGACCTCTGGAAATGGAATACACTTTGAGCCAATGCGGGCCACTACCTGTAGATTATCAGAGCAGTAGGGTACAATCCTGTGATCCCCAATATAGGCATTTTAATTGTGTGCTATATGTCAGTGGCGTAGAGGTTAAGAGCAGGTGTACTCCATTCTGAAGGAACTGGGTTTGATTCCCCGCTCTACTGCTTGAGCTGTGGAGGCTTATCTGGGGAATTCAGCACACGCCAGCTGGGTGACCTTAGGCTAGTCACAGTTCTTTGGAGCTCTCTCAGCCACCTACCTCCCAGGGAGTTTGTTGGGGGGGGAAGGGAAAGGAGATTATAAACCTCTTTGAGTCTCCTTACAGGAGAGAAAGGGGGAATATAAATCCAAACTCCTCCTCCTCCTCCTCCTTCTCCTCCTTACCTTTGGTTAAAGGATGATGCAGTCTGACTAGGATACCCCAAGATGCTGGTTACTTAAGAAGCTGGGTTTCTTTTTTTTTTAAAGAAATCTTGGAGTGGTGGCAATGAGGAGAAAACATTCATTTACATGCAGGCAAACACACAACATGTAGATTCAGGGGGAGTGTGATGTGGTTGTGAGGGGGGAAGGAAAAGGAGTTTGTAAGCCCCTTTGAATCTAACAGGAGAGAAAGGGGGTATATAAATCCAACTCTTCTTCTTCTTTAAAGATTCTTGTACAATAATGTATTTATTTGTTTCTTTATTTAAAAATAGGGTTTTCCCTCTGAGGCAGAGGACATCTAGTTGGGTGATTCCCCCTGTCCAATCAGGGAGGCAGGAATTAATTTTCTTCCCATGGACCCTTCTCAGTGCGGTGAACTTCAAAGCATTAAACACTTTCAACATTAAAACATTTAAGACATTGAAACAGGATTTAAAATGTGGCATAGGTAATATATTTAAACCATTAAATGAAAACATGTAAATGCACACACTTACATACTGGTAACGGCATAACCAGAGGAGGGCTAATAACAGTTATCAGAAGTACTCCAGAAGAAGTCTTCAACTGCTTGTGGAAGAGTCCCTCTTGTATTCTGCATTGAACGATATATAATTTTAATTGCTACAGGGGCCTTCCCGTATGAGATTTTCCAAGCCTGTGATTGCTGCAGTTAGTGGCTATGCGGTAGCTGGTGGTCTTGAGCTGTCCCTCTTGGCTGACCTACGTGTTGTGGAAGAAAGTGCCGTCTTTGGAGTGTTCTGCAGGCGATTTGGTACGTTTCTGCTATCTCAGTTAACATTTTGAAAGGATTCAAGGGTGTCAGCTCACTATCCATGTCACTCTTGAAGGGAATCCAGCTGAATGGGGAAAGGCAGTATACCATATGTTTACAGTGAAGACAGCATAGGTATATATTTGTGTTTCTGTATTTATATATTGACTCCATGGAGAAGTCATTTTCACATGTTTGAGTGCTCCTTCTGCTGGCCACCCCTGCATGGTAGGTCACCATGGCCTTGCAGGAGCTCAGGTACTCTTCTTGGACACACAGGACACAACTCAACATGCTGTACCTTCTTTGTTGTAGAAGCACCACATCAGTCCTAGTGCCTGTGTAGCCCTGCTCCTCCCATCCTTTTGAAAGTTTGATGATAGCCATTCAATGAACTAAAAATGCTCTTGTATCAAAGTTCCATGTTCAATGATCAAACAGTTGTGAAAGTGGTTTGAAAACGCATTATTTTGTGTGTGCAGAAGGGACCCCAGTCTCCTAGATACTTATTTTATTTTAAGTCTGATTTGAAATTGAGCTTTTAGTTGATTTTAATTTAAATGTATTTTAACTTGATTAGATTGGATTTTAATTATTATAATTATTGTAATTGTTTTAATTGTTTAATTATTTATTTAATCAAATGCTATATGTTGTCCACTTCTATAAGCCACTCTAAGCCCTTATGGGGAGGGCGACGCACAAATTGAATTAAATAAACAAATAAACAAACAAATGTATATAAACATACTGGTTGGATACTCTTTTTTTTTTTTAATAAAGTTTTATTAGAGTTAAAATAGTTACATTATGTATAAACATGTTACAATGAAAACAATAAAGAACAAGAAAACAAATAAGAGTCTTATTGTTACATTTGTCCTCTAATCCAACACAATTCCTATAAAGGTTTACACAAAATAGTCCTTATCTCACTGTACATCAAGTGACTTCGCAAGTGGTCTCTGTTGCTGTTATCTTCGTCCGATATATTACTGTTGTTATCTGTCCTTCTAAATTTTGAAAGGAAAAAAAAACATATACTTACAGTTTTTATCTAAACAAAGTTAGGGTAATATCTTCCCTGTCCTACATATATTTAGTAATTTATAGTTTTTGCATAGATATCTCTTAATACAATATATTATATATCTTTATTTTTACTGTTCTATTTACTTTTTCCATCCAAATACAAAAGATACGGTTGCCAAATTTCGTTATATTTATCCGGGTTGTCTCTCAAAATCCATGTTAGTTTGTCACAATTCATTATTTCATAAATCCGTTTTTCCCATTTCACATGTTTTATAGGTTTAACATTTTTCCAATTTTGAGTTATTTCTAATCTTGCTGCTGTAATTAAATAAAGAAAAAGCGACATGTTTTTTTTAATTTTTATATCGTTTGTGATTCCCAAAATGAATATCTCCGGTTTCCTTTTTAGTTTAGTTTTAAAGATTTTGTTTATTGTATTAATCACTTTATTCCAAAATTTGGCCACTTTTTTACACTTCCACCACATGTGGAGTAGTGTTCCTTCGTGTTTTTTACAATTCCAACATCTTGAGTTGGAATTTTTATTTATCCTTGCTAATTTGATGGGAGTATAATGCCATCTGTAAAATGTTTTGTAAAAATTTTCTTTTAAGTTTTGGCAGCAAGTAAATTTATTATTGTTTCTCCACAGTGTCTCCCACTCTTCCATACTTATTTCTTTTTTTATGTCTTTGGCCCATGAAATCATATTTATTTTAACAGTTTCTTTTTCGGTTTTAAACCTTAATAGTAGGTTATACATTTTTTTAACTATGTTACAATCATTTTTAAGTAGGTTTGTATCTAATTCTTCATTGACCTTTGCAAAGTTCCAATTAATTTTATCTTTCTCAAAGATCTCTTTCAGTTGTCTATATGTGAACCATCCACATTTAATTCCCTCCTGGTTAAGTTCCTCTCTTTCTTTTAATATTTTATTTGAATTTGTTTGTTTAAGTGTATCTTTATATGTGGGCCATTTCTTTAAATCTGCATGTTCCTTATTTTGTATTGTTTCGGATCTTGAAATCCAGGTGGGTGTTTTTTGGTAGAAAATATCTTTATATTTGTTCCACACCCTGCCTAGTGCTTTCCTTATTAAATGCGCATTGAAATTCCGGTAATTTTTTGTTTGGTCTACTGGCCATAAAAAATCATGCCATCCTCTCATTAAATTAAAACCCTCTAGATTCAGTAGATGCTCATTGTCTAGTGAGATCCAATCCTTTATCCATAAAATAGCATTTGCTTCAAAGTATAATTGTAAATCTGGTACTGACAGCCCTCCCCTTATCTTTGAGTCTATCATATTCGTATAATTTATCCGTGATTTCCCTTTCCCCCACACAAATTTCATAATTTCTTTTTGCCAGTCTTGTACTGGTTTTTTTGATAAAATTATGGGTAAATTTCTAAATAGAAACATCATTTTGGGGATTACATAAGTCTTAATTATGTTTATTCTGCCTAAAATGGACACTGTTATGTTATTCCATTGATTTAACATCGTTTTAATTTCTTTCCAAATTCTAACATAATTGTCCTCAAATAGATAGTTGTTTTTTCCTCTAAGCCAGATTCCTAAATATCTAACCTTATTTGTTAATTCGTATCCCGTTACTTGAAAAATTTCTTCTTTTTCCTTTTGCGGTATATTTACTGTTAGGACTTTTGTTTTTTCTTTGTTAATTTTTAGCCCTGCTATATCTCCAAATTCTTCAATTACCTTAGTAATTTTATTTAATTTCTCTTTCGTAGGGTTTTCTATAATCATGGTAACATCGTCCGCATATGCTTTATATTTATAACTCTGTCCTTTTAAGTTTATTCCTTTCCATTGTTCAACCAAGTTCATTTTTTTGAACAGAATTTCTATATAAATTATAAAGAGTAAGGGGGACAGGGGACAACCCTGTCTTGTACCTTTAGTGATTGGGAAGGTTTTAGTTATATTTTTATTTATTATTAGTTGAGCCTCTTGCTCTGAATATATTTTATCAATTGCTGTACAAAAATTTCCTTCTATTCCCATTTTCCTAATTATTTTTTTCAAAAAACTCCAGTTTACATTATCGAATGCTTTAGCTGCATCAAGAAATATTAGAACCGTTTTTTGATCGATCTTTTTTTCCATATATTCTATCAGGTTTACCAAAATCCTAATGTTGTCCTTAGTTTCTCTATTTGGTAAAAAACCTGATTGGTGGATATTTATATAATTTTTCAAACTTCCTTTAAGTCTTTTAGCCAAAATTAAAGAAAAAATTTTATAATCTTGATTCAGCAATGAAATAGGTCTAAATTGTTTTTTAGTTATTTCTTCGTCTTTATCTTTAGGTATAAGTACTATGTGTGTTGAGGACCACGATTTTGGAGGTTTACGTCCTTCCATTATTTCGTTAAAAATTTTCTCCAAACTTGGGGCTATTATTTCTGCGGTAGCTTTGTAAAACTTATCCGTTATACTATCTGGTCCCGGGGATTTATCTTTCTTTAAATTTTTAATAGTTTCTATAATTTCCTCTTTAGTAATCGGACTATTTAAAATGTCTTGTGTTTCTTGTTTAATTTGGGGGATTTCAATATCTTCTAAATAACTTTCTATTTTTTGCTCACTAGGGTTAGAAATTTCTTTATATAAATTGGCGAAATAATTCACCAAAGTTTCCTCAATCTTACTTTCCTCTGTTATAGTTTTCCCATCCTCTTTTAGTTTCCATATTAATCTATCATTTGTTTGTTTTTTTAACTTATTTGTTAACCATTTTCCAGGTTTATTCGCCCATTCAAAAAAATTTTGTTTCAAATATTTCAGATTTTTTGCTATTTCGTTTGTATATTCACTCTCAAGTTGATGTTTGATCTTATCCATTTCTCTTTTTATTTTTTTATTACCAGGTCTTTTTTTAAATTCCTGTTCTATTTTAATTAGTTGTTGTTGCAAAGTATTTTGTTTTAACCGTTTCTTTTTGTTATATCTAGAATTCATGGCTATTAATTCACCTCTTATGGAGGCCTTCAGGGCGTCCCAAATTACCGTTGTATTATCTACAGACTTTTCATTAATTTCCATAAACTCCTTTGTTTTTTGAATCAATTCTTTTTTATAGTCATCTATATTTAGAATAAAGTCATTTATTCTGTATTTCATCATTTTCTTTTTAATGCTTAATTTCCATATCATCGGGCTATGATCCGATATGGAGCACTCTAAAATCTGAATATTTTCAGTGTGCGTCACAAGTTCTTTCGTTGCCCATACCATATCTATTCTGGTATAACATTTATATCTATGCGAATAGTAAGTATAGTCTCTTTGATTATTTTTACATTCTCTCCACACATCTTTCATTTTTATTTGATCCATCAAATTGAAAAATGTCTTTGGGAGTTTATTTGTGAACGTACATTGCTTACCTTTTCTGTCTACATCAGTGTCTACCAACCCATTAAAGTCACCCATCAATATTTGTTCTTCACATATATTTTGTAACAATTCATCTTGTAGTTTACCATAAAAACCACTTTTTTTTTGGTTGGGAGCGTATAATCCTACTATCAAAATTTTTTTCCCTTCACAGTTAATCTCCACTCCTACATATCTTCCTGCACTATCACTGAATCTTAATACCGGCTTTAATTCTTCCTTTACATAAATAACTACTCCTTTTTTCTTTTTCATAGAGGAGGAGTGAAAAAGTTTACCCAAGCCTTTATAATTTAACAGTTTTTCTTCCTGTCTCTTGACGTGCGTTTCCTGAAAACACGTAATTTCTGGATTCAGTTTCTTAACATAGTTAAAAATTTTCTTTCGTTTCATGGGACTATTGAGCCCATTCACATTTAATGAAAAAATAGTCAAAGGCATTGTCTTACCTTCTACGAAGTTAAGTAGAAGAGGTCGAAGGTTGGGTTTCTTCTAATCCCATTCGTCTTACCAACTGGTGTACTTTATCTCACATATTAACATCTTAGCCATTTTCACTATTCTTACTTAAATTATTAACCAAATAATCTCTATTTCTTAAATCTTTAATTATTAACCTATAACTTACCTATTAACCTATATACCTTCATTTGAACTTGTTCTTACATAACTATAATTGACTCTTAATAAAGTTACGTTCGTATCCACGTTTAATATGTAAATACACAATCTAAAATAACCATCACGAAAATAGGTGGATTTTTTCTCCCCTATATTTCAAACCATATCGCAAAGAAGCAAAACCAAATATCCATACGTATTATGTATTTTCCCTCCCACCTTTTGTTGTTCCATTTCAGTTACGTCAACTTATTTTTCTGTAGCTTTTCTAAACAGTCATTAGCTTCTTGCACATTGTTGATGTTGCGTCGTCTGGATTTATGTGTGAATGATAGTCCTTCTATTGTATTCCATCGGAACGTTATCCGGTTGTCCTTCAACCATGTGGTCAGGGGTTTATATAGTTGTCTTTTATCCAAAATAAATTGGGGGGTCTCTTTCAAAACTATTATTTCTTGACCTTGCACTCTGAATCTATCCTTTGAATGCTTCTGAAGGATATCGTCTCTAGTCGTTTTCTTCCAGAATGTGACCAAGACATCTCTTGGGGTTCTCCTCGTTCTAGCCGTTCTTGTATTAATTCTAAACACTTTTTCTAAGTTTTCTTCTACTTTTAATTCTCGTATTTTAAGGAAAGAGGCTATTGCATTGGTAACAATCCCTCTTAGATCTTCGTTATCCTGTTCCTGTATTCCTCTCAGTCGCAGGGTGTTCTCTTTTGATTTTAGTTCAATTAAAGCCATTTGCACCCGCATATGATCTATTTCTTGTTTCATAAAATCGTTTTGGCTTTCTAGAGCTGCTACTGAGTCTTTTGTGCTTTTAACTTCATCTTGGACCTCTTTTATCGTTGTTTCCATCTGCTTTAGATGAGTTAGATCTTGCTTAATATCTTGTATTTCACTTCCTAATTTATTATAATGATCGTCCAGTTTATTAAATCTGTCTTTGGTTTCCTCCTGAAAGTGCTTAGTCTCCTCCTGGAAAGACGTAGATGCTTTTTGTAGACATGTAGTCATTTCTAATAGTTTTTCAAGTTTAAGGTGTAATTCCCCATTTGTTTTTTCTGGAGTCATTGCCTCCATGGTCATTTTACCATTGCTCTTTGCTTTGTTAGTAGTTATCATTTCTAGAGTGCAGGGGCGACTTTCCTCTCCATTTTTAAATCAGAGTCTTTAGTTATTTATTTTCCTCTCCCCTGTGTATATGTCACTGTCCACTTGAGGGCACTGGTGTTACTGATAGTACACCTTCAGTTCCCCAAACCTCCGACCTCTGCCACAGTTGGATTAGGCACTCATTCTCGCTTCCCTTAAATTCTTAGAAGGTGCCAATGTTTATACTTAGCAGCTCTGTCGTCTTCCTTCTAATTCCCCTCCTCCTCTTATTATTTATTTTTTTTCCTTATGCGTTACTGTTGCCGCTTTGGCTTTGGCTCTTCGCTCCGTCTCCTTCCCCTCCTCTCCCTCCGTCCCAGCTCATCAATCTCCGCCCGTCTCTCTGTTGTGACGTACTTCACCTTCAGACTCGGTGAATACTTAAAGTGAGAGGCACACCTCGTAATTTCACCATGCCCACAGAGAAACACTTTCTTTTTGTCACCAAGTTTATTCCGTTTTTATTCACTTTCACAAGAATGTCAGAACCCCTCTACCTTCTGGCTCCAGAATTCCACAACCGCTCCTCAGCCTTCCCTCACTGCCGCTGAGGCTTCCGCTGCAGCGCTCAAAGACGCCGCCTTCACCTCCGCCGCCGCTCGAAACCTCCGCTCTCCGCGGGGTTTCACTACGTTGAAAAGGGGTTTGTTTTTTTCCCCAGGCTTCCCCTTACCCTTTTTCTTGCTGAAGGGTCCAAGGTTGGTGGTTCACCTTGGGGGGCGTAAGCAAAACGAGGGTTGGGATGCCGCGCGAAACGTCTTGCGGCTGGTTTCCTTGGGGGCTGACCCGGAAGTCCGGTTGGATACTCTTCACCACCAAACTGTTTTGTCTCAATTTAGTACTTTCAGTGGTATTTGATTGTGCATATGTATCTCAGAATTGAAATCATAACTTATAATTTGACAAAGAATAAATAATAAGTATGAAACTGGAATTCTGGAGGAATATTGGTTGACTGTATGCATTATTATTTTGAATCAAACTCCCTATTTTATCATTCTTACAAACAATCAATATTCAGGGTTTTTTATAACTAAGAAACTGCTCCAAAAATGAAAATTGGGCTGCCAATTTTTTAAAAAAGTCATTATTGAAGGAAATGTGAGAGTTTTAAAATCAAATCATACATTTATTTATTTAGTTGCAGGTTTTATAGTGTGCCTTTTTCTAGAAGACTAAAGAAGGAGATATCATTTTTTTTGTATTGCCTGTTTGATTTCCTAGCACAGTCAGGCTAATTTCTCTAGTAAAAATTACACATGTGCATAATCCAAAGATTTGATTAGGACACTAATTAAGGCTTGAAGCCATAAATTGGAGAGATCAACAAATCAGGAAAATATATATTTTAGTTTCGAAAAATGTACATGTCCCTCACCACAGACCGGCTGGAGGCTACTCACAAGTAAAAGAATACAATAAAATCATTAAAAAATGTAAAACAACTTTCAGTAGATTTAAATGATATTCACAAAGCAGTCTTCAGGATAGAAGGTGACAGATAAAAGCCTGGGTGAAAAGAAATGTAAAAGAGAAAATTCTTCAATTAAAAGGTTTGTCTGAAAGAATTTGGGGGTACAGTCATGCAAGAAATTGAATAATGTATAGTCCACAGTAGAGCCAGTGAGAAGCAAAGCTAATTCATCTTTAAAATAAGGTAGCTTAACATCTGACATCCCTCTTTTAACTACTAGCTTTTCACTGTTGTTTTAAATGGTCTGAGAAAGCCTGTCTCTGGAAATCATGTGTGTTCATATTTAGAGACTGTTTAGCAAATAGATAGCAATTGGATTATTCACTCTGTACCACTGTTCTTTCATCACAGGCTATATGGAAGTATCTGTATTATTTCACTGACATAGCTGCTTTTCTTCAAATAGGGATATTTGTTGAATAAAGATTGGTGGATTTTTTTCTGTAACCCTGTTTGCCTTTTTAGGTGTTCCACTAATAGATGGTGGCACTTTAAGACTGCCAAAACTGATCGGTCTTTCACGAGCCCTTGATCTCATTCTCACTGGTCGGCCTGTGAGTGCACAAGAAGCCTATGATTTTGGACTGGCCAATCGGATTGTTCCCAATGGTCAAGGTTAGTGCCTGTGTATTGTCTCACTGAGACACATATTTGTACAAGAAGCTATAGGTCGAATGGAGTATGAGGTTGCAGGAAGCCGATATCTACTGGTGTTTCCATTTCGCAATGTTGTAAAAGCCATTGGGGAGAAAAGTGGGGTATAAATGCAAGAATAAATGTTGTCAAAGGCAACACAATTCTACAATATCCAGGATCACAATCTGTGGTTAGAAACTATTTCCGGTAATGAGTCATGAGAGCCCTGTTTTTTTAGGGTAGGTAGGCAACAGGTAAAATAGAGGATTACCCTGTTTCCCCTAATATAAGACATCCCCGAAAAATAAGACATAGTAGAGGTTTTGCTGAAGTGCGAAATATAAGGCATCCCCCGAAAGTAAGACATAGCAAAGTTTTTGTTTGGAAGCATGCCCGACGAACAGAACACAGAAAAATAAGACATCCCCTGAAAATAAGACATAGCGCATCTTTGGGAGCAAAAATTAATATAAGACACTGTCTTATATTCAGGGAAACATGGTACTAGTGGTCAGGGTTGTATCGGAAGGCTGGTTTGAAATAAAAGACTGTTCTCTTGCTGGATTTAATTGGTAAAAAATGAAGAAACCGCATAACTTCTGAGAAAAGCCAATTGTGTGGGTTGAAAATGCTGCTGATATTTAGGTTATGGTTGGTAATCTGAGGGAATATATCTGCATTATTTATTGCTTTGTGGTTGGATTTTGCTTTGCATATACCATTTTTTGTAAACTGTATCTTCAAATCTACTTCTGCCTTCCCTCACAACCCTGGGTTGCCCAGCCAAGGGTTTCAGAGTTTCTAGACATGAGAGTTGAATCAGTTTATGTTCAAATTGGTCTTTAATGCAAATATAAAACTACTAGCAGGCCCGGCCACACATTGCTGTGGCTAAGTCTGGTGAAGTGGAAAAGAAAGAAAAGGGGAAGTGAATGGTTCGAACATGTGTCATTGCACAATGCTTGCAAGGGAGGGGAGGGGCAAGGGGCCCCTCGCTCCCTTCCCCCTCTCCCGTTCCCTTGCATGGCAACCCGCCCCGTCCCTCCCTAACATTCCCCTTTCTCTGCTAGGGTGGGTGGGCCATGTCCAGGTGGCTGAGCCTGTTCGTTTCACTCCGTTCCCTTGCAGGCAAATTACCTAGCTGAAAACACGCTGGGAGGCATGAGCTACATTGTGTTCAAATTTCAGAGCGTTTGGTCCAGCAAACCCCCGGACTCTCCCTCACTTTCCCCTTCCTCCACTAGGGTGGGTGGGCCATGTCCAGATGGTGGACCCCATCTGTTTCACTCCAAATGGCAGCGGTTTGCAAGGAAGTCATGGTTGTTTCCCTTGTATCAGAGGGTGTTGGTTTGACTGCCAACAGATGGCGCTCTTGCGGAACAGAAATGTGGTTCCAACTGTCACAGGTGTGGCATGTACACAATAACGGGCACAGTTGTGACATGTACACCATAGGAGGGTGTGGAAACAGTATGGAAACCTGGCCGCACGCAAATGCGACATTGTGTGAAAATTTCAAAGCAATCGGTCCAGTAGTTTGGGAGATTACCTGTCGGCAGAAAAACGCACTGATAGATTTTTATATATATAGATAAGTGGCTGAAATGTAGAATTGATTTTTCTTTTGTGTTCTATTGTGCACAAACAACAGCCATACTAAGAGCATATGGGAGGCTGAAATGCATTTTAGCAGCATAGGGTCAGACGTCATAACTGTCCAGAACAAAGAGGTCCACAGACACAACTAACATTTTTTTAGTAGCCTACTACGTATGGGTGTGTGTACACACACAAATTATTTGTAGCTCAGGAGCTGCCTGAAAGGGAAAAAATGTCAAGACTCTTTCACTTTGTGAAATCTTTATTTGGTCAATTTTATTCACCATAGGTGCACAGCTAATTACAAGCTTGGCTTTCTTACAGTTTGGGGTGGAGATTGGTAGAATACATTCAGTTCTCGGGATCACGGAACATACCCTTTGCATGTGAATTTCAGGCATTGTTCCTGTTCCCGTAGCTAGCAATTGGCTGCTCTTCGTGAACTTCATTCCATTCAGAGGGCAGAACCCTGATCCTGTTTAATTTAGAGTGCGGGTTTGCAAACATGGAAATACATTTCTTCCAATAACAGGGGTGTGTCTTTTCATGAAAACACGTTCCTGCTGTTAACCTTTGATCACTGGAAGGGAATTACCTCTGTCAGGTAAATGTAGACAACTGTTCTCTGACCAGTCCCTGGAGCTTTCCTGTGGAGGAAAAAGGAAGACCCTATGAAACCCGCTTTACCTCATTCTGTACTGGCTAGGAAACTGACTTTAAAGGGGCAGTAGCAGCTGCTTTGATTGAGATTAAACTGGTCTGACTGCTGTTTCTCTTGATTGGTTAACAAAACAACGATAGCATACACTTCATATCTGAACTCAAAGCAAGCTTTTGGAAATCGCTTTTGGGGCTGGGTGGGAGTGTTCATATTGTACCAGAGTTTTTTGAAAGGAAATTAGCCAGAAGCCAACTAGTCATAACAAAACGGTGCAGATTCAGATGTTTCTTTTTTAGGCTCTCTGTATATGTGTATGTTTAAAATTAGATTATTTTGCTTGTGGAAATGTAATGGGGGAAGAGGGAGGTCGTTCATAACACAGTGTGTTATTCAGTCCCTGCTGAAGCTGCTGCCATTCTTCTAGTCCAAGAAGTGACTAACGTCTCTGCAGGCTTGCTGTCATCTACGGCGTGCATTCTGATATCCGGATTCCTTTTAAAATATGGCTGTTTTAGTTGGCTCCAGGAGAAGTATCTTTTGAAACAAATGTGAATGAAACCCTGCTTTGTTTACCCGGAGCCTGGGATGGCCCCATGTGGGCCAGATTTTCTGTCCCTTTAGCAGTTCTCCCAGATCTTAAAGTGTGGAACAATGTTTGCCCCCAATATGACTTTCAAGGACAACTTAAAAAACATTTTCATGCATAAGAAAGAGTGATATTCTCTAATTTAAATATTACTTCTCATTTGGTTTTTCTGTGTCGTTAAAGCTGGTCATGGATAGTCCATAATTCTGATACGTTTAATGCCTCTTGTTGACAATTTTATTAGTAGTTCTGTTAGTGTTTTTGCCACCTGTTCGGAGAATAGTATAGCTACCCAGAAAACACCAGTAAGCTGTCCCTAGAATTGGCCTTGGGATCTTGAATCTGGTCATGGCGGATCTCCCTAAGCCATCTGTGGGTTTGTTGGATCTTAAAGACCCATATGAGGAAAGTGATTATACCTTCTATAGGAGCAGCAGTGGCGTAATGGCTAAGAGCAGGTGTACTGTAATCTGGAGGAACCGGGTTTTATTCCCCGCTCTGCCGCCTGAGCTGTGGAAGTTTATCTGGGGAATTCAGATTAGCCTGTATACCCCAGCACACGCCAGCTGGGTGACCTTGGGCTAGTCACAGCTCTACAGAACTCTCTCAGCCCCACCTACCTCACAGGGTGTTTGTTGTGAGGGGGGAAGGGAAATGAGTTTATAAGCCCCTTTGAGTCTCCTACAGGAGAGAAAGGGGGGACATAAATCCAACTCTTCTTCTTCTTCTTCTTCTTCTTCTTCTTCTACTACTACTACTACTACTACTATATTGTACTCTTGTTTTTGTATGTGTGTGTGTTCTGAAAATTGAGGTATCTTCCATAAATTCAATGCACAAAACAGCTAGTTCTTGATGGCAAAAATTATATGTTCCTTAAATTAACCCTGGTCAGAAATGAAATTCCTTTGAAAATTTTTAGTGTAGATGATTCTAAAGTCCTTTCAACATTCCCTGTTTTCTCATCTTTGATGAATTACTTTTTTAATCCCTTCCTTGTGTCTAGAAGGTAAGCATCTAACAATACAGACCTAAGCGGAGTTATACCTTTTGAAGCCCATGGTTGTAGAAGGTAGTAACTGAGTTTAGGATTACATGCAGTGGTGGGATTCAGCAGAACCAGTTGTTAAAATGGTGCTTGTAAACAACCAGTTGTTAAATTATTTGAATCCCACCACTGGAACTGGTTGTTAAATTATTTGAAACCCACCTCTTCATATGTGGATGGAATGTGAAGAGGTTAAACAAATGTGGAAACATGTCTTGCCGTATATAGAAAAATATGTAAAAGTACGATTAAGGATAAATGTAGACCTATTACTTCTAGGAATAATTGATAATAAAGAAATAGAACAAAGACAGAGGTCATTGGTTAAAATAATAAGAGCAGTTCATGCTGTAATAACGATGGAAAAATCAGAAAATATGGACAATACAGAAATGGCTGGAATATGTATTGGAACAAATACAATTAGAAATGTTTGGAATAATGTCAAGAAACCAGATATGGCAAGAAAAACAAATGTCAATAACAATAGAACTACCACCACTGTTGCACTCTGGCTATAACCAATATTTCAAATACGTATATTTATAAGTTTATATACATGAGTTTATATCACTGTTCATACTTTTTACATATTTCATTGGTTGTAAATACAATCATTTCTTGTCGACTACATCCAACCGGTAAGTTCAACTTATTTTTAACAATGATAACAAATAAATTCAGGGTCATCCGTATTAATTCAGGTAGGTATTTAGTTCATACTCTCCCATCAATTCAGCATCCTTAAGGTAAGTGTTTAAACAAGTGTTTAAAAGAATTTGGACTTCTGTCTGTGTACAATTTTGGACTTATCATTTAATACATACACCTTAAGGATGCTGAATTGATGGGAGAGTATGAACTAAATACCTACCTGAATTAATACGGATGACCCTGAATTTATTTGTTATCATTGTTAAAAATAAGTTGAACTTACCGGTTGGATGTAGTCGACAAGAAATGATTGTATTTACAACCAATGAAATATGTAAAAAGTATGAACAGTGATATAAACTCATGTATATAAACTTATAAATATACGTATTTGAAATATTGGTTATAGCCAGAGTGCAACAGTGGTGGTAGTTCTATTGTTATTGATGTTGACTGTTGCACCCCCCCCCCCTTTCTTATGTAAGAAAAACAAATGGACATGATGATGATTTGGACAGAATTCACAGACTGCTTGATTGAAGTTGGAAATACAGAAGATAAATGGAAAAGAAGAGTTGAAAGAATGAACCTGCTGCTGCACATTTGAAGAAGAGAAGAAAAATTGGGGGGGGGGGAGGGGAAAAAAGGGGGTAAATGATATTAAGGATGTAATAAAAGGTTGTAAAATACATGTAAACATATCAATCCAAAATATCAATAAAAATCCTAAAAAAGAAAAACAAGAAGAAAGGAAATGATCCGCATAAATTAATGGTCAGAGCCAAGAACTCCACAATTGCATCAGATTTGAAAGAAAATTGCTAAGAAGAATAAATACATCAATTAAAATCACCTACACAAGTGATATAACATTACAATATAAATAAAACCGTTTAGCAGTTTAAAAGTAAGGTAGAACAGCAGTAGGTATCCTAACATTAATAATGTCAAAAGGATTTTATATTTTTCAGCTTTAATAGTATTGTTGAAAACTTGGCTACTAGAACTGAGGTTCCACTGTTATAATCTGACAGCAAAAAACGAATTAGCTGGACCTTGTTTGTTGTGTTACACAGATTTCTCTCTGTGATACACCTCTGGAGATGCCAGCCACAGATGCAGGCGAAACATTAGGAACAAGATCTACTAGACCATGGCCACACAGTCGGAAAACCAGAGGCGTTCCTCCCATTGGGCAAAGTGAGCAGTTGCCCAGGGCGCCCCCTTGTGGGGGGCGCAAAACTGCAGGTTTGTTTGTGGGGTTTTTTGTATTTTCAGTGTTTTTCCGTTTTTGGCCTGCAGAGGGCGCAATTTTTAGGCTAGCAGCACCAAAATTTCAGGGAGGTTTCAGGAGACTCTCCTGGTGCTATCACCCAGGGTTGGTGAGGTTTGGTTCAGGGAGTTTAAAGTTATGGACTCCCAAAGGGGGTGCCCCATCCCCCATTGTTTCCAATGGGAGCTAATAGGAGATGGGGCTACACCTTTGAGGGTCCATAACTTTGGACTCCCTGAACCAAAATTCACCAACCTGGGAGGTATCATCAGGAGAGTCTCTTACTGATACCACTCAGGTTTTGTGAAGTTTGGTCCAGGGGGTCCAAAGCTATGGACACCCAAAGGGAGTGCCCCATCACCCATTGTTTCCAATGGGAGCTAATAGAAGATTGGGGCTACACCTTTGAGGGTCCATAACTTTGGACCCCCTGAACCAAACTTCCCCAAACCTGGGTGGTATCATTAGGAGAGTCTCCTAAAGATACTCTGAAAGTTTGGTGCTTCCAGCTTAACAATTGCACCCTTGACAGCAGGCACCCCCCAAATTTCCCAAGATTTTCCTTTTTAATTCCCCCCCCCCTTTGGCATGGATTTAAAGGGAGAATCTGAGGTCCCCAGTTTAAACATTAAAAGTGATGCTGTTTCAGGGTGGGGGAGAATCAACCCCCAAATAGCATCACTTTCAATGTTGTTTAAACTGGGAACCCCAAATTCTCCCTTTGAAGTGGATTTAAAAGGAGAATCTGGGCTCCCTAGTTTAAACACCATTGAAAATGATGCTGTTTGGGGGGTGGATTCCAGCATCACTTGCTTAAACTACTACCAGATCTAGCACATCTGGTAGATTGCAGGGGGGGGGGGCACAGACTGTGTACTGTGTACTTGGGTCCTTAGTCTCTATGTCATGTGATTTTGTTTAACAGCAAGAGTTGCAGGAATAAAACTCTTAGAACGCCCTGCCCAACACACTGAACATACCCCTTAAGTTTCTCTCTCTGAGCAGTTTTTTCTTTGACTGAGTTCTGATCCTGGGCAAATTTATCTGGTCAAAAACGGAGAGGGAGCAGAAAGGAATTAAGCAGTGGGTATAGAGTGGATTTAGCATACCTCGTTCACCAGTTTTGCTATTAAAATCACTCAAATTCCATGTTCAAACACACAACTTGTCCCTGTTATATGTAGTTTGACCTTTTGTTTCTTGTTGAACTTGGTTACACATTCATTTATGTTTTTTTTTACAAAGCTACAGATAAAGAAAGTTTTTTGTGTCAAATTTAAGCTGCCTGTGTGTTGGGCACATGAGTATTACAAAATTTTGCTTATGCTTAGGACTGTAAGATGACTCTCTTTGTATTTTTTTGCTTTCAAGTATTTGTTGATATAACAGTGTTGGTTTTGGTAATGTTGTTACTGAATTAATCAATGTTTATTTACGACAACCATCAAAGGTTTCGATCTGTGTAATATTTTTGGAAAATATTTCTAGATATAGAAAGCAGTGGTTTCCAGCGCACGAATAGTAAGATGTTGCTATTTCTCATTAAAATACCACTTGCTCAACATCTTATGTTAAAATATGCATTCACCGAAAATGGGGGGAAAATTCTGAACCTAACACACCCAACTTTATTTTTAGATTATTACTTCCATGGCTGCAGTGAATACAGGTCATTTACAGCCAGAATACTTGGCTTTCTTTAGAAGATGATGTTTAGACATGGCATTTATGTTTCATAGACTACCTCAAAGAACATGGCATTTATGTTTTATAGATTACCCTAAATAACAGTGTAGGAGAATGGAATGGTGTTTAATGTCTAAATAGATGGACTAGTAAGTGGCCCACTGTGACCGGTTTGCGCAACACTTTGCAGATAAAAATTTGCAAATTTGCAGGAGCAGCAGTGGTGTAGGAGGTTAAGAGCTCGTGTATCTAATCTGGAGGAACCGGGTTTGATTCCCAGCTCTGCTGCCTGAGCTGTGGAGGCTTATCTGGGGAATTCAGATTAGCCTGTACACTCCCACACACGCCAGCTGGGTGACCTTGAGCTAGTCACAGCTTCTCGGAGCTCTCTCAGCCCCACCTACCTCACAGGGTGTTTGTTGTGAGGGGGGAAGGGCAAGGAGATTGTCAGCCCCTTTGAGTCTCCTGCAGGAGAGAAAGGGGGGATATAAATCCAAACTCCTCCTCCTCCTCCTCCTCCTCTTCTTCTTCTTCCTCCTCCTCTTTCATCCATTCCAACTTGGACTCTACATTAGCAATGACAGGGATAGAGGGTGCCAACTTATCCAACTGTGTCCGATATTGACTCTGTACATGTGGACAGGATCCTTGGAAGCTTGAGGCCTACCATCTGCTTGTATGATCTTTGCCCTTCCTGACTACTTAAGTCTTCCAGGGGGAAGGTCTGGCTGACTGGAGTTGAGAGTTGAGAAGGTCTGGCTGACTGGAGTTAATGCTTCCTTAAGAAAGGGGTGGTTGCCCCACCCTTGAAACAGACTCTGGCACGTCCTTTTCTGAAGAAGTCTACCGTGGACCCAGGAGATCTCAATAAAGATCAACCGGTCTCAATTTTTCTGTTCTTGAACAAGGTGATTGAACGTGTGGTCACTGAACAACTCAAGAGCCTTTCTGGGTGAGGCAGATGGTTTAGATCCCTTCCAGTCTGGTTTCAGGCCTGGTTATGGGTCTGAAATAGCCTTGGTCACCCTGGTGGATGAGTTGTGTTGAGAGCTGGACAGAGGGAGTGTGACTTCGTTGATTCTTCTGGACCTCTGAGCAATTTCTGCACTGGGATTGGGGGGCACCATTCTTCAGTGGTTCTGGTCTTGTCTGTAGGATAGGTTTCTGAGTTTGGGGACTGCTGTTCAGTCCCTTGGCTGTTGGCTTATGGGGTCCCACAGTGTTCTGTCTTGTCCTCTGTGCTCGTTAACATCCATATGAAGCTGCTGGGTGAGGACCAGAACTTTGGCCTGAGATGTCACCAATATACAGAGTTGTCCCCAATATACTCCGTTCTATCTTGCACTTCCAGGTGATCCCAGGGAGGCTATGGAAACTCTGAACTAGTGCCTGGAGTAGCTGCAGGCTAGCACATTGAAGGTTAATCCTGACAAATACTACTGGTGGGCAGAAGGACTTTAAGGGGTCACCTATTCTTGATAGGGTTGCGCTTCCTTTGAAGTCTATAGTCGGGTGTTTTTAGATCTGGGTCTACTGTTGGATAAGCAAATGTCAGCTGTGGCCTGGAGTGCCTTTTACCAGCTTCAACTGGTTAGCCAGCTATGCCCATTCCTGGGCAGAAAAGCTCTGTCCACTGTGGGGTATGCCTGAGTTACTGTTCTGAGCATTCCTTCTGTGAGAATGGCTAATCCTACATTGCAACTCAGTATCTTGCTCCCACATGATGCAAAGGCCAGATCTGCACTCATTTAGAGTTACTGTTGGCAGCCTCTGCTGAAGACGGAAACATCCAAATTAGATTTTTTTCATTACACTCTACATGGGACTGTTCTTGAAAAGTGCTCATAAACTTCAGTTGGCACAGAACGTTTTATCCTGGATGTTGACTGGAGTGAGTCATAGAGACTATATCTCTTCAGTCTTGGCCCAAGTTCGTTTCTGGGCAAAATTCAAGATAAAAATACATTAGAAAACCATTAAAGTAACCCCCTCTCCCAAATATAACTCCTCAAAACAACCATTAAAAGAATTTTAAAGCCCATATAGTTTGGGACCAGCAAACCCGAGGGTCTGCCTCAACCCTTATGAACCTGTCTGATTACCATGATTATCTTGGGGGACCCTGTTTTGGTTTCCTCCATCTTCTGAGATTAGGTGGGTGGCCTTCTTGGTCATGGCACCAAAGCGCTCTCTCTCTCTCTCTCTGTCTCTGTCTCTCTCTGTCTGTCTGTCTGTCTGTCTGTCTGTCTGTCTCTGTCTCTCTCTCTTTCTGTCTCTCTCTGTCTCTGTCTCTCTGTCTCTCTCTGTCTCTGGAAAGTCCCCTGTGTCCCAGCCGTTTCTGCACAAAACACCTAAATTTTTGTAGCCCCACCCCCCTACACAAATTTAGTCTGCACTCACCCCCTGGAAATTATTCATGGCTGCCATTAGGTGTGCCCCCCCCCCCCCCACACACACACACTTTTGGGTTCTGTATGGAACTGATTCTGCAGTGCCTAAAAGCTTCTTGCCGCAATTCTCATAGCTGGTATGACTGACATCTCAAAGATTTAGCCCCCCCCCCCCCCCCAAAAAAAAAACAATGCAGAAAATGGCGCCCAGGAGGAAATTCAGGGAACCAAAGAGATGTGGGAAACATAGTAAATATATTGCACATCAACGTAAGACATTTTGAAAATGTTTCAACCAGAGAATCATTTTAAAAGGGATTAATTTAAAATGTTTTGAGGCTGGAAATAAAACATTTTCAGGGCATGAAGGGGAAAAATTATGCCAAACTCCATGGAGGAAACATTTTATTTCCTGTCTCAAAACGTTTTAAAAGGTTTGTGTGGAAAGGAAGAAGACTTTTTTGTTTGGTTGACATTCCCGCAATGATCCCTCCTTTCTAGCCAATGTTTTATGTTTTTGATGAATTGTAATTGTTTTATATGCGTTTTAACTGTTTTTTAAAATTCTTTTAATGGTTGTTTTGAGGAGTTATATTTGGGAGAGGGGGTTACTTTAATGGTTTTCTAATGTATTTTTATCATGTATATTTCACACTGTAAGGGCAGAAAGGTGGGATATTGATTTTGTAAACAACAACAATAATAAAGAGAAATGCTGGGATTCCAGACTGCTTGAAAGTTGCACCTTTTAAAAAGTTCCTAGAAATTCTTGTTCGTGGCTCTGGTTGTTCATAAGGATACTGCTCTGTAAAAACGGTTGCTTTGCATTCTCTAAAACTGAACTCCTACACTTGAGTGGAAAAGTGCTGGGTCTACAGCAGTCTCACCGAGACCTGGAAAGGGATCCATCTGTCCATCCATTTATATATCCACGTGGGATAGAAATGATGAGTAAACTTATCTTGGTTTGATTTTGAATGGGATTCAGTGATGATTTCTTTTCTAAAAAATTAGAAAGGATTTTTTCCCCCCAAGGTTATTCTGAAATCTGGATCTCATCACGTTCCTGACGAAATTGTAAGTTTTATGGGGCCCAGATGTCCTCCCCATGGTTTTTCACCCTTGCTTTGCTGCCATATTTCTTTCCCTTCACACTTTTTTATCTAGTGGCAACAAGGAGAAAGGCCTTATGAAAGGCCAGTCTGCAGTGCCTCCATTCTTCTCTGGCAGCTGGAATGCCGTCTTGACAGGTTTATAGGTGAAAGGGATCCTGGAACATGTAGTTTTCCAGGATAGCCGATGTCTGTGCTAAGTACTCATAATCATCTTCATTAATCTCCCCAAACTAGTTGAGGGTCAGGAAGTAAATGTTTAAAGATGAATATGTGCTCAGGAGGTCTGGAAAACTACATTTTCCAGGTGCACTAGCATCTGCATTTCTGTGTTCTAAATGCCACTGAGATATAATGATTAGAGAGCCAGACGTAGAAGTGTTTGGATTTATATCTCCCCTTTCTCTCCTGTAAGGAGACTCAAAGGGGCTTACAATCTCCTTTCTCTCCCCCCCCCTCACAACAAACACCCTGTGAGGTTGGCGGGGCTGAGATAGCTCCGGAGAACTGTGATTAGCTCAAGGTCACCCTGCTGGCATGTATTGGAGTGCACAAGCTACTCTGGTTCACCAGATAAGCCTCCACAGCTCAAGTGGCAGAGCAGGGAATCAAACCCTGTTCTCCAGATTAGAGTGCACCTGCTCTTAACCACTGTACCTTGCTGGCTCATGGTGTAGATCTGAGAGGTCTAAGATGGACTAAGATCTGGGAGGTCCAGATTCTCTGCCATAGAAGCTCACTGGGTGATCTTTGACATATCTTACAGTCTCAGCCTAATCTACTTCTCAGGGTTGTTGTGAAGATGAAATAGAGGAGAGGAGAATAGTGTAGACTGCTTTGAGGAGCCAATGGAGAAAAGTGGCTGATAAATGAAAGAAAAACAATGAATTAAATAATGTGACAGTGTGATAAAGACCTTAAAAAGACATATCCCTGTAACTGCTAAATAAGTTGGGATGGGGTAGGAGCTAGTTGTGGTGATAGTGATGAGGTAGGATACAGAGCTGTATATATATGTTTCATACAGGTGTAACCTCTTGTCCCTTTTTGTCTTGCAGCGCTTCAGCACGCTGTTGAATTAGCGGAACAGATTTCAGCATTTCCGCAGCAGTGCATGCGTCGAGACAGAGACTCCGCTTACCACTCTGCGTTTGATGCTTCCTCCTTCACCGAAGCCTTGCAGTTTGAGTTTGACAAAGGACTGGAAGTGATACTGACCGAATCTGTTCCTGGTGCTACTAAGTTCTCTTTAGGACACGGGCGTGGTGGAGCAAAATTATAGGAGTTCACTATTGCCTGACATCAGTTAAAGCATTTATTTTCTATGGACTGAGATCTTGAAAACCGAGGTTCGAATCTGCACTCTGCCATAAAAACTTTCTGGGTGACCTTGGCTCAGTCACACACTCTCAGCCTTGACCCTGGCAAGTAGTTGGATGGGAGACCACCAAGGAATACCAGGAACGTGACGTGGGTGCAGGCAATGGCAAACCACCTCTACATATATCTTGCCTTGAAAACCCTACAGGGTCTCTGTGAGTCAGCTGTGACTTGATGGCAATAATAATACTTAATATTTCAGTGTTAAGGTCATAATAAGGAAAGTTACTTATATCTCTCTCATTAAAGTGTAAACTATTTTTATAATATGGTAGATGGAACATTTAAACTGCTAGCAAGGACTGCCATTAAAAGAAATTGTAAATGCAAATTAGAGCAACCCAATATTTACATATTTGAAACCTAAAATAGTTGCCAATTAACTGAATTCAGTATTTTAATGTGCCAGAGGAAATGTTTATAATTATTACTTTACATGGCTAGTTTTTAAATGTAAAGATGAATGTTTCTTTCTGTACTCAGTAGAAGAAAATTACTTTGGTAAGGCATGACCGCTTTACTCTTGTCTGCAACCATAAGAATTCCAAAGAAATAAATTCCGCAGTATTTAATCTGCAAACGGTGCAGTCTTGTGCAGAATTACTGTAGTTTGAGCCTATTGATTTCCTTGGGTTCAGTGAAGGTTTCTCTAATCTGGCAATCTTTGGGGAGCAGGAAGGGTCTCATATGTGCATGCACAGAACTTCTCCAGCCAGAAAGATTCTGTCATTCCTTTCAGCTGGGAAGAATTGCAACCTGTGTTGAAGTGAATTAAAAATTACTTATATACAGGAGCTTTGGGAGACAAAAGACTGTAGATAGGAATGAACGTGTTCAAGATTGGGATTTGGGTGCTTGGGATCCAAAAGAATGATGCAATAATTGTTATTTAGGCAATAAACACTGGAACCATCAGAACAGGCTCAGTGAAGAGGTGAGGAAGCAATCATCTTTAGAATTGTTGAGGAGCTGATACAAGGCCTTATTAGGGCTTTTAATGGGGGCATAGGTTATAGATATATATTTTAGGAAGGGGGAAGATTTATGGTTTTATTTGATTGTAAGCTGTCTTGATCCACAAGGCAAGGTGGACTATAAATATTTTAATGAATAGGAAACATCAATCACAGAGGAGTACAGTGGGCAGACTGTTGTGTTTGCAATGGAGTTCAAACACCATGGAGACAAGGATTTTACTAATGGGCTTTGTTTTACAGTCTAGCCTACCTCATAAGGGTTGGATGAAATGGGATAACTTTATATATGCCACTCTGGGCTTATGGGAAGAATGTTGGGATACAATTGTCATGAGATAGCAGTTACTTTTGACAAAGGTTTTCATATTGCCGCCAGAGGGAGAGAAAGATTGCTGACAACACAGAGACTTAAAATTAGCTAATAAAACTGAACACTTTATTGTGGTATAAAATTTGGCCATAGCCAAGAATTTTATTGGCTTGACAGAATAGAAGGCGTAAGGCGCAGCATGGGGGTCTGATCCGGTGCTGAGCAGTCCTGTAGGCTGTCCCTCAACACCTGCTTTCCACAAACCCACCTGTTTGAGGAAACAGAACTGACTAGCCAGTGGCAGGCAGCAGTGAAGGGAAAATTCAAGTGGGCGTTGGGCCACTGTTTGAAAATTTCCCTGTTACTGTGGGGCGCAAGCCAACACAGCCCACGCCTGGGCTCAACAATCGTCGCAGCTGCTCCCTTCCCCAGACGGCAATGGCGGCCCCCGGTAAGTTGGGGTCGCTCCTTTCTCTGGCACTAGGAGATGTGTTGGGTTTATAAATGTATGTGTATCACTGGCAGAAGATAAACACCTACTGAACGCTCAAAGAGAGGGTGCCTCAGCTTATTGTGATAATTTAAAGCTAATTCCAAAAGCAAACTACCAATTTTTCCTCCATGAAAGAATTTTTTAAAAACTTGACTACATGGTTCACCACCAGATGTCCTCCATGAGTAGGAAAATATAATGCCCATAGCGATATTCCATACTGTGTGTTCATAACATATTAAAAGACATTTGAGCAAACACAAAATATCAGGCGGTGAAATATGCTTTTAATAGTGTTAGTGTTTGATTTCTGTTGCCTGAAATACCTCGCAGAACACTTTGTTCTTTTATTTACCAAGGAAGTATTTTTCTGTATCATTCACAATTGGGAAAAAAGGTCCTTTTCAAATGGGTAATTTAAGAGATCCTTGCAGGCCATCCCTATTGAGATGTCTCGACAGCATTAGTGTCCTCAGATTTTTATATGAAAGGATTGTGATCTGAATCCAAATCAAGGCACAGTTCTTCAAAGTGCAAATAACGCCTTAGCCAAATGTGTATAGCAAAGAAGATACAACACTCTGGCTCCTTCCGCACATGCAGAATAATGCACTTTCAAACTGCTTTCAGTGCTCTTTGAAGCTGTGTGGAATAGCAAAATCCACTTGCAAACAGTTGTGAAAGTGGTTTGAAAACGCATTATTCTGCGTGTGCGGAAGGGGCCTCTGTTTGGAGTGGGAGAGCATTCAGTTTGGATGAAAGAGAAAGCAGTAGCAGCTCTAATACATGAGAGTGGCCTTGTGGTAGCCAGGAAATCATGGTTTTCAAACATACACACTCAGTTTTAGGACTCCTAAAGATGATGATTTTGAAAACTCTACGTGTGTACTGCCTTCTTAGCATCATGAAACCCTGGCTGTAGAAAATGGTGGCTACAGCCATTCAGCAGAGTTGCTTCCTTCCAGATTGAGGGGTGTGTGTGTGTGGATGAGGGTTCCCAACCTCCAGGTAGGGGCCTGGAGTTATCCCAAAATTACAACTGCTCTCCAGACCACAAGATCTGTCCCCTTGCAGAAAATGGCTGCTTGGGAGGGTGGGCTTTATGGCATTATAACGTGCTGAGGTCCCTCTCCAAACCTTGCACTGCTGGGGCTCTACTCCTAAATCTCCCAGACTTCCCCGACCCGGAGTTGGTAATCCTAGTTCACGTGTATAATTTCACGTAAAACTGGCCAGTGATGATCTTTGTAGTCCCCAAAGCTCAATTTGGATTAGATCCCTTAAGCTTCAGGCAGGCATTCTTCCCCATACAGTTAACGGGCAGGGGAAATTGGTTGGTAGGGACAGGTGCAAGCAGAGCAGAATAGAAGGCAAATTAGGGGGAAGGTGTGCATAAGGAAGGTGGGAGGACCGTGTAAATGCTCCAGCTGATCCAGGGGGGAGATTTCCCTATTGTTGTTTAAGGATCCGTGGAAGAACAGGCCTTAGAGAACCTGTGTTCTCAGACAACACTCTTGAGAGGGGCCTTCTCAGATCAGAGATGAGATTTCAACTAGATGGCAGAAAACCGGAGGAAAACAGAAGACATTTTCTCTGCTTTTTTCATAATTAAGTGTCTGAAAGAATCAATCTAAGCATTGAGACTTACGTAATTAAAATATACAGTTTTCTGCAAGGGTGAAAATGATTTTAAAATACCCTTTCACTTACATGATAAAGAATTTTAAAAACTTACACACACACAATTTAATAGGCTACAAGGTGGAATCTCATTTCTGGCCTTTTATAATTCATTTTGAACTGTTATTATAAAGGCAAATCACATAATCAGTATGTAGGGAATAACAGAGCTTACTTTACATTTTTCAACAAATTTTGCGGTGTAATTCTAAGTAGGATTGCAACCTTGTAAATCCATTAACTTCAGTAAACTCAGGATAGTGTAATGCTGCTTAGGATGGCATAATACAAAGGACATAATTCAAATGTAGTATTAAAACAAAATCAGTAACTGACTTCCTGTGTACCATTTATTATTATTTTTTTGGCTTGTTTTGTAATGCACTGGAAGGTATACATGAAACATTTTGGAATGAGCAAAGATTAATTCGTGTTTGTTTCTTTTTTAAAAACAGTTCTAAGTTCATGGTCTTCCTGTTAAAGTTATTCGTAGGTTATTATACTTCCTGTAAGCTATCTGTGAAATACGATACGTTGTTTTTAATAATGATGACCTCTATAAGTAAGTGGAGGAGGGTAGAAGGAAACAGATGAAAAGTGAGTATATAAATCTCTCACGTCAGATTGTCTGACCTCATCACACACTTGGCAGTTCGTAAGGGCGTATGCTCTCAGTGACAAGCTTTCCTGATGAACTTAGGTTTTTAAGATGCATACAAATCCATTAAAAAGAAATGCTAACTACTTGCAGGGGGTGGGGGGTTCCCACTCTTTGAGAACTGTACTGAAAATTGCCTTGGACAAATATAACCCATAAACCCGACGAGGCTATTTCCACGGAGGTTTAAGTGTGCAGAAAAAACTAACTGTTCCTAACAACCTTTTTATGAAGAATGAGGTTGCTCAAAACGTATCTGGGTTGATTTTACTTACTTATTAGTTAAAACTTTTCAGTGCTTTCTGCTTCTTTTTAAAATGATGTTCTCATCACTTTTGATAATGTGGGTTGGTTATTCTGGCTTTTCATATTTTTATTTTAGCATTTCTCAATGACTCGGCACCAAGATTTTCAATATCGGGGCCTTTTTTTTTTTGTATCTGCACAAATCCTCCATGAAATGTAGCAGGAGGGCATTAGATACAGGGACCACATTTATGCAGCAAAATTCAATGGAGTCAACTGTTTCCTAGCTACAATGCTGCCAACGTATGGAAAAGTATATCTGTCAAAATTCTTTCTTTTCCACAGCTATTAACGGTACAGGAGTTAGGGATGCTAAACCCCTAGTTGGGCCTTGGAGAGCTCCTAAAACTACAACGGCTCTTCAGGCTAGAGTCCAGTTCCTCTTGAGGGAAATGGGAGCTTCAGAAGGTCGGTTTTATGCACTGGCGTAATGCCCATTGGGCAAGGTGGGCAGCTGCCCAGGGCATCACCTTGTGGGGGGCATCAAAATGCTGGGTTCGTTTTTGGGTATTTTAGTGGTTTTCCACTTTTGGCCTGCAGGGGCGCAGTTTGTAGGCTAGCAGCACCAAAATTTCAGGGACTCACCAGGAGACTTTCCTTATGCTACCCCCCAAGTTTGGTGAGGTTTGGTTCAGGGAGTCCAAAGTTATGGACCCTCAAAACTGTAGCCCCCATCTCCTATTAGCTCCCATTTGAAAAAATGGGGGATGGGGCACCCCCTTTGGGAGTCCATAACTTTGGACTCCTTGAACCAAATCTCACCAAACTTGGGGAGTAGCATAAGGACAGTCTCCTGATGATATGCTGAAATTATTGTGCTGATATGTCTAAAAAGGCACCCCCTGCAGGCACCAATGTCCTGGTGCAAAAAAATTTGGTCGTGGTGGAGTGGCCGCCCATGGGGGGGGGGCATCCAACTCAGGTTTTGCCCAGGGCTACAGTTTGCCCAGGGCTGCCTCGTTACGCCCCTGGTTTTATGGCAACACAGTTCCTACAAACCTCCTCCCCGCCCTAAACATCCAATCCCCCAGAGACTTCCCGAACCAGAGTCCCTAACAGAAGTCGTGTTCCATATAGCATCCGGTCATCCTAGGTAAGTCTTTTTTGCTGAATATATCAACTTATACTGTAGTGTAATAATATCCCCTTTTAATGGATTAGAATTTTTTTTTTGTCTTTGCAAAGAGCTTTTTACAGGTATTATGGAGTCTGATTCAAGAACTGTGTTCGCTGGTTTCAAATCAGTCCACAAATCCAATACCACTTTTTTTTTTTGGGGGGGGGGGTTGGTATAATCTGCCAAGTAAAGATACAACAGAAGGAACAGTTGAAGAAAACTAAGAAAGGGGTGACGACTTTTAAAATTTCTTTGGCATGTTGTTATACTGGCTTTGAATTACTGGAATGAGCAAACAGGTAAAGTGAGAAATACTGTTTATCGGGTAAACTTTTTTCTACCGGTATTTCATAATAGAACTATCAGAGGCATGGATCATGGATGTCTGTTCACTGCCACAGAATCATGTACCATTATGAAGAGTCTTCCTATTGAAGAAGAAGAAGACGAAGAAGAAGAAGAAGAAGAAGAAGAAGAAGAAGAAGAAGAAGAGTTTGGATTTATATCCCCCCTTTCTCTCCTGCAGGAGACTCAAAGGGGCTTACAATCTCCTTGCCCTTCCCCCCTCACAACAAACACCCTGTGAGGTAGGTGGGGCTGAGAGAGCTCTGAGAAGCTGTGACTAGCTCAAGGTCACCCAGCTGGCGTGTGTGGGAGTGTACAGGCTAATCTGAATTCCCCAAATAAGCCTCCACAGCTCAGGCGGCAGAGCTGGGAATCAAACCCGGTTCCTCCAGATTAGATACACGAGCTCTTAACCTCCTACGCCACTGCTGCTCCTGGACAGAATATTTTATTGGACAGAATATTTTACAAACCGACCTTATAGTTTCCCCAGAAACCCTTCCAGGCTGCTTTAAAAGTATCCTTATTAGATTTGAGGACCATCTGTATTATGGTTTTCCACAGAGTTTTATGGAACTGAGGTAGGTTGGGGATTGTTTTGGTGGGCTACTTGATGGTACAGTGGTTTGAATGATGGACTAGGACAGGGGTCTGCAACCTGGAGCTCTCCAGATGTTCATGGACTACAATTCCCATCAGTCCCTGCCACCATGGCTAATTGTAGTCCATGAACATCTGGAGAGCCACAGGTTGCAGACCCCTGGACTAGGATATAGAATACCCAGGTCTGAATTCCCTTTCTGCCCTGGAATCTCACTGAATGACCTTGGGTCAGTCACATACTCTCAGTCTAGCCCTTGTCATGAGTTAAGATAAAATAATGCCGGGGACAGCGATGGAGTCAGCTGTTTTGGGTCTCCATTGAAGAGAATAATAATATGTGAATAATAAAATGCTGCAGGGAATCTTATTTCTGCATCCAGTATTATGTTTTGAGCAAAATGGAGCCTCACAAGGAAAGCAGTCTGGAAATCCCATTTTACAAATCTTCTCCATCACCTTACTGTGAGCTCTCAGCCGCTTGAGTAAGCTAATTCCCACTCTTTCAGCCTTCCAACATGTTGATTTCCTGGAGCATATTTACACAGCTTTTGGGAGTGTTCCCTCCCCTCCCTTTGTTTTTTATGGTATCTTATGCATACCTGAAGAGTATGTAGTGGTCCCCCACTTGTTTGCAAGTGGCTGGATTCTGTAGCTGTCAGGGTTGGTATTGGACATGCTGTCAGGGGCTGATGGGACTTGTAGTCCATGAACATCTGTAGCACCATAGGTTGGCCACCCCTAGATAGGGCATAGGATTGCCAGCTACATCTTGAGAAGTTCCTGGAGATTTCGGGATGGGGCTTCGGTGTCTTAGAATTGGAGAAGTACCGCAAGGGGGATGTGATGCCATTTTGTCTTCCCTCCCATGCTACTATTTTCTTCAGGGGAAGTAATTTCTGCTCTGCAGATCAGTTGTAATTCCAGAAGTCCCAGCTAGGCCTGGAGGCTGCCAGCTCTTAGGACCAATGTATCCACAGTGAGGTTTTTGGGACTTCTGTGGTCAAATAATAGACTTTGGGCGATTTCATTAAGGACGCAGGGATTTTGTAAGGCATCTACGTGCCTGGAAAAGAACTCTCAAAAACAACAACAACGAGCCTTTATTGGCATACAAAACAGGACAAGGAAAAGAACTCTGTGAAATTTGAAAGTCTGCACATTCTTAAAAGGGATTGTCTAGTGAATTACTTTCAGCCAGCCCCGTGCACTCAGAAATAAACACCAAAATGATCAGTGAGATTTACTCGCAAATAAAGAAGTGCAATAGCCATGTGTGCATAGGATTTCAGCCTTTTATTTGAAGCATGAGATTTGAATACATTACCAGTTACCACTCCAGACCTGCTTCTCTTTGAGGTTCTGAATGGGTATGAGAACTGGATCACTTACCTGCCATATGTATTGTTGAAGGCTTTCAAGGCCAGAATCAACTGGCTGTTGTGGGTTTTTCAGACTGGATGGCTGTGGTAGTTTTTGCTCCTAATGTTTTGCTTGCATCTATGGCTGGCATCTTCAGAGGCATGTCATGACTCCACACTGCGCCACAGAGAGAAACACATCTCACCATGACATACCTCTGAAGATGCCAGCCATAGATGTGAGCAAAACTTTAAGAGCAAAAACTACCAGACAGAGGCCACGCAGCCCAAAGCCGCCACAACAGCCAGTTACCTACGATACTTCCTAACCTGTTCATTTTTAACCTGTGTTCTTCCTGCTTGACTGTATTTTGTTCAGGGTGAAGGTGAAGGTTTTCCATGGATGTTTCCTCTATTGTCGAAAGCTTTCACGGCCAGATTCAACTGATTCTGCTGGGTTTTCCGGACTGTGTGGCCGTGGTCTGGTGGAGCTTGAACAAGATCCACCAGACCACGGCCACGCAGCCCAGAAAAACCACCAGAACCAGATGTTTCCTCTGCTTGCAGCTCATATGCACACAATTTTGCTGTAAAAAGTGGATGAATAAAGTTTGTTTTGCCTAGTGATCCCGGGCATGTGTCATTTTTCCTTTTTGTTTTGTTTTGAGGGGGATGTCCTCAAAGCTATGACAATTACAGAAGCTGCAACAGATGCATATTTGTGTTGCCATAGCTTTGCAGACATCCCCCTCAAAACAAAAAAAGATAAGAAAAGGGACATGTGTGCAGGATCGTTAGGCAAAGCAAATGAAATTCATCCACTTTTTACAGTGAAATCGCAAGCAGATGAGCTGTAAGCAGAGGAAACCTCCGTGGGGAATCTTCATGGAGAATCATCTGCTGCAGCACACAGAATGGCAGGCGTGAGCTGTGAAAATGAAAGTAAGAGGTTTGGGCAGGAGAAATAACGCATTTCCTGCCTGCTTCTGTTTGCTCAGCATGCAGGAAAGGTCTTCAATCCAGGTTGGAGAAAGAAGAAGAGTTTGGATTTATATCCTCCCTTTCTCTCCTGTAAGGAGACTCAAAGGGGTTTACAATTTCCTTTCCCCCCCCCCCACAACAAACACCCTGTGAAGTGGGTGAGACTGAGAGAACTCCAAAGAACTGTGACTAGCCCAAGATCAACCAGCTGCCATGTGTTGGAGTGCACAAGCTAATCTGATTGACCAGATAAGCCTCCGCAGCTCAAGTGACAGAGCGGGGAACCAAACCCGGTTCTGCAGATTAGAGTGCACCTGCTCTTAACCACTACACCACGCTGAAAGGAGATCAGTAGTTTAGCGATTTTTGAAAAACCAAAGGTTGAGAGAAACAAAATGGGCTGCAGTCGTTTTGGGGAAGACGGCTGTGCAAAGTTCTTCCCCAGGGCGCTTTTTATAGCGTTCTCGGGACATTATATTTATGCTGGGGAATTTCAACAGCCCCCCCCCCCAGCCCCCCAGTGAAACCCCCCTCTGAAAAAGGTCCCGTTCCTCTCAACACCCAAAGGGGGGGGGGGAAATCCCACGCATCCCTTCGCCCTTTCTGCACCCATGGGGTCCTGCTGCCCCAGTCTGGCAGCCTCTTGGGTGCGTCTTATGCGGAGACCCGAAGGCACGGCCGGACCGGTTCGCAGGAGGCAACGCCCCCTCGCGGGGAGGAGAGACCGCCGCAGACGTGACGGCCCGGAGCGGGCAGGCTCTTTAATAGTGGCCTCCGCCGCCGGGGCAGCAGAGCGGCAGGCGGGCGAGCGCTTTCCCCGGCTGGCTTGTGCGGTACCTGCACGGAGAAGGAGGCTTTGCCGAGCTGCCGCCGGGGCTCCTGGCGAGGCTTCCCAAGGGCGCAGTTGGGTGCTTTGCGGGAACTTTTGAGTCCGGAGGAGCCAGCGAAACCACTTGGCTCTCCGGCTCGCTCCCCTTTCTCTCCTTCCTTCTCCTGCGCTTGTCCGGGGCTGCTTCTTCCTTCTCTGTCCGAGTTGCATTATTGCAAGGGGGGGGGGGGCTGCTCCGCTTTTGCATGACAGGCGACCCTCCTGGGCAGCGCGCGTAAAAGCGCGCGGGGCTGTGCAAGCCGCACCTGAGCCGCGCGCCTCTTTTGCAAGCCCTCGGCGGGGAGAGGAGCGGAGCAATGGCCTTAAGGACTCGGCGGGCGGCCCGCAGCCCTCACCGTCCCCTCCCATGAGCTGAGCTCCCCGCCGGAGGGAAGGGGGCGAGAAGAGGCGCCGCGGAGGAGGCCAGGCGGAGGAGGGAGCAGCCGGGCGGCGGCGCGATGCGGTGGTGGCGGCTGCGCTGGCTGTGCTGGTGGTGGGCGCTGGTGTGCAGCGGCGCTCCCGGCCGCGCTTCGCCGCCGCCTGCGCTGCCGCTCTTGCCCGCCGCGGGGGCGCTGCTGCCGGGCAGCCGGAGCAGCAGCAGCAGGGAGCAGCCGGCGTTGCCCACCGCCTCCTCCTCCTCCCCGGGCGGCTTCCTCTACCGGCGCCTCAAGTCCCACGAGAAGCGCGAGATGCAGAAGGAGATCCTGTCCGTGCTGGGCTTGCCGCACCGACCCCGGCCCTTGCACGGCTTGCAACCGGCCCAGGCGCCCGTGCCCCGGAGACAGGAGCTGCAGCAGCCCGCGCTGGACAGGCTCAACTCGGCGCCGCTCTTCATGCTGGATCTGTACAACGCGCTGCCCAGCGAGGAAGAGGAGGCGGCGGAGGAAGAGGAGGAAGGCCAGGCGGGGGGCGGCCCGCGGGCGCCTCCCAGCACGCAGCCCCTGCCCCGCAAGACGCTCCTGGGCCACCAGCCCCCGCCGGGTGCCGGGGCCCCCGCCCTGGCCAGCGCCCAGGACAGCGCCTTCCTCAACGAGGCCGACATGGTCATGAGCTTCGTCAATCTGGGTGAGTGCCAGGGGGGGAGAGAGGGGGCGGGGCCTCGGGAAACACCTGGCCAGAGGTGGCACCGCTGGAGAGGCATGCCTGCGTGTGTCTGTGTGTGCATGTGTGCGTGTGCACGCCCACCTGCTGTCAACACTCGGGTCTTCGTGATTGGTGGATCGGTTATTTATGCGTGATCTGGCTAGGGAAACAGCTTTCTTGCATGCAATCAGAGAATCGTAGCGTTGGAAGCGACTGCAAGGGCCATCCGGTCAAAGCCCCTGCCAGGCAGCAATACACAGGCTGAGTCAAAAGCACTCCTGACAGATGGCCATCCAGCCTCTGTTTGAAAACCTCCAAAGAAAGGGACTCCACCAACCTCCAGGGCAGCATATTCTGCTGTCGAACAGCCCACGCCATCAGGAAGTTCTTCCTAATGTTTAGGTGGAATCTCTTTTCCTGTACCTTGACAAATCCTTTACTCCTGGTCCTAGTCTCTGGAGCAGCAGAAAACAAGCTTGCTCCCTCTTCAATATAACAGGCCTTCAAATATTTAAACAAGGTTATCCTGTCACCCCTTAACTTTCTCTTCTCCAGACTAAACATACCCATCTCCCTAAGCTGCTCCCCATAGGGCATGGAGTCCAGACCTTTGACCATTTTTTAATAGCTCTTGGCTGCTCCCGAACACTCAGATTATGAATACTTGAAGGTCTCTCTCAAGACCACAATTTTTACTCAGACCGGTAGTGGCTAAGCACAGGTTCAGGCACATCTGGCTGCTGTGGGTTTTCCGGGGTGTGTGGGTGTGTTCTGGTTGTCTTTGCTCGTCTCATTTCGCTTGCATCTATGGCTGGCATCTTCAGAGGTACAAATCGCAGCAAGATGTGTTTCTCTCACATTGTGCCACAGAGAGAGACACGTTTCGCCGTGACATGCCTCTGAAGATGACAGCCACAAATGCAGGTGTGGCAGTGGCGTAGTGGTTAAGAGCAGGTGCGTTCTAATCTGGAGGAACCAGGTTGGATTCCCCGCTCTGCTGCTTGAGCTGTGGAGGTTTATCTGGTGAATTCAGATTAGCCTGTGCACTCCCACACATGCCAGCTGGGTGACCTTGGGCTAGTCACAGTTCTTCTGAGCTCTCTCAGCCCCACCTACCTCACAGGGTGTTTGTTGTGAGGGGGGAAGGGCAAGGAGATTGTCAGCCCCTTTGAGTCTCCTACAGGAGAGAAAGGGAGGATATAAATCCAAACTCTTCTTCTTCAGGTGAAATATTAGGGGCAAAATCTACCAGATCATCCCCACACAGCCTGAAAAACCCACAACTGCCGCCTTTTAAAGTGGATATGCCACTTTGGGGTTGAACCGGGAACCTTTAGCGTTCAAAGCAGATTCTCCATCACTGGGCCCGAGTCCCACTCATTCCATAAGTAGGCACCTGTTGCCCTGCAGGGCTCCCAACCCCTGTTTGCTCATTAATTCTCCTTTAGAGCAGGGACCAGGAATCTAACTTTCAAAGTGAAGCTGTGCCGAATGAACAGGATTTACATGCGTTTCTCTGAAGCCGGCAGGTGCTGAGCCTAAGGGGAAGAATGCAAAGTCTGCTCAAGCCCTGAGATGCCACCTTCTTGGAAAGTCATCAGCTCGTGTTTAACAGATGCCCCTTATTTCAAAACCTGCCCATCTTGTGGCCTGGTGGAGAGCTAGCAAGGGCATGTCAAAGAGCCAGCCGCCGCTCGCTGATCAATGAATAAAAGCATCTTACGGCCAGAAGGGGCCATTGCTGGTTCTGCCTGTGCTTGATTATATTGCAGACTGCTGTCAAAAATCCAAGTTCACCGCACACAATCATATCTACACTAGTAGTAAAAGCCCATTTTAAGAGGCAATGAAATAGGCTTTAGACGGGGTGGGGAGAAAAAGCGCCATCCAAGTTCCCCACCTGACTTCTCCACACACCCCCCAACTCACCGTTACCACTTTGGATGGGTAGGTTTGCTGTTGGTGCAGATGTTTGGGACAAGGGGAGGGTGTGCCGGGAAATCCGGAGGGCTTCCGCTGGGCTTAGCAGGAGATCTTGCTGCTATTGTCATGCTGGCCTAGCTAGGTTTTTGGGTGGGAGGAAGGTGTGCAGGGGAATGGGGGGGGGGTTATGGTGGGCCCTTGGGGGGAAATCAGTGGCTTGGAGGGGTTGGGGGGACAAGAAGGCTGTTGGCAGGGCCGGCATAGCCCTCCTGTGTCAGTGGAAGGCAGATGGGGGAAGTGAATGGAACGTCCGTGAGTCCTGCATACCAATTGGTGGTGGGCTCGTCGTCACGACATTCCATCCCTTAGCAAATTATATATTAGGATGGGCCATAAGAAATACTTTAAGCACTTTTCATAATATTTTTATAATGAGAATGGGTCACAGTTGAGTGGTGGAGCGCATGTTTTATACACAGGTTTGAACTTTGGAATCTCTGCCTTTATTCATTTAGAATATTTCTTTGCTGCATCTTTACTCTCCTGCTCAAGGCAACTTACAATATAAAAGAAATCCCAGAATTAAAATGCAAGCCATTAAAAAGATGCTAAAAGACAAGCAAATGTTAGGGGGGGAAACTCAGTTTTGAGACCTTGGAGAGCTACTGTTCTTTGAAACAAGCATAGTTATGGCTGGACCAATGCTTTGGCTCCAACTTGTTATGAAGTAATGCTTTACTGAGTTTTGATTGCAACGTAATGGTTTGTTCATATAATCAAGGAAAAGCAAGACTGATATTAATGTTTGTTAGGGTTGCTTTCAAAAGGACGTGTGTCCTTTTGTGTCCTTTGCATCCCTTTGTAGCCGCACATGTTGCTCATTGAGCAAAACTTGATGGAGGAAGCTTTGACCCTCAAAAGATTGGATCTCCAAAATCTTGTTAGTCTCTAAGGTGCTGCTGAGCTTGAAATAGCTATCTTGCCCCCTGGTTATTTCAAGTCATTTGTTCGTCCTTGCTGTGAGTTGCTGGTTATCAGCGTGGGGTAGTGGTTAAGAGTGTTGGACTCTAATCTAGAGAACCGGGTTGGATTCCCCACTCCTCTACATGAGTGGCAGTCTCTTATCTGGTGAACTGGATTTGTTCCCTTGCTCCTCCACATGAAGCCTGCTGGGTGACCTTGGGCCTGTCACAGTTGTCTCTAAGCTCTTTCAGCCCCACCTTCCTCACAAGGCGTCTGTTGTGGGGAGAGGAAGGGGAAGGTGATTGCAAGCCGCTTTGAGACTCCTTACAGTAGAGAAAGGCAGGGTATAAATCCAAACTCTTCTTCTACCTGGAGTACTGATCTTGATGGTATTTCCATGGTTTCTGGGACCATCTGAGGGTATTTAACTAAGAGGTCTATTACTTACTTAGGAGCTGTCAAGAGTACACTTGGCTGATGTGTGTATCATGAATACATAAATAAATAAAAGCTTAAACACATGGAAGCAACTTATCCGAGATAATATTGTGGTAATTAATTGTGATTGGTCACCTGCTCCTTCTGGAACAGTGATATACGCCATGACTGCCTGTCAGCTGTTCTTTGAACCTGCCTTTACATTGCTCTCCAGTGTTGCAGGATCTTTCCAACTCTGACTATTTGAGATTCTTTGAATTGGAAATATCAGGCATAAACAGTGGCGTAGTGCCAAGGGGACAGGGGGGGGTGCATGACGCACCGGGCGCACACTACTGTGGGGGCGTGGCAAGGACGTTCCAGGGGCGTTGTGAGGGTGTTGCGGGGTGGGAGTGGGTGGGGGTATAGCACGCGTGCCCCGGGCTCAGTTCCCCCTCGCTCTGGCCCCCGGGGCATAAAATCTGGGCTTGTTTAAGTGCGCATATGTCTGCTACGAGACTGATCTATGACTGAATTCCTTAAAAATCAATGTAATTGTCTTATCTCACTTTGTTCAGTGGTATCATGAATATGCTGGCAGGAACCTAGGCTTGTCTGTGCCAGTATATTTCCGAGCATTTTACATTATATCTGATCTTTTCCAAAGGTTACGATCACACAGAACTAATTAGTACGAAGTGGGACATGTGTGCAGTGGTGGGATTCAGCAGGTTCGCACCACTTCGGCAGAACTGGTTGTTAAAATGGTGCTTGTAAACAACCAGTTGTTAAATTATTTGAATCCCATCACCGGAACTGGTTGTTAATCTTACCACTGCATGCGTGTGTTGCTACCAGGCTATCTGTAAGATTAAGAGTCATCTGGGATTCTCAAGAATGGGTGGGCAGAGGGGGTCGCAAGCTGAATGTAATTTCTACATATTGCATTATCCATCAACAGTACATGATTCTAGTTTTAATTTGAAGTGTCCCAATTCTGGTTTTATCCTAGAGTCCTTGGTGCAGTAGAGACCTGTAGAGTTTGTGCAGACACATTGGTTATTCTGTTTGCATATGACCAGTCTGTGCAGTTTGGATATGCTTCGTCTTGTGCCATGCTGGTGTCTGTCAGCCTGTATTATAATGATGCTGCTCCATTAATGATTATTGGCCTGTCTATGCTGGTCTGTCTGCAGAGCTGGGGGTAAGAGGTTGGGAAGGACATTCTTATTCTAGAGAAGCATATCATGCTCCTGTGCACCACAACTCTTATCCAGAACACCAGAAACTGCTTTCTGGGCAAGCTCACATGTTCATGAAACTTGTATCTGAGTGAAGAAACATGCTTAATCTTGGGGAAGGATGAAAGCCAGCTTGGTGTAGTTCAGGGGTAGGGAACCTGCGGCTCTCCAGATGTTCAGGAACTACCATTCCCATCAGCCCCTTCCTGCATGGCCAATTGGCCATGCAGGAAGGGGCTGATGGGAATGGTAGTTCCTGAACATCTGGAGAGCCGCAGGTTCCCTACCCCTGGTGTAGTTGATAATAGCAAGTGCACTCTAAGCTGGAGGAACTGGGTTTGATTCCCCACTCCACCACTTGAGCTGTGGAGGCTAATCTGGTGGACCAGATTAGCTTGTGCACTCCAGCACATGGCAGCTGGGTGACCTTGGGCTAGTCATAAGAACATAAGAACTAGCCTGCTGGATCAGACCAGAGTCCATCTAGTCCAGCACTCTGCTACGCGCAGTGGCCCACCAGGTGCCTTTGGGAGCTCACGTGCAGGAGGTGAAAGCAATGGCCTTCTGCTGCTGCTGCTGCTCCTGAGCACCTGGTCTGCTAAGGCATTTGCAATCTCAGATCAAGGAGGATCAAGATTGGTAGCCATAGATCGACTTCTCCTCCATAAATCTGTCCAAGCCCTTTTTAAAACTAAGCCCCTTTTAAAGCTTTTTAAAGTCACAGTTTTTTTTAAAGTCACAGTTCTTTGGAGCTATTAATCTCCAGCCTCCACCCACCCTCTTTAAGCAGAGGTGTTTGTTGTTTGGGGGGGGGGGGGAAGGGAAAGGAGATTGTAAATGCCTTTGAGTCTCCTTACAGGAGATAAAGGGGGGATATAAATCCAAACTCTTCTTCTGGAAATGTATGCAGCATTGAGGTAACCTATGCAGTGCAGAGGTTAGAACAGTGGTCCCCAATCTTTTTTGAGCCTGTGGACACTTTTGGAATGGGCGCAGCTGCAGAATGGCTGCCCCAGCTGACCTTCAGTAACGCAGTGAAGATCTTTGTGCTGTGGTGACAGCTGCTGCCAAACCAACGTTTTGAAAAAATATGTACTGCCAATCTAATCTCCAGTGGTCAATCAAATATCTTGCTGGACAAAAGTTCCTCTTCAGCCCACTCATTCTCTAAAGCATAGGTGTCAAACTTGCGGCCCTCCAGATGTTATGGACTACAGTTCCCATCATCCCTTGCCAGCATCATGCTGGCAGGGGATGATGGGAACTGTAGTCCATAACATCTGGAGGGCTGCAAGTTTGACACCTGTGCTCTAAAGACATTTGGTGGGCACCAGAAAAAGTGTTGGTGGGCACCATGGGACCCCCAAACTTCGTGTTCGGGACCTCTGGATCAGGATGTCAAAGTAGGGGACACTTAGCCTCTATCTCTGCTCCAATATGACCCTGATTTATTTACTGCAGTTATAAACAGCGGGGACCCAAAGCAGCTTACATTATTTTTCTTCTTTTTCATTTTATCCTCACAACAATGACTTTGGTGGCCTAGGGCCAGTCATCCACTTTTTAGCCTAACATATTCTGCAGAATTGTTGTGAGCAGAACATGGGCTTCTTGGGGGAAAGAACAGAAAAATAAATAATTCTGGAGAATTTGAAAAATCTGCAGCTGGGTGGCTTGGGGATTCTTCTATATAACATTAACGCACCATTTGGTTTTCAATTGGTAGAATGTGTTGTGGCCTAATAATTCCCTCCAGTGCTTCTCAGACTAAAATAAGTGCCTTCTTTTGCATTTGTAACACACATGTTCCTAAGGAATGGTCATTGATGCGCATTTGCTGAACTCTCATCTTGGCATGCTAATAATATATTCTCAAATCACCTGCCCTGCATTAGCTTTTATTGTCAGATGTATTTTTAAACCACTTATAAGGACCTTGGTGTGTTTTTTCCCACATATGCCATTTGCAATATTTTCAGGCTACAAGTAACACGTTTCCTCCATGGAGTTTCGCATTGCTTCCCCCCCGCCAATTTGTTTTGGAAACATTTCCAAAACACTTTTTCTCCATTGTTTTTGAAAACACTTGTATGATGCTGTTTTTTGCTGAAACATTTCCAAAGCAGTGTAGTCATATTTGAAACATTTTATCTTTCCCTCCAAAAAGCCTGGCTGTTTTCCAGGCCCCTGTGCAATCGCCCAATTTTTCCCTTGGCACCTGGTCTGCCATTTTTTTTCATCCCTGACCTTTCCCCCTTGCCTCTTCATTTTCCTGTTTTTGGTGAATCAATAGAACATTGATTAAATGGATCTACAAAGCATCAAAGCAATGAATCAACGAAGCATCGTTTTATTGAATCAGCAAATTAAGAAAAATCTCACAGTGGCCACAAAACATTTGGATGAGGGGAGTGCGGACCAACATTGTGAACGACAGGGACTGAAAGTTTTCTGGAAATGTTCTAAGTGACTTGTGTGGAAGAGGCCTGTAGAATATGGCCAACAAACCCATGCAGTGGTTTTTGCTGCCTGAACACAAGGATATGCAACAAAACGCATGGACATTTTGTGTTCATAAATGTAATGCACGTATATGAGAGTTGAAGATGAATGACGGGGACTGAAAGATTTCTGGAAATGTTCTAAGTGACTTGTGTGAAAAAGACCTGTAGAATATGGTTAACAAATCCATGCAGTGGTTTTTGCTGCCTGAACACGAGGTTATGCAACCAAATGCATGGACATTTGGTGTTCATAAATGTAATGCACGTATATGAGAGTTGAAGATGTACCTGTGTTCCACACACCAGAGATGTAGAAAATACAACTCTGGCAATCAGTGTACTCTCAAAACCTCTCTAAAAGACACAATATGGAGAATGATTTACTATGGATCGGTAACAGAACTGTTCCCAGTGATTTAGGACAATTGATATGAGTGCTGAAGTGAGTCATACCACACTAACATTTTTTTCCTAAGCACAAACTATTTTAGTTACTATACACATTTGTCTTTCTTTCTGCTTTTCCCCTCATATTATGTACTCCTAAAATAGATTGTGCTTAGTTGGGGATTCAGTGTTGCAGAAAAAGGATTGCAAGCTACTTGTTTTCTGACTTTATTAATGGTAAGATTCTTCAGTAAACTCCTTATTAGAGAAGAACACATTGCCGTTTTCTTTAGAGGTATATCATTTAAAGTGTAATCCTTACGAACTGATTTTTTTTTGGTAGACCCACACAGGTGTACATGCAAAAATACTTATCTTGTCAGTTTCTATATTTTGGTTGCCTAAAGCGTAGCACTTGTAAAGAGGTTAGACTCTCTGTTTACTCAAGGGCTAAAGAGTGACATAATGTCTATTGAAGCAAAGCCACCTTTCCCATTAGGCAACAAGGTGTAATTGAAAACAGAGCAAACTTCTTAGACATGTTGAAATGTTTATATTTCACATAGATGTATGGTGGACGAGTGAATATATTATTGCTGAAGGCTCACCCACACAGCATTTATTATGTTGCTTACTGGGCACTGCAATTCATGTGTGATAGTGGTCCTTTGATCTCTTATCTGTCCACATTGATAGCACTGGGGAATGCGAGGATGTGCAGCTGTCCCTAGAAGTTTCACTGCCTTTTTCCAGAGGCAATTCCTATGTTTCTATTTGGGCAAGAAGGGGGGCAGTAGCTGTTTTGGCAGTGAGCCCTAAAACAAATGTTCTAAATAAATATGCAGATGCAACTGTGCAACTCTGGTTTCATTCACTGGTGATTTCTTTTCCTGCTCTCCTCATTTCACAACCTCATTTGAATGCAAACTTTCTCTCTCATTGGTGGTAGAAAGCTGTGCAGTCACAGCTGATTTATGATTATCCCATAGGGTTTTCAAGGCAAGAGATGTCAGAAGGTGGTTTGCCATTGCCTGCCTCCACATGGGCTGAGAGAGTTCTGAGAGAACTGTGACTGGCTCAGGGTCACCTAACGGGCTTCATGTGGAGGTATGGGCAATTGAACCAGGTTCTCCAGATTAGAGCCACGAATAACCACTACGCCACGCTGGCCTCTCCCATTGCAGATTCAAAAGTCTGGAGTTCTGTGACTGCCTGGGGCAAGGCATTTACTCTGAAGTAGACTCTGTGGTATCAGAAGCCAGTATTCAAATATGCCTGCATTTACCTTCTAACCCTGTAAGAACCAGAGGCTTTGTCAAGTTAGCGGAGACACTAAGACAATTGAGTGACCCTATGTTTGTATAAGGAAGGGTGATCTGAAGGTAATCTTCGTTAATGGTGTCCCAGCAAATGGCTAATTGGAAACATGACTCGGAAGTTACATAAGGTACTAGCTTCTCCATTGTTTTACTGTAGTTCCTTTGTGAGTGGTCAGATTGCCAGACTCCAGGTGGGTGTATACAAAACAGGTTTTTGCGGCAGTCTAGAGGTGCTACAGCAGACCGGGATGATTATGGACATACTGTCCCTCTTGAGGTTCAGGATCTATCAAAAGTATTTTTCCTTTTAAAAGAGACTTGGGAGAACTGAATGCCTTCAATGAGAACTGAAGCTGTAACGAGGTCAGGCATTTATCCAGATGCCGACTAGCTTTGTGGTTTTGCTGATCTATAGTTGCTATAAGGACTTGATGTTGATTCATGTCTGTAAGACCATACATGAAAGATTCATCGATGCATTCACTGCATACTGAACCACACACTTATATGCTGTAATGGTGTCTATAGTCATGTGAAAATAATATAAGATCTGAGAGTCTACATTGCAAGACTGACTTTGTATAGTTCTTTAAGGATAAGGCGGATTCCTTCTGGGCCCAAAACAGTGGTGTGAAAATGGTGTGGAAATGGTGTAAAATGGTGTAGAAGGGTTTACACCGTTATCACACAGTTGTTTTTGGCCCATGCAGAATCCGCCTTAGTGTTCTTGCCAAGGGTTTTGAGATATACAGCTGCTTGTGCTGCTAGCTGCTTTCAGTATATTTTTGTTTTGTATACGATCTTGGCACACTGACCCCTCTATTGATTGTGATATATTAGCCTCCAGATGGGGCCTGGAATTACTGATTTCCATACTACAGAGATCAGTTTCCCTCAAGGAAATGGCTGCTGTAGAGGATTGTCTGTATGGCATTATACCTGTATGGCATTATGTCCCCTCCCCAAACTCTCTGCCCTTTCCAGACTGCACCCCCAAATATCCAGGAATTTCCCTACTCAGAGTTGGCAACTCTGCATAGGAGTTCTGAAGCGTTGTAATTTAGATAAGGGGGGGGGGGGACACCCCTGTCCTCCAACACTGCTGCTCTGATTCTATTTGGCGCCTTTTCCTGCACCTCTGGTGCTTTGAAATAAAAAATGTTAGGCAATCCAATTATGGATTTTGTGTGTAAGTGTATAGGCTCTGGCTATCCACACATCCTGGGATCCATAACAATGTATAGTCCTTCCACACATATTCTGTCATTTCTGTAATGTAGAATGGGTATTTTTCTCTGGGTTGGGTTTCCTGGTCTTACTAGAGGGCATCAGAATGTTAGAAATTAGCTTTTATATGTGTGTGTAATTAGTCATTGATCCTTGCCCCATAAAAATGCTTGAAAGAATGGGGCTGAAAAAAATTTTGAATGCAAAAAAGATGGAGTGCTTTGAGAAATGGCATATCTGACTTTAAAAACTCTATCTTAAATTATATCTTCAGTTAAAGGAAAACAATGTGTTCTTTTCCTAAACCAGTGATGGCGAACCTTTTCGAGACCGAGTGCCCAAACTGCAAGCCAAAACCCACTTATTTATTGCAAAGTGCCAACACGCAATTTAACCTGAATACTGAGGTTTTAGTTTAGAAAAAATGGTTGTCTCCGAGGCGTGCGTTACTCAGGAGAAAGCTTGGTGGTAGTTGGTGGCTTTGCTTTGAAGCAACTGTGCAACTCTTCCAATGGGTGAATCACAACCCTAGGAGGGTTTACTCAGAAGCAAGTCCCATTGCCAGCAACCGAGTTTACTCCCAGGTAAAGGATCATGCTTTAGCTCTTCGCATGAAAATCAGTGGGGTTTAACAGCGCTTAACAAGGTTACCTACACTGCTTCCCCAAAACTAGGTCTTAGGTTTAATGCTAATAATCGAGCCCAGTGGCCCAGGCCAGCCTAGATGTGTGGGGGAGGGGCACTCTGTTTGCGCGTGCCCACAGAGAAGGCTCTGAGTGCCACCTCTGGCACCCGTGCCATAGGTTCGCCACCACTGTCCTAAACTATGCCTATACTTTTGGTCTCTCACCCCCCCTCCCCATTTGAGGAAACAAAGCCATCAGCTATTCATGAGGCCGTCATGAAAGTCTCTCTTTCTCCTTCTCTTCTCCACAACTATTTTTCATTGGGAAAAGTCAGACAGCTATTTGATTGCTTAATTATTCGGGTGGGTTCAACCCTTTCATGTTACTTCAAAGACAAGTAATGACTATAGAGATTATGATTTGTTTATAAAAATACTTTAAACTGTATAAGAAGGAACTAAACATGTATGCCATTGGCAACATTTACTTTATGCTGACTAAGCTGTGATGGGGAAGTTCTCTTGCCAGGAATTTTTAATTTAAGAGTGAAAGAGGATTTCACATTTTAAAGTCGGTATTCATGTTCATATTCTGAAGGAGGTTGTTCAAATGAAAATATGGAACTATTACTACAAGAAAAGGTAGTTAACAGTGGAAGAACCTGCTTTTTAGGAAAATCTCAATGACTACAGCAGTAGTTTAAACAAAATATCCCATTCTGCCATGTATGGGCTGTTTAATAACCAGAACACTGGGGAAAAATCATTTTTTACTTTATCTTTTGTAAACTTTATTTAAAAACACATGAGACTGATGACAATGGAAGTATGGAAGATTATTCAGCAGTGGAATTGGCTGCCTGAACTCCCCCTCAGTGGCTGTCTTCAAGCGGCAGCTGGACAAATATTTCCCAGGATGCTTTAGGCCGGGAGTATCAAACATGTGGCCTGAGGGGGCCAAATCTGTCCCCTTGAGGGGACTTATCAGGTCTGTGAGCCATTGAGGCAACCCCCCTCCTTGTTTCTGATCTGGCCTGCTAAGACCGCTGGACTCTCCAGGCCAGATAGAGAGCAAGAGGGGCTTTTCGCCTCAGCTGGCTTGTGGACCTGTTCAGTCCTCTCAGCAGTGGCGTAGGAGGTTAAGAGCTCGTGTATCTAATCTGGAGGAACCGGTTTGATTCTCCGCTCTGCCGCCTGAGCTGTGGAGGCTTCTCTGGGGAATTCAGATTAGCCTGTGCACTCCCACGCACGCCAGCTGGGTGACCTTGGGCTAGTCACAGCTTCTCGGAGCTCTCTCAGCCCCACCTACCTCACAGGGTGTTTGTTGTGAGGGGGGAAGGGCAAGGAGATTGTCAGCCCCTTTGAGTCTCCTTACAGGAGAGAAAGGGGGGATATAAATCCAAACTCCTCCTCCTCCTCCTCCTCCTCCTCCTCCTCCTCTTCTTCTTCTTCTTCTTCTTCTTCTTCTTCTTCTTCTTCTTCTTCTTCTTCTTCTTCTTCTTCTTCTTCTTCTTCTTCTTCTTCTTCTTCTTCTTCTTCTTCTTCTTCTTCTTCTTCTTCTTCTTCTTCTTCTTCTTCTTCTTCATGGCAGCCAGCCCACTGCACTATGGGCTTGCCAGCCCAGGCACGCCTCCTCCCATTGCTGTTCTGGGGTCAGCTGAAGCAGCTGCCACCCCACCAGGGCCTAGCCCAACTGAGTCACATTTATCATAATGATTTATGTCATGTCTGGAACATGTAGCAAATGAGTTTGATGCCCCTGCTTTAGGCTGATCCTTCATTGAGCAGGGGATTGGACTAGATGGCCTGTATGATGGCTCTTTCCATCTCTATATGATGGAGGCATGCTAGCTATCTCAGGAGAGGGGATTAATGAATTGGAAGTTCCCCTCACCTCTCTCCACTCACAAATATACCTGCATCCACTGGCTATATAGAGACCTCTGTCTTGTCTGTATATTGCCTGATTTTGCAGTGTGTCACCTGCATAGGGGTCAACCAGTTTGCTATTAGATAGGTAACAGAACTGTTCCCAGTGATTTGGGACAATTGATATTTGCGCTAAATTTTCCCAAGTGATTCCAGGAGTGCATAATATGAGGGGCAAAGCAGAAAGAAAGACAAATGTATATAGTAACTAAAATAGTTTGTGAACTCTGCTTTCAAAATGGCGGCACTCAATCCTGTATTTTCACGCCCTACTTTTAGCACTTTAGTGGGCTTCTTTTCTCCTCATCTGAGCCATTATGTAAATTTATACCATGGCTCCGCTGAGGAGGGAGAAAAGGGCACTCCTAAGCCATGACAGGGTTGGGGGAGGTGCTGTTAAGATGATTGGCAGTTGAGGGAAAGGATTGATGGATGGGAATGAGGACAGCATCAACAATGAACGTTGAAGGGACATGTTGATGCCATTCTGGCCCTTTCTATGCCACTTGCTGTTGTTTTTACAACCGAGTCACCTTTTCCTAACAGAATCATCCATATTAGGTACTACTTCAGAAAAGGCTCTGCTTCTGCAGCCTTGCCGATCTTCCCAAACAAAATGAAGGCAGTCCTACCATAGCCCCATTGGCTGATTTTAATATCTGATAGGTATAGGAGAGGGTGCTCATTTATGCAGCTCCCAGACCATTTACAGCTGTAAAGGTAAGCAGAAGTTAATCGGCAGCCCGTGCAAGGAAGACGAAACTAGGCCAGTAGTTTTTCTGTTTTTGTGTTTCAATGTTATTACGTTGTTGGAAACAAACACTGGAGCAAGAATACAGAAACCTTATTTTCAAAGCAAAAACACTTGTTTATTTTTGCAAAGTGTAAGGTCAGTTGATGATTAATTCGTGTCCGTGCCCGAGTGCTTTTCAGCCATCCTGATGCATTAATCTATTTTCTTACCGAGAGTAGAAGCCCTTGCGCAAAAAATTCGGCCTGCTTGTGACATGGTTATTGTTGGGCCTCTAGCTAAAATGCAATATAACCTAAATAGTATCCAATTGAGAATTTAACACCGAGGCTGCCAATTATAAGACAGTAATGAATACCGTGTTTCCCCGAATATAAGACAGCGTCTTATATTAATTTTTGCTCCCAAAGATGCACTATGTCTTATTTTCAGGGGATGTCTTATTTTTCCTGTGTTCTGTTTGTCGGGCATGCTTCCAAACAAAAACTTTGCTATGTCTTACTTTCGGGGGATGCCTTATATTTCACACTTCAGCAAAACCTCTACTATGTCTTATTTTTCGGGGATGTCTTATATTCGGGGAAACAGGGTACTACAAATAAGTAACAGTTCATTTCAGGCACAGAACTGCAAAAAAGGTGCTTCAAGACAATGCACAGCTGTAGTGTGTGGGCAGCTAATCATAGACTGTAGGGCTAAGAAATATATAGAAAGTCACTATGCATCTCAGCAGCCCAGGAAATATCTGACGGAGGACTCTTCCTACAACTATATCTGATATGAACAGTAAAGAAAAAACCAATGGTGCAGTATCTGATTGAATTAAAATTGAAAAATGCTTTTGACTGAATGGAAGATGAAGTGGTAGGGTTGACAGCTCCAGTTGGGAAATTCCTAGTGATTTTGGGGTGAAACTTGGGAAGGGTGGGTTTGGGGAGAGGGAGGCCTCAGCTGGGCATAATGCTGCAGACTTTACCTCCAAGAGCTGCCATTTTCTTGAGGGAAACTGATCTCTGTTGCCTGGGGATCAGTTATAATTTGAGGAGCTCCTCCCTACCCCCGGTATGTTGGGAACCCTATCAAGAGGTGGACATGTGAGCATTTTTATGGGGGTTGGGTGCAGTGGTGGGATCCAAAATTTTTAGTAACAGGTTCCCATGGTGGTGGGATTCAAACTGTGGTGTAGCGCCAAAGGTGCTGGGCGGGGCATGACGAGGGTGGGGCTTGGCATTCCGGTGGCGGGGCATTCCTGGGTGGGGCTGTGGCAAGGACGCAGCTGCTGCACCGGTCCTTGGGCGGAAACGCATGTAATTCAGGCGCAGGCTGCTAATGACATCGGGTGCACCCTCCTGCCAGACTTCTGCCCCATGCGCACTACCAAGGAGAGAGGAGGGGCGTAACTAAGGCAAAACTCATGTGGCAAAATCACCAATTAGTAACCCCCTCTCGGCACACACAAATAATTAGTAACCTACTCTCGGGAACCTGTGAGAACCTGCTGGATCCCACCTCTGGTGGGTGGGCAGGGAATGGGAACTTTGTTTAATTAACCAGTTACAAAAACTGCTGAATCACGAGTGGACATTTTATTCACTACCACCAGTGACAGCACTGAGATATACTATGAGCTGAAGAGCCGCGGGTGACGCTGCATTTGCAATTAAACATGAAAGAGTTTAGTGATAGAGAATGTTACAGTTAGCAACCATTTCAGCCAAGTGGTTGAGCAACCCAAATTGTTAGATGTGAAGTATGTTTTGGGAAGAGCCATCAGTCAATTGGAGTTCTTCAGCTTCTCTTCCTCCAATAGGGGACAGAATGAGGACAGAAAGACCAGTCACCAGAATTCCAGAGATGGGCTATCTTTCCTGATTATTGCCAAAAGGGCATCACATTCCAAAACTGGGATTTGGTATCACAGCTACATTGAAGATTGGGGTATATCCAAAGGTGGGATTCAGGAGGTTCCGAAGGTTCCGTAGAACCCGTTGTTAAAATTTAAAATATCACTTTTTTAAATACTTAAAATATTTTTATTAAGTATTAATATGTTTTAATACTTACAATAAAAAAGTGATATTAAAACATTTTTAAAATACTATTTAACAGTCATTATTTGAATCCTACAACCATCGGAACCTGTTGATAAAATGTTTGAATCCCTCTGTTTTGGATTTTGATAAGCCGTCTTCCCACTGGCTATTTCTGCTAGCAGCTCAGTTCAATTAAACTGGAAGTATACAGGATGTCACAAAAAAGGGTCCCTCTACTGTTGGGATTACATGTTGCATCCCCTACCTTGGGCTGTCCACCTGGATTGTTCATGCTTATCCTAGGATTGTAAATGACCTGCACAGACTTTGTGTGGGGGTGTGTGTGTGTGTGTTGGCTGGTACTTAAATGGCACCTCTGACCCTTGTGGGGAGACATCTCTGGATGCACCATAAGTAATTTCCCCTCAAATGTGTTAGCGTAGCTGCGTTTTACAGAACTCTGAGGATTTATTTCTCAAATTGACTCTTTTCTTCTCTCCCCCCTCCAGTTTTCTTGTTTTGCTGTGCAATATTTCTTGAGGCTTATTACAAGTTTTAAATGCTTGTAGTGCACAGATGTTTTGTGAGGGTTGTTATTTTCTATGTTGGAGGTTATGAGTCAGATTACTGTTAAGCAGAATGTTTATGTGAAATCATTTCTGACTCATATATTTGCATCATATACAACCTGTCTGACAATCAAAACATTCACCACTCTGCTAATGATTATACTAACTTTTCCAGCAGTCTGCTCCAGAATAACATAATTACACAGAAAAGAGCAATAAATTACTTTGACAGAGTTCTCCGTGTGCCTTATTGTGATGTCTTGACATTCTTACCACTGCTAGAACTAATGTGTAACTCACTCAGAGCATGTCACTTTAGAAAGATGTTTTGGCACACACAGTTAGTAAAAGAAACAACCCATGTAAGCCCTGCAAATGGGTATAGAAACCTGTTGCTGGTTGTTGCAGGATTAGCCGCTTCTGTAGCTAGTCTTCTGTCTGCGTTGGTCAGGCATCATCAGAAACCTGTTATCAGAACTACTTCCTATGTTCTCGGAAGCTGGCTAAATAACTAGCATGGGAGTAAACATATTAGGAATTCTTCCCATGTAAACGGCTACAGTGGAGTTGTGTGAGAAAGCAGTGTTTTATCACAAGGGGCTCCAGATCGGTTCCATAGGCTGTAATAGCTTTTACAACTCATTAAAGGACTTTGATGACTTTTGCTTGAATTTTATGGGCACTTATGCACACATCAGCTCAGATGTTCACACATAGTTTTCACAGGTACCAAGGTTCAGTGGTGGGGACTGTCTATACGTCTCATTCTTCATATGGATTGAAGACTATTACCTGTACCTGTGGAAATTCTGTGTCTTTAAATCTCTCAACACATACTGGAAAAGGTTCACATAGGTCCTAAACAACTGCATTTCAAAGGGATGTAATGTTTAGCATTTCAGAAATAGTTCTACATATTGCAAAGCTGTTGAATAAAGTATCAGTCCAAAAAGGGGGGTGGGGGCGGGGGAAGCTGATTGATAAATAAACCCATTTTGGATTTAATGTTTGAGGAGCTAACAAACACAGTGTGAGAAAATTAGTGCAGTTTGTGACTGTGCTAGACAAAGACATGCAAAAATTATTGGAGATGAACCTGCTCATTTAAAACAAACTTAATAGATTTAATTTCCAAATTATCATGGCCTTTGTTTGCTTTTGCTGACATAGAGAACTTTAGGCATGTATTAGTGATACTAAGAGAAAATCTATTTATGCTATGTAAGTTGATTTTTTTTAAAGGAATGAGATGTTTTATTATCCATTTCTACTCCAAAAGCATGAGGAAAGCTCTTTTAAGAGCTGGCATGTTGCAGTGTGAAAGGTTGGTTTATGGTTTTCAGCATTGGCTTTCCTTAGCTGTGGATTACAATATGAGTGGAAGATATTGGCAGGCTCTGGAGCTATAAAATATCACTGGATTTCATCACTTTTGCTAGACTGGCACGATGCAAGATGAGTTACAATCACATTCTTTATGTATAATGAGAAAAAGTCAAGAACTACAATGACATTCTTTATGTATATTGTGAAAAAGTCAAGGGTGGGCAATACTGTGATGACTTTTCCAAATGTAAATGAACCAGGGCGTAGTTATTTAGCGTGTTTTTATATACTTCATTATTAATGAGTCTCTCACTGTGTGTGTGTATGTGTTTTGTATATAGTGAAGCAATAAAAAAAAAATCTTCCCTGCATGGTGTTAGGGAGCCTTTACTTAACCGAGATCTTTGACTAACATTAGTGACAAATGCCTAATTGGACTATGAGGACCAATATATTGTGAAGTGTAGTGGAAAATGCCCCCAAAAATCTGCTGGATGGAGTCCATTTATCCTGAGTCAGTTCCCATCCATGTAAACAAACACAGCTGCTAAGTGCAGAATTGGTGAATAAGAGTGGTAAAAAATGATGATGCATTTCTAGTGAGATCACACCAGGAAAAAAAGAAATGTAACACATGAGCCCGCGTCAGGATTGGAGACGGGTCTTCGGCTCAGTTTGGTCATTGCCGCTTATATAGTTTCACATATTTATGGCACTTTAGGGTAACATTAACACAAGTAAGTTGTTCTTGTTGCTGGACAGCTCAAACACCAAGGCAGCCAAAAATTTTAAACACCAATGAGCTGATAATACCAAATGTTTGAAAAATGATCCAGGTTGGGCATTGTACTTCTAATAAACATTTTGCATTTAATCTCTGCCTTTTTATTTTTTTATTTTTTTGGTTTGGTTTTTCCATGTACGTAACCAGTCATGGATTGCTTTTTTCAAATGCTATTGGGGACTTAAAAAAAACAACCCGTTACTGAAACGCGAGTCTAAAAACTCCCACATCACTGAGTAAGTGACACAGGGGAAGCGTTAAAACATCAGGAGCCCTGGGGCCAGGCCTACCTAGGTCACCAGTGAAAGCTCTTGGGTGGAAATTTGTCTTAATCAGCCCACTTACATGTTTTGACATCCTTGATCCTTGAGCTAACTGATGGCACTGAATTTGAGGTTAGCATTTGTTAGCATTGTCATAAGAGTTATTTTCTGGTCAACTCTTAAAGAGACTCCTGCCATGGATGCCCTAGTCCCATGGTGGCAAACCTATGGCACTCCAGATGTTCATGGGCTACAATTCCCATCAGCCCCTGCCAGCATGGCCAATTGATCATGCTGGCAGGGGCTGATAGGAAATGTAGTCCATAACGTCTGGAGTGCCAAAGGTTCGCCACCATGGCCCTAGTCCCATGGTGGCAAACCTATGGCACGCCAGATGTTCATGGACTACAATTCCCATCAGCCCCTGCCAGCATGGCCAATTGGCTGATTGGAATTGTAGTCCATCAACATCTGGAGTGCCATAAGTTCACCACCACTGCCATAGTCCAAGGACATCCTGGTAAGGGGAGAGACCGAAAACAACCCACTATTTACTTTCCAGGTAAGTACCTAGAGGGTCATCTAACCCAAATCCCACCCTGCAGTGGGACCAGCAAGGAGGCACATGATGGTGTATCTCTATCAAAGGATAATACATGGTGGCAGGAAGGGGGCACAACATGTTCCTCAGGATTGTTTTAACCTCCCAACCTATCCTTGCCTCCAGTCTGTCACTTGCCCCTCAATAAAACATGATGATTAAGGTCGTTTCCCCACTCACCTTTCGTTGCTTGGTAGTTGCGGCAAATAAACCGGGGGCCTGCTGCATTCCCCACTAACTGAGCGGCAGCAATGCAGTGACCCTGACTCTGCCGCTCTCCGCCCTCCTCAGCGCGCGTCATTTCACCCCCTGGATGGTCGAGCAACATTTCTGAATACCCCATGGCAGTGGGGAAGCTGGGGGTCACTGTGGGTTTGATTTTCCCGCCACACATGGTGATGTGGACCAATCAGGGCACTGCGGGGTGTGCGCAATGAGCACGCAGCATTTCCTTCCTCCATTTTTTAAACCAGGAAATCAGTCGTCTGCACGTCGCTTCAAGCGCACGCGGACACAGCGTATTTTCATAGTTCATTCAGAACGTTCATTTAGTTAAGTTCATTCAGAACATTCATTGTTCATTCAGAACTTTCATCTCATGAACATTCATCTCAGAACATTCATCTCATGAAATGGAGGAGAAAGGAAAGCGGGCATTTCCGTGTTCCGCAAATTTTCGCGCCGCAGCACAACAGCCAATCAGAAACCATTTTTTTAAAAAAAGGAAAAAAAGGCATTGGTTCAATTTGCGATGATGACTGCGTGTCGACGTTTCGTCGACGATTTCAGGTGTTTTTTTTTTACCAAGTTCTGCCCACAAACTGGCGCTCCAGCCAATCGGGACAGAGAAGCACCCTGCTGATGACCACGGAACGCGCGGTTGTGGGGAATGCTGCATATCATGAAGCTCGCGGCTGCCACAAGGTTGACTACAGGGACAAACTGCGGTGGGGAGTCAGACCTCGGTCTCAAAAGCACCGATTCAAAGGAGCGCGGTTTGGCTCCACGTTATTTTTTAAAATGGGGAAACGACCGAAGAAGAAACTTTAGACTTGATACCCTTGACGTGATGGATGAAGGTTTAATTCTGCAGATTTGTCGACATTTCCCTCAATTTTAGGGTCTGATTTGGAATGATGAAAGCATACTCCAGAATGGCTGAAATCCATGGAATATTTTAGACACATACATATGACAATGCACGCACCAGACTTTATTATACTCTGTTTCCAACTGTCCTCCTACAGACTGACCTCCTGCAAACTGCAAAAACATTTTCATCTTGGGAGATTTTTAAACCTATGAATCGGGCATGGAGCTGCAGATGCCCACTTCTAAATTTCAGCCATTGGGTGGAGAATATCTCTAATTATATTAGGTTTAGCTTTTAGGGTCTCTAAATCAGAATCAGTGGGTTGAGTACAATCCCTGTTTTTCAGTATAGTATAGTTCAGTATAGTTCCATTAAGAACAAGCAGCAAGGTTGTTTCATTTTATATAGTGGAATTTGGATTTGCATGAAATGGAATGATCTTATAAATATTTCCTTGCAATATTTCATGAGATTCTGTCGTCTTGTGCAAGTTATGGAATGCAAAGGTCACTCTTCTTGTGCAGTTAAATAATTTTTTTAGCCTTGCCCTCAGATGGGTCCCTGCATATAAGTGTTGTTCTTATATCTTTCACCCTTACATTTTTTGAAACAGCAATATATAATTCTCTTCTTTCCTGACAGTACACATATTGTAGAAGGAGACTTAAAATTTGCAGTAGTCTTAATGTACTAGAGCCGTGGTGGCGAACCTTTGGCACTCCAGATGTTACGGACTACAATTCCCATCAGCCCCTGCCAGCATGGTCAATTGGCCATGCTGGCAGGGGCTGATGGGAATTGTAATCCATAACATCTGGAGTGCCAAAGGTTCACCACCACTGTACTAGAGAGTGTCAGCAGAAACCAATGAAACTTAACTGAGCAAAGGAAAATACTACATTAAAAAAAATAGTCATCTATGAATGTATGTACAATGTTTACAAGACAGTGTATTTAATATTAGCTACATTGCACAATATTAACTATATATTGATTGGCCTGTGATAGATAAAGCTATTGTGAGCAAAAATGGCTTTTCTTCCTCACAAGACCTTTAAAAAAGTAAGGTGGATATAAACTTTGAAATTTGGGGAGAAATTGAAAACCCTTTGTGCTATTAAATTTCAAAATAAAAGCTTTAAAGCAAGGTTTTAAATATTGTACATTCCAATCCAGATGTGAACGCACTTAGCGGCTCCAGGGCTATGCTGACAAGTTTGCCCTGTCATGTAAGCAAGTGCCGCATCCCTTAAGCAATTCAGGGAGCAATGGGCCAGCTGCCCCTCGTAGCCCACTGTGCTTAACCTGGAAGTCTTCGGGGCCACCACAGAGCTGTACCTGGTGTCTGAAAAGGACCTGCGCGTGGGGCCGAGGTATGGTGCATCCCCAGGCAAGCTTCAATGATAGCTCTCCATCCTGGGTTTGTGGCTACTTGCACTGTGGCCTCAGCCAAAGCATGACGTAAGTCCATAGGTCCTCATGGAGGGCTCTGCGGTAAAGTTTTCTGCTTCAATTCTGGCCACACACACCTCCAGAAAACCCATTGGAGGTGGTGGTAACCTTTGACTGATTGCACTTATGCGCCCCATCCAACAGGCTGGGGTACTCTCTATTGTGGTGTTGCAGCCGTGACTCGGCCCGCTGTTCCTCTGGCGAGGTTTCGCTGTGCAGGGAGGCTTCCAACTGGGAAAGCGTCATTCTTTAGTTTTACTCGTACCAATATTTGTGGCATAAGTCCAAAGCCCACAACCAGCACGACAAGGGCAAAGGCCCACGATGGGGGCAGTGGCCCAGTTGCAGACACATTTGCAGTAGGCAGGTTCCAGTGAAATAGTCAATGAGGCCTTTTATCTTCTAGCTTCCCTAAGTTCAGACCAAGGAAACGTATATGTGAAAAGCAACATGGGTATAATTTTGTGAAGTTCATAAAAGTTTGAGCGCCCATGACCAAGGATGCTCTGGAGACCATCCTTAAAAGCATATTTATTTGATAGAAGGTAACTCCTTTATGGAGTAAAATGTTCTCTTGGGATTTACTCTCAAGGTGGATACGTTATGCACTTACCTTCTACTGGGTAGTGATAGAACAGCTGCCTCATTTAGATTAATGAACCTGAACCATGGGTATAAAACTATGGGTAACGTCCCTTCATGTTTTTTGGGTTGCTCCAGGAACAGCTGATGAATGGACTCTGTTCTGAGGTGTCTGGGAGGGAAGTCTGACAGAACTTCCTCATAGGAAATGATGTTCATATGCTTCTCTTGTTATGACCTTATTAAATGAATCTCACCAGAATGTTGACTGTTCTCACACTAAATAAGTATTTGAAAGGGCAACTGGAACTCTGAATGTGCATTGACAGTCTGAGAGGTTAGGTTTGGGTTGGATAAAACTACAGAAACAAAAGAAGTTCTAAGAACCAACATTCGAACGGTATCCAGTCTCCTTGGGGTTTTTGATGCTGTCAAATTTAACAATAACATGCATACAACTCAATTGTGTGCATGTATGTAGAAAGAGAGAGATACATAGACATAAGGTAGAATTGAGTTTCCTGAAAACCATCTGTTTTATTGAAGAACATTTCTAATCAGGCACTCGATAATAAAAGTTACTGCAGCTGCTGGCAACCTCAGGAAGTTGATAACCTGTTTTGACATTGGTGGCCCTAGAAATTTCTTATCCTTCTAAACGCACTGACTTCAATATATTTAAAAGGGTACAAAGGTCTCCAGAGGACTGCATTATCAGTCAATATTATTGATTCCCTCTGTCCAATGTGGGATGCCTGTGTTGTAGTCATGCAGAGTTTTGTACGATGTAAAATAAAATTTAAAAATCAAACACGTTCCTCATTTCCCAGGCAAAATAATTTTGGTGTTCTGATTCCTTTATCTTTCTTACAAAATCTCTTTCCACAAAGGCTTTTACGTCGTATGCTAGTATTTTAGGTTGGATGGCCACCCAGTAGCCTTTGAGTTTCGACGCCAGCCACAGAAGGTAAACGTCAGGAGCGATTGCTACTGGAACACGGCCATACAGCCCGGAAAACCCACAACACCCTCTATTTCTATGCTTAATTATTGTTCTCCAAGTGGGGCCCGGAGATCTGGAATTAGAGCTGATCTCTGGACTACTGATGAGTTCCCTTGGAGAAAATGGCTGCTTTGGAGGGTGGAGTCTATGATATTATACCCCACTGAGGCCCCTCCCCTCCCCAAACTCCGCCTTCTCCAGGATGCATCTCCAAATTTCCAGGAATTTCCCAACCCAGAGTTTGCGAGCTTATGTCAAATGTTACCTAGAAGGAAGAGCTTCCACCTTGGAGCCCTTCCATTAATGAATAGCTGATGGTTGCAGTGGTTAAGAGAGGCGGACTCTAATCTGGGGAACTGGGCGTGTCTCTCTACTCCTCCTCTCTGCTCCTGGTGGGTGACCCTGGGCTAGTCTCAGTTCTCTGAGAACTCTCTCAGCCCCACCTACCTGATTGCGTCTGATGGGTAGGAAGGGAAGGATTTTAAGCCACTTCGGCTAGTTCAAAAGGTAGAGAAAAAGCTGGGTATGAACCTAAACTCTTCTTCTTCCCCTTGTTCAGCAGAGAAACTAGAACTGCACTTTGGGATGCCTGAGCTCAAATGCAGTCCTTCTAAGGAACAGCATTGGCCAAAAAGGGAAAAGTCTAGTGAAGGTAAAAGAAGTATAAAATTTAAGGAGGGCACAAAAAGGAGAGAAGAGGAAATGATGGGTTAGGTCTAAATAAAGAATAGTTATATGGGGAAAGTATCCCATGGAAAAGAAGTACAGAAAAAGAATACAGATCAAGATGTGTTTGAAGAGCAGAAAAATGCACCCTGCTTACATCAGACACCCAGGAGTTAGTTACTAAGATGAATATTTAACACACCAGCAGATGGTTGAATTCTTGTTTAAACTTACACAATTATTATAATATCATGATTTTATGTAACATGTTCGGTATATGCCAGAGTCTACCCATTTAAGTTGTTCTGAGTAACTAGTCAGAATTTGTGCAGAAGCGTACTGGGGGAAAAAGGTGCCCAGAGACATCCGTTCTCTAGGCACCCCCACCATACACCAGGGGCAGGGCCCACCCCCGGGGCCTGCCCCCAAGCCCCGCCCCCTCCCTGCTTCCCCAGTTTCAAGCCAAACACTGGACCAGAAGCTTGTCACTGGCCCTTTCTGCACAGCCAAAATAAGATGCTTGCAAAATGTTTTTGATCCTGTTTGTCTGCACATAACCCCTCAAAACGATTCTTGGCTGCCATTTTGTGATTCTTCCTTTTGATCTCTGTGGATTTGTAGATTTTGATGCTTCAAAGCCTCCAGCGCTGCAATTCCCAGGTCATCTACCTTGAAGCTTTGAAAAGTCAAATACCAGAACTGAGAAAAATAAACTGACGAGACGACTCAGAAAATTGTGTTTTGAGGAAGTCCGGAGACTGTGGTGAGAGGCATGTGTTCATCTCTTTAAGCGAGATAGCTAGCTACTACAGCAGGAGCAAAGTCGTTTTGAAAACGTTTCTTAAAAGCAAAAGTGTCAGCCAAAAAATAGAGGATGCAATTTCGAAAAAACATTACGTTGGAAATAAAACATTTTGAGGGGAAAGTCTCATGCGTGGGAACTCCCTTGGCAGAAATGTTTCTTATTTCCTGGCCTCAAAACGTGCTTTTTTATTTTTGGCCATCGTGTTGGCCACTAGCCGTGTGCAACTCTCTCAGATGCAGAAGGGTGAGTATGCTTCACTCGTGACATCTTTGGCCATGGGGAAATGGTTTTGTGTGAGCCAGGTATGTTTGTGGTTTTATGAACTGAATCGTTTTTTGGTAATTGTGAAGTGTCTATCCTGGATCTTCTTGTATTTTATAGTTCAAGAAACATAGGCACTAACAGCCGAGCGATCCAAATTTCTCGCAGTTATTCACAACAGTAGGGTCAGCCAATTCCTTTAAGTTGGGAAATCTCGATTGAGGTTGTGGGAGGGCCAGAGGCTTGCGCTCAAGGGTTTGACATGGGAGGGAGGGGTGCGGATGTTCCAGGTGCACCTCCTGTGGGTGGTATGGCTGGCGGGAATTCTCGTGGGTGTGGTGGGGTAAAAGTTCCTGGCGTAAGCAGGCGCAGAGGGATGCACCAAAGTGCACCGTATGCTCCTTTCTAATACGCCTCTTCTGGGAGGTGGGCAAGCTTTGGGGAACGGGAGAGCCCTCCTCAGCAGGGTAGGAATGCTACAGAGTCCTCAGCCCTGCACGGGCAGCCATTTTCTCCTCTTGAAGGTTCTGGTAAAACCCCTACTACAATACAACAGCAGGTGGTGCGTTAAGAATAACTTTTGGGCGCTTAGCTCTGGATGTGTGTGGAATTCAAAATTTGTAGCAATTAACTTATCAGTTCAAGAGGCCGTTTCTAAGCAGCCTCACTCTTTTACAACAGGCCATAACATTGGATAATAACAAAGGTTGGATGTTGTCGAACGACTTCATCTGTTTTCAGACTGTTAAGAGATGTTTCTGGCTCTCCCAGTAATCCTTCTGGAGAATGCTGGAGGTCGGTGAGAAAAAAAGAAAAGAAAAGAAAAGCGCAGTCATAATGGAAGAACTCTGCCAAGAAAAGGGCCAAAATGTCCGCAAACTGTTTACAGAGTTCATTGTAAGAGCCAATTGCAGCTTGTGGCTTTTCCTGACTGGAATAGTTTGAGTCGCTGCACAGGGTTTTTTTTTTTTTACTGGTGTAGTTAGTAGATGTTTCTGGCCACATGGATGTTATCCAGATGTCTTATTCTGTTTGTGTGAGTGTAAAAGGACGTTGGATGAAGGGGATTTTATTTGTGTCATTTGTTCTTTTTACGTGTTCTCTCAGCACTGGAGCCCGAGTATTAATGGGACTATAAATTTTAAACCTGTCCATCCCAAACTTCTGATAGTCTATATTCGGAATTAAAAATCAAGGCAACTGTCACTCGCATCTAAAAGATTTTCTTTCAGTTTTTATAAAAGAGGATCCCAAATGGTGGCGCAGGGAAGTTATGAGCCTCAGAGTATCTAATCTGAGGGAACCGGTTTGATTCTCCGGGCTTGCCGGCCTCTGGAGCTGTGGGAGGCTTATCTGGGGAATTCAGATTAGCCTGTGCACTCCTCTACACACGCTTCAGCTGGGTGGACTCTTTGGCTAGTCACAGCTTGGAGCTTGGAGTTCTCTCTCAGCTCCCACCTACCTCATACAGGGTGTGTTTGTTGTGAGGGGGGGAAGGGCAGAGCATTGTAAGCCCCTTTGAGTCTCCTGCAGGAGGAGAAAAGGGGGATATAAATCCAAAACTCCTCCCTCCTCCTCCCTCCTCCTCCTCCCTCCTTCCTCCTTCTTCCTTCTTCTTCTTCTTCTTCTTCTTCTTCTTCTTCTTCTTCTTCTTCTTCTTCTTCTTCTTCTTCTTCTTCTTCTTCTTCTTCTTCTTCTTCTTCTTCTTCTTCTTCTTCTTCTTCTTCTTCTTCATTTGTACAAGTCACTGACCTAGGTGAGACCCATACCTTAAACAAGGGGTACAATCTTTTGGGAATGAGCAATTCTGCTGTCTGTCTGCTTCAGGGATGATCTATGCCTCACACTGAGATGAGGCAGAATTATCTGTCCCTAGCAGAGGGTGATGAGAAGTAGGCAAGGCCAGACATGCTGAGGCACAGAGAGCACTCTTCTCCACGGGTGTAGGTACTTTGAGTTTACAGCAGTCTTCAATCATTTTGAAGCACACCAACAATCCTTTCACAGCACACATTTTAGGAACTACGGACTGGAGCAAAAGGAAAATGTGAGCATTCCAAGATTTGCAAGATCCTAGTCATTATCTGCGAAAGTTAAAAAAAATTGGATACCATTACTTTGTGCAGCGTATCTCAATATTCATATATTCTTTCTTCATTACAATGAGATAAGGAAAATTTGGGCAATTCAAGTCAAAGAAGAAAGTTACAAGGAAAACTGAGATGTAGCTAAGTTAGCTGATTCACACATTGGGGTGTGCACAGGTTGGGTCTGGACAAGTTCCACCCAAACACTTAATTATTCATTCCCCACCCTGGGACATGGACAATATACCCCTCTAAACTTTCCCTTCTCACTAGACATGGTGTGAAACAGACTTTTCTCTGTGATATGCCTCTGAAGATGCCAGCCACTGATGCAGGCGAAATGTTAGGAACAAGATCTACCAGACCACGGCCACACAGCCCGGAAAACCCACCACAACCAGTTGAATCCGGCCGTGAAAGTCTTCGACAATACATCATGCTAGGATAGTTTTTACTTATTTCCTTTACTGTACTCCTCACGGTTTGTGCATTTGGCTCTTCTAGCCTTTTATGCTCAGCTGTGTCTTGATTGGTAGGCTTTAGGTTTATGAAGCTTTATGGTTTTATTATATTTGTAAGTCACTTTGGGCAGGTTCCCTGGAGAGGCAGCATAGACATTTTCCAAACAAATAAATGATAGTGAAAGTTCAATCCAGGCTTTTAAGGATATCAGTTTATCTGAAAACTTTATTTACTGATGGCCAGAGAAAAATCCACTTTTGTCTTTTACCCATGGTCTGCATGAATTTGACCTGAGCTGCATTTGTTGGCCATACTAAGGTGGATTCCACATGGACCAGAAACAGCGGTGTGAAAACGGTGTAAAATGGTTTACAACGGTGTAAAAGGGTTTACACTATTTTCACAGCGTTTTCACACCACTGTTTTTGGCCCATGAGGAATCTGCCTAAGTTGTGATATCTGAATGTGGCAGAACTTTGGGAACCAACCTTGACATATAGAGATGACTGGGAATAGTTTACTGCACAGTGTTCTCTCAAGAATTTTCTTTACAGGGTGATTTTGCAGGGAAATCCCCCCCCCCCCCCCGCTTTTACAAAAAAACCAACCCAGAGATGATTCAATTTACAGATATCCCCCTTGGATTCTTCTTTTCGTGCAAAGAAATAATTCTGCTTTTGACCATGGATCACAACAAAACAAAACTCTTTAACAAATTCTCAGATAAGGAGGAGCTCAATTTGCAAATGTTTGTGGGATGTTATTCAAATGTCTCTCGGGAACACCAGAGAAATATCAAATCCTATTGCACCATATTATAAAACCTCTGGCTCTGAAAATTTATAACTTAAACATCAGATAAAATAGGCAACCAAAGAAAACCCCGGGGGAGTGGGTTGTGAATGACGGGTAGTCGGGTTATTAGGTTGAGATAACAAAATAAACAGACAGCAGCATGTTGAATAGCTTTGAGATCGGTATGTTTAAATATAACTTCATTCACAGAGAAAAATGTTTTACTGCAGTGTTCACACAGATGTGGAAATGGCGCTATATATTTTAAAGATTGAAAACAAAATTTGTTTTTTTAAAACTAATAAGTCTATATACCAGACTTTTTGTTCATTTTTTGGTCTCACAAAAACTTTGCTGCCAGTTCTAAACTGCAACTTTCCAGACAGTTAGCAGATACCGTGTTTCCCCGAATATAAGACAGTGTCTTATATTAATTTTTGCTCCCAAAGATGCGCTATGTCTTATTTTCAGGGGATGTCTTATTTTTCTGTGTTCTGTTCGTTGGGCATGCTTCCAAACAAAAACTTTGCTACGTCTTACTTTCGGGGGATGCCTTATATTTCGCACTTCAGCAAAACCTCTACTACGTCTTATTTTTCGGGGATGTCTTATATTAGGGGAAACAGGGTAGCAATAGAGTAATGTCCCATCCCTCCTTTCTATTCAGAGTGGTGATATGTGTCTACAAGCCAGTTCATAGTTTCAAGGAAAGGCTCTGAGTGAACTAGGCATTCCCAATAAGGCAGTCGCACACTGGAAGTGACATCATCATGTTGTTGACTAAATGGGGATGCTCTGGTATTTGGGCAAAAACTCTATGGTAAAAATGGCTTCTGCGGCAGAATTTTTGTCCCAATAACTGACTGTCCCCGTGACATTGGTGACATGATGACATCACTTTCAGCCCTTGCTAGAAGTGATGTTGACATGTTGCTGATGACACGGGGGCCCCGGCCTCAGTACTATGCTGGTAAGCTCCTCACCTTCCTCCTCCATGGAATGCCAGGAGAACCTGGCAGCCCTACTTTGTGCCATCATTCACTCTCCACCTAATCTACTTCACAGGAATATAAATATGTAAATATATAAATATTGTAGAAGGATTATTTTAGTGCATTTTAGGGGCCATTTCAGCATGGGAGAATGGCATAGCAGGAAAACCCTACCCTCACCAAAATCTTGATCCAATTGAGGGTCCAGAATGCTTGTGATTTGAAAAGAAAAATGTATAAGAACTGTGAGCATGAATTCTGAGTGTCATGGAGGGAAGATCGCTAATTATTTAATCGCACCACAATCGAGTCTCTTAAAGCTGGGCTTGGCTTTGGGTAGTTGTTTGCATTTCTCAGTAATTATTCCTGACTTTAAAAAAAGGAACAGTGAACAAAACTTCACTCCTTTCTTTTGTTGAGATATGTCTGAAAAAGCAGTGCTCTGTGGCTTGCAAAAGGGCACATAGTTGTGGGTAGGAGTAGGAGGCTGGGTAGCATACAAAATCAGAAATTGGTGTTTTAAGAAGCGAGACTGGTTTTAGTCACCTATGTTATTCTTAAGTCGAAATGCTGACTCAGAGGAAGAGATGAACTTCGAAGAGCAAAGAGTTCCAACCTTCCTTTTTATAATTGAGGTTAACTTCGATCCAGATAACACAACTGCATGTGTTCAAGTTGTGGAGGGGTCTGCTAGCTATGGCTCAGCTGTAGATGCTGTGGATTTTGCTGTGACCCTGTTCAACAGTCAAATTTATTGTGTTGGCAGGTGGCAATCAAATTAAATTCAGGCATCCAATGGTTCACTGTGTGCAAATGGGTTTGTGTTAGATTTTGAGCATGAGCATGCGCAAAGACACTGTCAATGCACAGTATGTGGGGTTGCACTTGAGGTGCTCAAATACTTCAGTTGGTTCAACATGCAGCATCCAGGATGTTAACTGGAGTGGGTCATGTGGAAATGTATAATTCCAGTCATGGCCTGGTCACCAGAAGGGCTTGGGAGGAGGTAGGGTTGCCAACTCCAGGTTGGGATACTACTAGAGATTTGGGGGTGGGGCCTGGGGTAGACAGGGACCTCAGTGGGGTACCATACCATAGAGTCCACCCTCCATTTTCTCCAGAGGAACTGGTCTCTGTTGTCTAGAGATGAGCTTCAATGCCCAGGTCCCACCAGGAGTCTGGTATTCCTCTTTTGGTCCATTAACACTGGCTTCCAGTTTGTTTCCAGACTCAGTTCTGGTTTTGATCTTCCAAGCCGTATAGGGTTTGGGACTGGTATATCTGAACAATTGCCTACTTCCTTATGAATTTCTCAAGGTGCTTCAAACTAGCCTCCTAAATTCTGCATCCCCAGATGACATGAACTGCAGAGTTACTCTCATTGGTTTTTAATATCCTGCCCCTCCCCTGCTAGGTGACCTTGGTTCAGTCACGGTCCCCTCAGAACTCTCTCTGCCCACCTAGAGGCAGGCAATGGCAAACCACCTCTGCCTTGAAAACCCTGTCCGGTCACCATAAGTCAGCTGTGACTTGAAAGCACCAATCCACACAAAGGCTCATTTCGCATACGCAGAATAATGCACTTTCAAACTGCTTTCAGTGCCCTTTGAAGCTGTGCGGAATAGCAAAATCCACTTGCAAACAGTTGTGAAAGTGGTTTGAAAACACATTATTTTGCGTGTGTGGAAGGGGCCAAAGTTTCTGGCTCACACAAAATTGGCTTCAACCAACTTTCCAAGCGGCTGCACTGGCTTGGCATGCTCTCCTGTGGTTCATGGGTTATTTGCTGCCCTAGACTTGAAGCAGAGATTAATGGTTGCATTCACACAGTGCTTATTTTGAGCAAGGCTCAAACCCTGTGATCAAAGTAGGACATTTCACTCTGTCATAGTGAAAGAGAAAAAAGAAAGAAAATGATGGAACTAGCACAGCTGTGCAATCTGCACGACCAACTTCTTTGCACCAAAGTACACTTTGGGGGAGAAGAAAGTGACTTGACCTTTGCAGAGATGCTTCTGTCTTTCTAGTTGTGCAGTCCAGCACAGGACTGAGTACACAGGCGACTGCCAAGGAGATGTTGCCCTAAAAAACCAGAAATAATAACTCACGCCCATTTAAGAATAAGGGAAACGATGACAAGCCAGGATAGAGCATCATTGTACAGGAGGTTTAGCTCTGGAGCCCAGGTGGGTTACTGGGAAATCTCTCTCTGTGTTATGTGTTGGAGTTGGCAGGAATCGTAAACAGATGAGTCAAATGAGTGGGAGATACAGGAATGTTGCAGAATTGAATGAATGGCTGAGCTAGAGCAGGTGAGTAACTATGTGGAAGACTGACTGTGTTGTGTGTCTTGAGAACGTGTCTGCAGGTAACCGCTGTCGAATATGGATAATGCTAAAAATATGCATGAAGTGTAGATTCTGATTAGTAAAACTCTCAGGCTGATTCCGCATGGGCCAAAAACAGCGGTGTGAAAATGGTGTGAAAACAGTATAAACCCTTCTACACCATTTTAAACCCTTTTACACCATTTTCACATCGTTTTCACACTGCTGGTTTTGGCCCATGCGGAATCAGCCTCAGTGTCTAATCTGGTTTGGTCTTGGTTCATTTAGGGCAGCAAGATCCAAGAGACTTGCATGAACAGGAGATGTTCCTTAAGACAGTTCCGGGGATCTTCTTCAGTGCCCCAGTGACCTTCCTTAGCAGAAAAGTCAATCTGAAAAGAGTCTCTAAAAGATAAAAAAAAAACCCCCACAGCTATGCTAAAAGTTCAGAAACAGGATTAAAAAAATATCCAGACGTTACCCCCTCCCCCCATCTTTTCTTTTCGATACTTGTTTTAAAGGGATGGCTGAAGGAATTTTTAAACAATTCCAGAATAAAAATACCACAGCGAGTGTAGCAGTCAAAACAGATGTTTCTTGGCATGCAGCACATTCATGCAGATACTATGCAAATTATGCACAGATAAGTTAAGAAATTAACTTCTATAACTTGAGAGGTAGTCATCGCTGCCAAGTATCTTTTCTGTGTCAGCATCCCATTCACAGGGTATCTTTCAAGAAAGAATGCATACTCGCAAAAGTGTTTAAAACACTTATTAAAGAAAATAGTATTGTAGAATAAACTCACATTACCACAAAATTTTCCTTGCTTGCTTCTGGTACATCTTTGGCCCTTTCCCAACTTACCCTTGTTGGAGGGTTGCTGCACGCAATTCTCAGCGCGTGCAATTCCTGGTGCGCGCAATTCCTGGTGCGCGCCCCAGCTTCCCCATGACCCCGCACTGTGCGCGGGGTCATCAAAAGGCGCCATTTGAAAAGGCGCCAGGAATTACGCGCGCTGAGGGGGCGCGAGAGAGGCAGCGTCGGGGCGGCTGCGTTCTTGCCGCCCCTGAAGTGGGTAGTGCAGCTGGACCCCACGCTACTTTAGGAGAGTAGCGCGGGGCTTAAGGTAAGTGGGGAAAGGGCCATAGATACAAATTCATTTACTGCAAAATGGTGTATGGATTGGGGGTCTATGTGGGTGGATACAACTGCAGTCTTAACACAGTATACCTGGTCAGATGGTGACTTTTATGTTCTAAAGTCGTTGTCAGAGAATCATTTTGCAACACAGAAAATACATATTTTAAAACTTAACAGGAGCCGACGAGAAGAACTGCAGCAGCATGTCAATAATTTCATTTTGATTTAAAATGAGCCCTTCCCTCCCTTTTTAATCTGTTTATGGTGCAGAAATATGTGCCCGAAAAAACAATTGTACATAAAACAGCTGTTAAATGAATCTCCACACACTGAGATCAAGAGAACGTGAAGAAATATGTACTTTCAAAGACCTTTCTGCCAACTTGGATCCTCCTTCAGAAAATAAATACGATCTTGCTACAAGTTTTTGGTAACTTAGTTACTGAAAAATAAATCTAGCTACCTAGACTTTAGAAGCTTGTATTCCTTCCCCTCCAAAGCTTAATCTAGAACCATGCTGGAAAGAGCCATTCCAAATTTAAACAAACTAGGTATGGAATGTGGCTGACTGGCTGTGCAACCTCCAATGTGTTTGTGTGTGAAAGAGAGGCGGCAATTTCCACACGGTAGTTTCTCGAACTTTAGAACCTGCTTTAGAACCCACTCTCGTAATTGTGCTGCAAAACTTAAGTGTTTGTATTGGCTAGTGCCACATAGCATCCTACCAGCGCCCCCAATTTCATTGGGGTTGGCCAAGAAGCATATTAATAACATTGCGTCTGTAAACTAATACAATAATTTGTGTGGGATTCATGTGTGAACGAAATTATAAGAGCACATGTTTAAGAGGTGATAAATCCTCATGTGTGACTTGCGTTCCCGCAATCTGTCCACCCCCCCCCCCCCACCATTCAGGGACATTTCTCTGCCAAGGGCTTGTTACGCAGTTAGGGTGGGAGAAAAATCATCCTGTATAATGAGGTAAACCATAGATCATAGGTGTCAAACTTGCGGCCCTCCAGATGTTATGGACTACAGTTCCCATCATCGCCTGCCAGCATGATGCTGGCAGGGGATGATGGGAACTGTAGTCCATAACATCTGGAGGGGCGCGAGTTTGACACCTGTGCCATAGATGGTGAGAGGTTGTTAGCATGTCTTGCCCATACATTATTTTTGCTTTTAAAATATATTCTTGACCCCTGCTTTGTACATGTCTGTGAAGTCCCTCCCTGCTCAGTGTAAAGAGATGAGTCTGTTGCAAATCATGTGCTATTCATCAGGAAGATCCTGGGATAAAGGGTTTCTGCCACATCCATAAACTCAGCAAAAAAACCCACTGTAGTTCTACAGTTGAACTGTGTGCAATTTCCTAACTTCTGTTTGCAGGTTCCAATTTTTTTTAAGTAGCTTGAACGTAGGGGCATCATTAGGCATCAGGGCTCCTTCTTTTCAAGTCCTTTTAATGTCTGAGTTCTTTCCAGTAGACTGAAATTCGTTGTAAAGTTGTATCCCTTTCAAGTCCCTCCTGAGTGCCGTACAGATGTTTTTGCCGTTCGTTTCCAAACAGCTGTCTTTCCTTTCTGTAGTCTGTTTTCCCTTATTTACCGAATCTCTCGGGGGAAGGCTTTCGGCTTGAATCTTCGGCAGTTGTTTCCACAGCGAAAGTATTTGGAAGTTGCACGGAGAGCGAGCTTTCACAAGCGGCACCTGTTACTACAATAGGTTTTATAGATTTAGCAGGTTGTTGTCGTTGGGAGCATCGGGGGATTGTGCGTGCTCGAAGATTCTGCAGATTCCATCAGCTTTGGCAGAACTGTCAGCCCCTAGTGACACGCCTGACATATCTAACATTCCATAAAACAGAAGGAGATGGAAAAACACTCATTCACAAATGGAGAAGATATTTCTTACTTTATGTATTAAAGCCTGGGGCCCTACACCCCTACATGGTGCGTGTGTGGGTGAAGCTAAGCTTTCTCTTAAGTGCATATCATCTTAACCGCTTTGGGATAGTTTGGTTAATTTCACTATTTTCCAAACTTTTCGGGATAGCAGGGTTCCCCCTTCCCCTGGATTAAAAGCTGAGCCATGTTTTATTCTCACACTTGAAAATGGACATGCAGTTTTCCTGGTCAGTTCCCAGAACAGTAAATGGCCATCCTCTTTCCAGATGCAGGATAGCCAGTGTGGTATAAGAGCATAAGAACATAAGAACTAGCCTGCTGGATCAGACCAGAGTCCATCTAGTCCAGCATTCTGCTACTCACAGTGGCCCACCAGGTGCCTTTGGGAGCTCACATGCAGGATGGGAAAGCAATGGCCTGCTGCTGCTGCTGCTCCTGAGCACCTGGTCTGCTAAGGCATTTGCAATCTGAGATCAAGGAGGATCAAGATTGGTAGCCATAGATTGACTTCTCCTCCATAAATCCTGGTCTCAAGCCCTTTTTAAAACTCATCCAGGTTAGTGTGGCCATCACCACCTCCTGTGGCAGCATATTCCAAACACCAATCACACGTTGCGTGAAGAAGTGTTTCCTTTTATTAGTCCTAATTCTTCCCCCCAGCATTTTCAATGAATGCCCCCTGGTTCTAGTATTGTGAGAAAGAGAGAAAAATTTCTCTCTGTCAACATTTTCTACCCCATGCATAATTTTATAGACTTCAATCATATCCCCCCTCAGACGTCTCCCCTCCAAACTAAAGAGTCCCAAACGCTGCAGCCTCTCCTCATAAGGAAGGTGCTCCAATCCTTCAATCATCCTTGTTGCCCTTCTCTGCACTTTTTCTATCTCTTCGATATCCTTTTTGAGATGTGGCGACCAGAACTGAACACAGTACTCCAAGTGCGGTCGCACCACTGCTTTATATAAGGGCAGGACAATCCTTGCAGTTTTATTATCAACTCCTTTCCTAATTATCCCCAGCATAGAGTTTGCCTTTTTCACAGCTGCCATGCATTGAGTTGACATTCCCATGGAACTATCAACTAAGACGCCCAAATCCCTTTTCTGGTCTGTGACTGATAGCACTGACCCCTGTAGCATGTATGTGAAGTTTGGATTTTTTGCCCCTATGTGCATCACTTTACATTTTGCTACATTGAACTGCATTTGCCATTTCTTAGCCCACTCACCTAATTTATCAAGGTCCGCTTGGAGCTCTTCGCAATCCTTTGTGGTTTTCACGACCCTACATAATTTGGTATCATCTGCAAACTTGGCCACCACACTACCCACCCCTACTTCCAGGTCATTTATGAATAAGTTAAAGAGCACTGGTCCCAATACGGATCCTTGGGGGACACCACTCCCGACATCTCTCCATTGTGAGAACTTCCCATTTATACCCACCCTTTGTTTCCTGTTCCTCAACCAGTTTTTAATCCATAGGAGGACTTCCCCTCTTATTCCTTCATTGCTGAGTTTTCTCAACAGTCTCTGGTGAGGAATTTTGTCAAAAGCCTTTTGGAAATCCAAGTAGACAATATCCACTGGTTTCCCCTTATCCACATGTCTGTTTACACCCTCAAAGAACTCTGGTAAGTTTGTAAGACAGGACTTGCCTCTACAAAAGCCATGCTGACTCTTCCTCAGCAGGTCTTGCTTTTCTACATGTTTAATAATTTTATCTTTAATGATAGATTCTACTAATTTACCAGGAACAGATGTCAAACTGACTGGCCTGTAATTTCCTGGGTCCCCCCTAGACCCTTTCTTAAAGATTGGTGTGACATTGGCCATCTTCCAGTCTTCAGGGATGAAGCCTGATTTCAGGGATAAGTTGCATATTAATGTGAGAACATCAGCAATTTCATGCTTGAGCTCTTTAAGAACTCTTGGATGAATGCAATCTGGGCCAGGGGATTTGGTAGCATTTAGTTTATCAATGGCTGCCAGAACTTCTTCCTTGTCTACCACTATCTTCACTAGTTCCTCGGATTCACCTCCTAAGAAGCTTGGTTCAGGTGCAGGAATTTTCCTCACCTCCTCTTGGGTGAAGACAGATGCAAAGAATTCATTCAGCTTCTCTGCAATCTCCCTGTCATCTTTTTAGCACACCTTTTGTTCCTTCATCATCCTAACGGGCCTACCGCTTCCTAGCTGGCTTCCTGCTTTTGATGTACTTGAAGAACTGTTTGTTGCTAGTCTTGATGTTCGCAGCCATGCGTTCCTCATGATCCTTTTTTGCCTCCCTTACAGCTAACTTGCTTCTCTTTGTCACCATTTGTATTCTCTCTGGTATTCTTCATCAGTTAAGTTGGACTTCCATTTTCTAAAAGACATCTTTTTTTTCCTAATAATTTCCTCAACCTCCCTTGTTAACCATGGTGGCTTTCTTTTGGACTGGGCGCTGCCTTTCCTAACCTGCGGAACACATTCCAGCTGAGCTTTTAAGACTGTGTTTTTAAATAACCTCCAAGCACCTTGGACATTTTTGACTCTCTTGATTTTCCCTTTCAGCTTCCTGCGCACTATCCCCCTCATCTTTGAGAAATTTCCCTTTCTGAAGGCAAATGTAACTACATTAGTAGTTGTCACTTGTTCGCATGCAGAGATACTGAATCTGACAGCATTGTGGTCGCTGTTCCCTATCGGCTCAACAACACTGACTTCCCGCACCAGGTCCTGGGTCCCACATAGAATTAGATCTAGGATCACCTCTCCCCTGGTTGGTTCTACAACCATCTGCTCTAAGCCACATAGTGGTTAAGAGCAGGTGGGTACTAATCTGGAGAACCGGGTTTGATTCCCCACTCCTCCGCCAGAGTGGCAGAGGCTTATCTGGTGAACCAGATGTGTTTCTGCACTGCTGCATTCCTGCTGGGTGACCTTGGGCTGGTCACAGTTTTTCCGAACTCTCTCAGCCCCACCGACCTCACAAGGTGTCTGTTGTGGGGAGAGAAAGGGAAAGGAGTTTGTAAGCCACCTTGAGTTTCCTTACAGGAGAGAAAGGTGGGGTATAAATCCTCCTCCTCCTCCTCCTCCTCCTCCTCCTCCTCCTCCTCCTCCTCCTCCTCCTCCTCCTCCTCCTCCTCCTCTTCTTCTTCTTCTTCTTCTTCTTCTTCTTCTTCTTCTTCTTCTTCTTCTTCTTCTTCTTCTTCTTCTTCTTCTTCTTCTTCTTCCGATGTATCATTGTTCAGGATGAGAGCATAGGTTTTTGACTATGATGTTTCTGGGATCCGGCTGTGTCAGGAAATCCCAGTGCATTTTTTCCTTTTTGTTAGAATGTTGTGACTGCATGGGGCAACTCTACATCAAGCTTTCAGTGGTGGGTGCCTCTGACATAGTGGTTTAGGTTGGTAGGTAAAGTTTGTGTAAAGCCAAAGGCTGTAACAGTATAACAAAAACAACTGCCCCTCCAATAATAAATATAACAACAAAAGAAAATATAGCAAGGTTAAAAACAGTTTTAAAATTGTCAGGACTGGGGCATACTTTAGATTGCAGCATGTTAAATATCAAGACAAGAGTTTAGCACAATCTTCATAGCTGCCAATGCATACAGTGGCATTGTATAGGTGACATAATGATCCTTATCACATCAGAGATATGCCTGTCACTGAATGCTGGGTTAGCCTAGCCTAGAGCTGCAAGAAATGTACCCCAGAAATCAAATAAAGGTCACAAGACAAAACATAATGAGGAAGGTCCTCCTATTCCAAGGCTGCACAGATATTTACTTGTAGAACAACTGGTGTATGTTATGGTTTAGGGGCTGCGATCCTAAGAACATTTTCCTAGGAGTAAGCCTCACTTACATTTTTCAAGTGTAAGAATATGGGCCAGAGTCGGCCTTCTTAGGATTGGTCCCATAATGTTTCAAGGCAGAATGAAGCTTCAGTACCCAGCACTCAGGGTGTCTCTGCTTTGTTTGATAACCAAAATGATCTAATTCTGATTGAGAAGTCTGAATTAGTACATCTCAGAATGTTTTGCTAGATAGCAAGTTTGTCCAAGTTCCATGTAATGCTTTGATAAAAACCCAAAGATAATAGGAAGCAAGGAGTGTGTTAACAAAGAAAACAAAAACAAAAAAGCTTGACTGACCAGATACTCTTTCAAATACAATAGAATATTTATGCGCCTGACAAGAAATGTCTCACACTTACAGCCATTATACAACACTGCAAAAAAGAAAAGAAAGTTGAAAGATTATTTACATATCAAAACATTTCTCTCCTGCCATTACCCATGGTTCAGGATGACTTATATCAGTGGTTCTCAACCTGTGGGTCGGGACCCCTTTGGGGGTCGAATGACCCTTTCACAGGGGCCGCCTAAGACTCTCTGCATCAGTGTTCTCCATTTGTAAAATGGATAAATGTTAGGGTTGGGGGTCACCACAACATGAGGAACTGTATTAAAGGGTCGTGGCATTAGGAAGGCTGAGAACCACTGACTTATATAATTAAATCATTAAACAATAATAAAACTCATCGTTTTCCTTTGCCCAGGTTACTACTGTATGTGCTGTTTGCACATAACTATGAATGTGGTTTGCTAGTTCTTCCCCACTTCAGTTATCCTTTTACTCACAACTGTATAGAAAAAAAGGAGAGTGGGAACATGATGTGATGCTGTGCCCCATAGTTTTTTGTTGCCGCTTGCCGTGTTCAGGCCTGCGCCGGGCCCAATCCAGAACCAGAAAAAAGGCGGGCTTCGTTTCGCCTCACTCACTGTGGGTCGACCAATCAGGAGTGCAGCCTTTTTGTGGGGGTGGCAACGGCCCAAAATGGACCTTGGGTGGGAAATGGCCTGTTTGAGTTCAGTGTTTGTGCATGCATGGATATGCTTGCGGTACAAATACAAAAGACCCTGGTCTTCACTCGATTCCTGCACAGAAATGAGCAGCCATGCGAAGGGAGAAACCGGGGTAAAATAGACCCGGATTGTAAGATACCAATTGTAACCCAGTATAATTGTGCCGTGCGGAAACGGCCTTAGTGCTCTTTGCACAGCAGGGGCAGTTGTTCCCACCCTGAGGTGAAATCAGCCCAAGTTACTGGGTCATTGGAATTAGCTGCAAAATAAAGAGCTGATTTGGTGGAACAGTCGGATCACTGCTTCACTGACAGAATTTTTCTGTCTGTGGGGACAAAGGAAACCCATACCCAGTCCCCAAAATGGAAAACTGCTCCTTAGAATATTTGACTACTCTCTTAACGTTGTTTATCCTGTTACTCATTACCACTTATGAGTAGGCAGTGAAGATTCAGAATCCTTGTGAGGTATGTTTCCTGCCAGTGAAACAAGTAAGCATTTTTTGTAAGGTTTTAGTTCTGAAGCTTGCATTTGTTGTTTGCAACATGCACGTGACCTTGTTTTTGGGTACAAAAAAGTCTGTAAACAGGAAAACTCAGGTCAGAATTCCAGAAAAACAGCTGTACTCAAACCAGCTGATGGGCTTTTCACCAACGGTCACCCAAAGAGCTGTCTGAGTGCTCAGAGTAACCAGCCACAAATTTACTTGTTTGTTTTTAAATTGTTTGTCTAATTAACTTACGGTGCAAATTGCACATTAATTCTAAGCCTGTTACAGTATTTTGTCTCTAACTTACGTTAGTATTAAGCATGTGCATAGATATGTGATTTGACCTAATTTTCTATTTAATTGAACTTTAAATTAAAAAATTATTATAGTTATTGCGCAGATTCCTTTTCTTGTTATTTACTAGTATTAATTTCCACTGGTTACAATGGGAAACAGATTTACACAGAAGCATCCAGCTGGGATAGTCTTCTTTGGCAGAAACACTTGTGTTCTGAAGGTATACAAGTCAGTTAGATATATGTGTTTATTCTAGTCGATTGTATTAATACATTTAAATCTAATGTAGATATGTGTTGCACCAGTTGTTCTATTTTCTGCCTTCCTGTTGCACAAAGCAGATATTAAGAATACTATTTGTTTTCTGAAGATTTTTGGAGATTACAATTGATATTATTTTTAGACATTGGCTTTGGTATGTTATATTATTTGGTATATTACATTTGGCATATTATAACAATGGTTTGATTCAAATTTTGATTACTTGTGATCTGAATACCCATCTCTAATTAGTTTTATCATTAATAATCTTATTAGCACTTTTGCTTACACACACACACACACACACACACACACACACACACACACACACACACACACAGACACACACACACGTTCCTTATAACCCTCACTGTTAGCCACCAGTACGATTTTGAAGCCAGAACTATTTCTATTTCTATTGTAGAAATCGTTAACTAAAGAAAGCGATAGTAAAACTCTCTTAGGGTGACAATGTGGTAGAGCCATTACTGCTTGAAGTACACGCATGGGATAATAAATCCACTGATGCTAAACATTCCTAAGCGGAAATTTAAGGAGAGATAATTTAAGGCATTTGCTTCAGTCAAATTATCCTTATGCTTTGCGTCACATATTCTTTGTTGTGAAGTAATAGGAAGTTCCTTTTTTGAGGTTGTCACAAATTTGCTCACCAGAGAGAGTGTTGGTATTTTGATAGCGGTCAGACCCTGAAATGGCTATTTGTCATCCATGAAAAGGATATTCCTTTGTGACATCACTAAGGAGGGTTGAATGCCAATAAACGTTTTTGATTGATTGACTGGCTAAGGAAGGTATGCTCTTGACCTTTCCATTTTGGGGGGATCATTTGGTGTCTTATCCTAATTGAGCTGCCATGGGGAGGCTGTTTTGTGACAAGATTTGCTGAGTGTGTAAGTAGAGAATAGGGACACAAAATCTTGTGCCTTTCCTTGCACACAGGGTTGTTTAGAACAGTCCAGGAAAGCATTTGTATATGGGGAATATGAATGTGGTAAAATGGAATTTGGCAAGAATTCCATGGTACCATATCCATATTGTCCTTTTTATTAAAGTAATAGGATTATATTTTTAATTGCCAGTGATAATTTTAGAAAGTTTTGTTTTTTCATCCCCCTTCGTACTGTATTTGATATATTGTTGTTACTGTATGGTCGATTCCCCACTGACTAAATAGCATGTGATACTCATGGGAAAAAAAGAGGTTTGGCCCTAACCCTAACTCCCCACTGTGTTCTGGGTGATCACAGTTCTGGCGCTCCTTCTCCCCCTTATCAAGTGCTTTTCCCAGACCTGGATGAAACAAGACCTTTTCAAAAACGCTGTGATCAATCCGGGACAGAAGGGAGCAGTGGGGAGGATTGGGGGGGGTCGAATCTCCTGCCCTTGCGAGTGACGTGGAGCCTCCCATCCAATCAGGGCGCAGTGGGCTGTGCGCGATGCGTGCACAGCCCTTAAAAAATTTTTTTTGTGGAGCTAAGATCCACATCTATATGAAGCAACGTGGGGCTGGTTTTGAATTCTTCACTGAGTAAAGGGCAATACAATGTAGTGCTAAACCTCTTATAGACGTGGATACGAGGGGACAAAGCAGCACAGGAACCGGGCTTGGCTTCAATCGCCTGTTTCCCCGTTTCCGTGTATGGTTGTTCTTCGCATGCTTGCGCAGACGTGGATCTGCAAGGTTGAAAAGTAAAAAAAAATTCCCGCCCCAGCACAATGCAGCAGCCAATCAGGAAAGCCCCTGAGTGGATCGCGCAACAGATCCACGGACAGTGGGGAGTTTTGCATGGCTGATTCGTCACCAGGAACAGGGGTCTTTGGGGGCCACAGGCTGCAGTGGGGACCATGAAACCGTGCTCAAAAGGTCCTGATTCTTTCCAAACCAGTTTGTAGCTAGTTTCATTTTTTCAGTGGGGAATCGACCTATAATTTATTCAGTATAGCTTATTCTTGACATAGCCCCATCTATGGATACTTAAATCCAGAGACTGGGGCCATGTATAGATACGACAGATCTTTCTACAAACCTGGGTTATAGAAAAACCTGATATCTTAAAAAAAACAACCCTCACGCAAATAATAATAATAATAATAATAATAATAATAATAATAATAATAATAATAATAATAATAATAATAATAATAATAATAATAAGGGGGTGACGTTGAGAGCTTGTTGGCCTTGAAGACTTCAGAAAGTTAATAGGAAAAGAGTCAACGTTCATTGACTCAGGAGTCGGATTGCATTGGATAGCATTTCCTCCAGATGTCCACAGTTGTTGGGGTTTTTTGTGACACTTTTGGAAGCAGAATTTTGCCATTGGACTTTTAGTCAATGAATCCCCAGTTTGGGGCTTAATGTAATTTGCAAATTTGGGTAGTCCAAATCCAAATCCAAAAAACCTTTATTAGGCATAAACCAGTGCCAAGAATTTCAAATACAATAAAAGATCATTATTGCTCTACTTGCAGTACACAGAGCAAAAACATAGCAACAGCTTCAGATATTTCAACACTAGAGCTATTTAGAAGCTTAGCCATTTTTATTTTATCAGAAAGGAGCATAAATCCTGTTGGTAACACAGTTCTCAAATCGGTTCTGATGTTGTTGTACTTTGAACAATGGAGCAGAATATGAGAAAGTGTATCAGTTGTATCAGGAAAATTTGGGTAATCAATTAGGCAGGTTGGCCTATCCTCTCTGTCTGAACCTTCTCATCTGTTTTGTTGTAGCAAGAGATACATTGTTGATGAGAGTCTTCTTCATCTGGCTCACAAAATGGACTGAGCAGATGGCAGATGTGCATAGAAATGGATCTATAAATGTATCTTCTGGCCATTTACCAAACTTTCATGATACTGAATTAATGATGGGCAGTAGCCATGCCTCTAAACCCCTTTATGTACTTGCTTCTATCAAGTACTTAGTAGAATAAAAAAATCTGTTTGCAGCAAAACAGTAATACAAAAGAAGGAATTATGACTGAATGGTCAAAAAATGTCAAACACCTGTTCCTAGTGACATTAATTCAACAAAGGGATGATTATTTAGTTTTGTTTATCTGCATCTCCCAAGAGTTTTTATTCATTTAGTTCTGTAAATACTGAACACTCATTGAACTTTCAGACTTTGATCCAAACCCTGTGGTTTGCACATCTGACCCAGAAGTTCTTGGAACATTAAGAAATTTGATGTGCAGATTTACACTCTTCAAAGCCTATGGATTTCAATAGACTGAGAGATGTCTAACTCTGTTTAGGATTGCACTGCTAATTTAACAGTGGTCAAGCAGCAGAATCTGAACATTTTGACAGCTTTGTTTGCAAAGTTTCACTTTAAAAAAGAGGAACAAACAGACACAACCCTGTTTTGGAAAACAAAATGCTTTTAATGGTCTCCGTGTGGAATTCCCCCCACCTTGGACAGCTGTCGGTGGCAGCTCTGAACACTCCAACTCTCAGTTAGTAGCCCTCAATATTTACTTTTCATGAATTTATAAAAATACTACCAAATGTAAACTTGCAATTTAATTTTATTTCAGTTAGGGGTTACTTTGGCCAAGACTTAACCAAAACAGAATTACTCTGAGAATACTGAATATGAAAACTTAGCAGTGAATTACTTCAGGCCTTATTAATAACATAGAAGTGTTCTGTAGACTTTTTCTGGAAAAGTATTTTAAAAAATTAAAGATATATAATTGGAGCAGAAAAATATTATTCCCTCTTGATTTCACTGCAACCTGTTAAATACCACCTCAGAAGAACCTTTTCCAAACATTTTGATTCCAAGATCTCATTAAAGTTTAATTTATAGCTCAGGACCTTCTTGTGTTGGGTTGAATCCATCCTAATTAGTTAAGAAATTTTAGGTGTCGGCTATAAAAATTCTGAATGTGTAAACTGCTACTCCCAAATGTTTAAGACACTCCAAGGAATACCTAGACATTTATGAAGCATACAATTGAATATGCAGAGGCTTTTTCAGGCTAGGTGATATAGGGGGACCCTCAGGGCTTTTGGGGGGACAACTCATTTCCCCCCTCACAATTTCCTCTTTCCATTTCCCGAAAGCCCCCATAACTTTTCTCGTTTTTCTACTTCCTTTTTTCCTTCCCACTAGTCGACCTAGCTTTATCTGCCCCCATCTTCAGCTTCCCCTCACCCCCCCCGGCATCCTCTCCCTGAGAAAATTCTGGCTGAGCTGCATATTGCTGACCAGACTGGGCCAGTACTAGTTGCATAGTGGGAAACCTGCAAGGTCTTCAGGGAGCCCCACACTTCTCTATATCCTCAACTTTCCTTCTTCTTCTCCTTTCTTCCCAACAACTAACCTAATCTGCCACTTGTTTTCATTTATTTATTTATTTATTTATTTATTTATTTATTTATTTATTTATTTATTTATTTATTTGTTGAACTTATATACCGCCCTCCCCCGGAGGGCTCAGGGCGGTGAACAACAAAACAAAAAAGAGCACATAAACCAAAGACTAAAATCTGGTAAATATTAATTAAATTGGCTCTATATAAAATAAAATAACCCCACCCCATTAAAACGCAGCATACTAAAATCAACATAATAGATGGTGCCTACTATCAATCCCCTAAAAACCGGATTATTTATTTAGTTATTTATACCCTGCCTTTCTCTACAATGAAGAATCAAAGCAGTTTACATCATTCTCCTGTCCTCTATTTTATCTTCACAACAACCCTATTAGGTAGGTTACGCTGACAGTTTGTGACTGGCCCAAATGGTTATCATTGCCTGGCAACTTTCCAAATGGCAACTGAGGGCTTAGTGGGCATTCCTCTCTTAAAGGTACAGGCACCACTTCTGTTATTGAAGGGGGTTGTTAACCCCCAATGTATTTTATTTTAGATTTCAGAATTCTTTTTTTTTTTTTTGCAAACCTGGGTTTTTTCTCAGGATTGTAGAAAGATGCCAAAAGTAAGGCAAAAAACCCCTCCAGAATCCCTGGCCAATTTGGCCTGGAGGAAAATTCCTTCCAGATCCAAAAGTGGCAGTTGGCATTTCCCTGGGCAGAGAGCAGAAGTAGTTACTGGAACGTGACCCTGAATGACAAAGACTCAAAGGGGGGGGGGCGGGGAGAGAACTGGAGCCAAGTGAGCAGGAGGACCCAGTCACAGCCCAGACCTTCTTACCTTAAAACTGTTGCTTCCTCATTAATAATGGGACATATTTTGGGCAGGTGTCCTGCTTTTGCACCTGTGCAGTTGGCATTCCATCAGATCAGGAAACTGAGGAGGCTATGCCAGTACATGCCCAGATATGTTTCCTGCAACATTATTCAGTCTGAATGAGAAAGTACCTTTCCTTCCTGATAACTGAAATGGACTTGAAGTTTTTATAATGCCCTTCCATTTACAGAACCATGAACCACCTGCCTCTGCAATCCAGCAGTCAAATCAACATGGACATGAGCAGATTCTGAGGTAGTGTGTTGTTAACTGCTCGTCACCTCACTTCGGCTCCCAAATGGCATTGTGAAAAGTTTCATTTTTTTCATCACCCATTACTAGATGGCTGAGTCAGGTTATGCTGAGTGACTTTAGTTAATAAGGCAGCCAGCTGTAAGTCCATATTGTACAGGGAGGCAATATATCTAATTCAAAATATGGCCCCCTGAGTGGACATTTGAATCCAGTGATTGCATTTATGAACAGACAAGGCAGATCTTTCTACGAACTGGAGAAAAACCTGAAGTTTGCATAAAGAATCTGAAAATCTTAAAAAATGTAAGTGAGGGATTAGAACACTCCCAAAATAATTCAAGTGGCACCTGTGTCTTTCAGAAGGGAGATCTCAGTGGTCATTGTGGGGGTTACTAGGCAACTACAAGACTATTGCCAGCCTTCAAACCCTGGTCTGTGTTAGTAAAAGGTGTGTGTGTGTGTGTGTGGGGGGGAGCCATATCTAGGGATATTTTGACCTCTCACCATTCCTGATTCTAGTCCTCTTGCCCTGAACTCATTGACATTTGAGCTAGAAGTGACCACCAGGCTGAGAATCAGTGTCTGTAGTGGTAAGCACCATACTAGGATCTGGGAGAGCACTGGTCATATCCCCACTCTACTATGGAGGCTTGCTGGGTGATTTTGGGCCAGCCTGATCTACCTGAAGGGTGGTTGTGAAAATGAAATAGAGGAGACCAGAATGATGCAAACTGTTTTGGGTCCCCAAGTGGGGCATAAATCGAGTCAATAATAAAGCTGAAGACTGGAGGAGGACAGATAAAAGAAAGGGTGGTTGGTGAGTAGGAAGAAGAGAAAAAGGCAGGAAAAGGAGAGTGGATATGGCGGCTGCCAGGAGGAGAGAAAGAGGAAATAATGAGAGTAAAATTCAGGGAGAAATGAAGTGACCCCCTGTGAGCACCTCCCCCTAGCCTAGTCTGTGCTGGGAAGGGGGTGCTCCCTGTCTCCTCCTCAGTCCCCTGTCCTGTGAGTTGACCTCATTTGCTGCTGCTGCTGCATCATCTCCCAGGCCCATCTGCCCCCCCTCCAGTGCCCTGTCTCCTCTCCCAAAACTGTCACTGTCTGAGTGCTGTTCCCAGAACCCCTGGCTCAGGGCTAGCAGGTGAGAGGATTGCCTGAGCCCCAGGGAGGAGGTTCCAGGGAGGCCAGCAGGAGTAGGGCCATCATATCCCAGGTAGCTCACCTCCATCCTAGGACACCCCCCACAAGTTCTTTGGGGTTCCCCGCAGTGGCAGGTGCGACACACTGGGCGCACACCGGGGGCAGGGGTATGTGTGACGCACTGAGCGCACACCGGTGTAGGGGTATAATGGGGGCATTCTGGGGTGGAGGTGGTGGGGGTGGGCAGGGGCATGGCAGAGGAGCAGGGCATACGCATGCCCCGGGCGCAGTTCCCCCTTGCTCCGGCCCTGGTTCCCCCCTAGTTATATCAAATTCCAGATGGCACCACAGAGGATATGATCCAGTCAATAGAACTGCAAAATGGAGTTAGGGATGTTTAGGGGATGCAAACCTAAAAGCCTAGATTTGCAGGAAAATTCTGAAATCTGACAAAAGGTAGAATGTGGGATTCAAATTCCCAAAATAACTGGAACAACACTTGTAGCTTTAATAAAAGAGTGCCCACTGAGCTGTCAGTGACCATTTTGGAGATTGATAGGCAACCACAACAACATTGCTGAGACATCAGGCCTTGGTTTCTATAAATCAAAGATGGAGGGCACATGGAGGCCAAAACAGCTTTGCAAAGTACTGTCCCCCTCCCACACCACATCCTCTGTCGGAGGAGGATTCACTTTACCATAGAATTTTCAGTGATTCCTACAACTACCCTTGGTCACTTCCTGATTTTCCACAGAAGAGCTGTAGCATTGAGCAGGATGTTGCACCTCTCCTTGTGTCTGTTCCTGAACTTCAGACAATCCTGCAGATCTCCTGCTTTCACAGGTCTCATTCTATCTGGATCACAGACCTCTCTCTTCTCTCCAGGAATACAAACACTTCCTAATTCCTTGACACTATGTGCTATAAGTCGACCACCAGTGCTTTTGTCAGACAGTTTTACTACCAACAGAACCAAAGCCCCTTCTGCACATGCAGAATAATGCACATTCAGTCCACTTCCACAAATTGTTTGCAAGTGGATTTTGCTATTCCGCACAGTAAAATCCAGCTTCGAACTGCACTGAAAGTGGATTGAAAGTGAATTATTCTGGATGTGCAGAAGGGGCCTAAGAGCTGACCATCATTTACTGTCTTTTAGTCCTGCATAAATATATATTAAATAACTCATCCTGTTTACTATTTCCAGTCCAAAATTAGCTCCCAGTCCCAGGAATGGCAGAGAACAGCGGAACCAAATTACAGGGCGCATTTCAAATATTAAAACATCTGAAAAAAAGCTTAATTTTGTGAAATACATTAAATCAATAATCTTACATTGATGTTCAGAGTTGAAACCCCCGAGGAAAGAACAAGAGAAGCTGTAAAAATGTTGCTGTGTGCCTTCACACTTGACTCTTATGTGAAGTCCAGTGACCAGAAGGTCACTCCCTTTCCACATCTGCCCAGCAAACACCAGAGTGGCGGGGGGGGGGGGGATGTGTGTCACTGTTTCATGCTCCTCTTAAAGTGGAAATAGCCTCTCTCCTTTTTTCCCTTCTCCCGTCTGAATTATAACAATGTGTGCACGTAAATCAAGTTCTTCGTAATTGGTGCCTGACTCACTGAAACCTGATAGACTCCTGCAAAAAAAAATGACGTTGCAGCTTTGGACCACGCCTGTCTAGATCCACACGAATCCTAATTAGAAACAAATTTCACTGCATAGGGAATCATTTCCTTTTTGGATGAAGTTGTACCCTCTTCTGCACGTAGGCGACTCCCCTGAAGCTAGCGTTGGTTGGAGTGTGCGTCTGTGGGATCAGATTTGGCCTCATTACTCAAGATCCAGGATGAAGACGTATTAAGGTGGAATACAATTATCTGGTGCCAGGCGTGCTTCACTTGGCTCGGCTGCTGCCAATGTCCTCATCTGGTTTGTAGAAACGTTTGAGGAGCTCCATCGAAGTGACATACAACGTCGTGGCCTTTTTTTTGGGTTGTTTGTTTGTTTTCTTTCAGTTTGTGGAATCAAATTAAGTAATTTTTACCAACATGAGATGTAATCTGGAAAAAAAGATCTCCAGAGGAGTTTTAGTCTTAAATTGTTTGCATGTGTGACTTTCACATCATCTGCACCTGTTTGGCAGTCACAGAGAGAAATGTTTTAGCTGGTGGCCTCCTTGATAAATGGCAGGCGCCTGTACCAGCTTTAATGATTAAGGTTAGGCCACAGGCTAGCAAAATAGATAACTGTGCACAGAACACACTTACAGGTTGCTGTGTTGATTTTTTTTTAAAACCGGAAAGCAAAATAACATAGTTTTGTGTTACTCTAGTCCTTTTAGACTTTTGGATCCACAAGAAGATTAGCAATTGCTGATGACGTAGCTCGTTTGAGTTTTCCCCAGTATTTGGGTCAGTAAGGCAAGACCAGTTTAGCTGCAATAAGCAGCATTCTGTTTCTCGTTTTAGACAGGTATCTACTGTGAATTTGCTTTCAATGGATAACTTGTCCTACAGCCCTGAGAGGATGGAGGATGTGATTTAAATATGCCTCTCCGTCAATGATCTGCAACTTAACACTGGCAGAGGTTGCAGAGAGACATTCACGTGTCATATGAAAAGTTCAAATATTATTGGAAGAGCTTGTTTGTGGGTATTAGCTCAGGAAGATGCATTGTTTGTGGGCAGTGGTATATTCAACAGCGTACTGTTAAGAATTCTTACAGTGAGCTAATATGAGTGGGGCGAGCCACCATAAGGGTTTTTTTTCAGAGCAATTGGAGCAGGGCCATCTGAACAGCATTATAGTCCCCCGGGCAAAGCAGTGTATGAGATGCATATACGTACTTGCACATGTGGTTGCAGAGGTGACCGTGATACTAAATCAGAGGCGAATGCCAATGTCCACTTGCTATCATAAAAATTAACATCCATATTGTTTATTTTCTTTAGTAAAACACATGCTAAACATGCATTTTCCAATAACAAATAATTGTAGTATAGTATAGTATAGTATTTATTTATTGACAGCAAGTCACAACATTCATAGATTAGCACAAGGCCCCTATGCTGGTGGGGCCCCCCAGGCAACTGCTCAACGTATGTTAAGGTGGCCCTGTAGAGGAGGTGACTGTTTTAACTATGGTTGGCATCCCCTCTTTCTTTTCCTGCCCACAGCAATACATGCATGTGCTAAACTTTTTTTTGGGGGGGGGGCTGGCTGCTGATCTGCTGCCCCTTCCTGATGCCCATGTACCATCTGTTTTCTTTGGCTGTGAGCTGGTCCCCTCCCAGTGTTAGAACTGGACGCCGTCCACCAAATTGTGGGTGGGTTGTATCGCTGCTACTGTTTTTATTGATTTATGTATTTTAATGATATTATTCGATGTTTTTGTACTTTGGTATTTATGGTCTGTACACCGCTCTGAGCCCTTTGGGGGAGAGCGGTTTATTAAGTCAAAATAATAATAATAATAATAATAATAATAATAATAATAATAATAATAATAATAATAATAATAATAAATTCCCCAGTGACAGCAGGGTCATTGAAAAAGAACACAAGAAGGTCACTAGATACTGCGATTTGAAAATCGAGCTTCAGCGTCTATGGCACAAACCAGCTGAGGTCGCCCCAGTGGTAATCGGCACGCTGGGCGCCATCCCAAAAACACTAGGGCAGCACTTGAAACATCTTCGAATTGACAAAATTAACATCTGTCAAATTCAGAAGGCAGCCCTGCTGGGATCCGCACGAATACTATGCCGATACATTACAACTTCCTAGGCTTCTGGGTGAGGCTCGAATTGTAATGAAGGCCAGCAACCAGCTAAAGATCTGGCAGCTGTGAAATCTACAATCATCATCATCATCATCATCATCATCATCATCATCATCATCATCATCATCATCATCATCATCATCATCATCAACATGTTCTCTGTTTCACTTGGTGAGCACAAGGTGCCATTTGCTTACCATTACAAACTTACAAATTGTAAAAAGAGGGAACTCCTCCATCAGTTTACTGCCATCACTGCATAAAAGTGGTTAATAACACAAGCATCTGTCCTGAATAACACAAGCATCTGTCCTGCAGTCATTGGTACAGAATAAAGGTCCGCATTGTAGAATCTTGGTTCAATCAAATCTTGCACAGAGTTGGGTTGTAGAATAAGGTGTCAACCAGAAAGAAAGAAACACGACCCTCCCTACAACTGCTTAGAACTCCTCAAGGAAATGTGCCTTACATCTTGAAAAATCTCTGCCTAAGATAGCCATGAAATACCAAGCTTTCTGTTTCTCACCATCAGCTTTCTTGCCGAACGCATCTCTTCCTGGTAAATGGCTGCATGTCTTTTTACTGTAGTTTATTACTTTAACCCAGTTATTCCCCTGAAACATTTTGCCACGTAGTTGAGCAAGCTGGGAAAGGCCACACAATCAAAAAGTTTTGTAACTGATCAGTTCATTAAAAAAATGTGCTATAATTAAGAGGTGGGGATTGTAGGAAAAGAACAGCATGACCCACCCAGCATGACTTTTCATCTTCTCTTCAGTAGAACAGCCAGATTGCATAGCCTGGTATGTTGACAAATGGCATACTGAAAAATTGCACAGAGTCAGTGTTGGGGCATTGGATGCGAGCAGCTTCCTTGTCATCGACTGTGGAAAATTTAATTAGGTAGCGTTTGAAAATGCTTGTGGGAAATCTACTTTTTAACACACACAAGTAACCTCATCGCTAATTTTTCAGCTTTCTGGTTTAGGTGGGGTTGCCAGCAGTGGCATAATGCCAATGGTGCAGGGGGGCGTGGCATTGTGTGGGCATGGCAGGGGCATTCTGGGCAAGGCGGGGGCGTGGCAGGGGCCCAGGGCACACGCGTGCCCCGGGCGCTGTTCCCCTTGCTCTTCCCCTGGTTGCCAGTCTCCACGTAGGGGCTAAATTTACTGAAATTTCAACTGGTCTCCTCCCTGGCCCAAAAATGATCAGGCTGGCCTCGAAGCCCGATTTAGGGTGCAGGGCGCTTTTCAGCCTTCTGGCCTACCTACCAGTGGAATATCAGGACTCCCTCAGGAGAGTCAGGGGTTCTACGGGACTTACAGAGTGTCTGTAGGGCCTGCAAGACGGACCTGTTCCTCCAGGTGTTTGGCCAGCCTGGTTAAAAATACATCTACCATGTCATCTGGCCTTCCCGATGAGCAACAAGGGGTAGCCAGAGCATGCATCCACATTTTTAAATGGGTTCTGTTTTTATGTAATTAATATTTAAATTATGTTTTAATGTATGTTTTAACCTTGTTGTAAACCGCCCTGAGCCCTCAGGAGGAGGACGGTATATAAAATTAATAATAAATAATTTTTTTTTTAAAAAAAATGGACGCTGTGGCACCATACTCTCCTAAAACCCTATCCATGCCAGGCTCCATCCCCAAAGCTGCAGGAATTTTACAACTCTTAGTCTGAGAAGGCCCTCTTCCAGGTTGCTATTCGCCTAATCTCAGAAGGCAAGAGCCCCCAAGACAGGGCCACAAAAGGTCACTGTAGTCGTATTGCTTAATGTTATTCAAGATAACTATTTGCGATGAAAGCTTCCTGAAATAGGATGATGTATGGGGAAACTACTAAAAACGGAAAGTTTGATTCTTTTCAGTATATTTGTAAAGCTACTTAATAAGCCTACAGAGGGGGGAGTTTTCAGGCAGCTACTGGAGCCCTTGCTGAGTCATGTTCAATAGGCATCACTAGCCACCGATGAAAGACTGATGAGAACTAATGAAAGCAGTCTGTTAATGTTGTGGGGAAAGTATTTGGGAACTTACATGCCACTGGCATTCCTCACTCTGATTTGATTGTAATAACTTTCCCTGAAAGCTACACATTTCACCGTCCTCCGCCAGTAAAACAATAGGCCCGCACATTTCGAAACCCATTCTTGACGGCAGTGGAGAAAAATTCTCTAGTGAAGGAGACTATATCACTTTTTTTGGAAGACTGTCAAGTCGGGCTGTTATACATAAAATGTAGAGGGAGTATGCGGCTTAAATCATCAGAGGAATGATATACACGTTTAAGGCATTTGTAAAGATAACATAAAAGATATGTGAAGTTCTTTGAAGACTCAAAATGTGTTATAAATGTCAAGTAGTTTTATTTACTATGCATAGCATTAAAGTACACACTACTGCAGTGATGCCCACTGATATATTTCCTGGTGCCCATTTCCCTTGTCCCCGGAGCAATAAGTCAAAGTCTAACAAGACATTTTATTTGTCACATGTCCTCCATGGGGAATGGGAACCAGCTGCTGGTCCCTGTGGAGGGCTCCCTATAAAAGTGCCATGGGCTTTAATTCTGGTCAGAACTGTGGTGTGGAGTGAGAAGGAAGACAGGTTAGTCCTCCTCTCAGTTTTCCACCTCACTGGAAGAGGAGATGTTGAGAAGATCCCACTGGAAGAGGAGATGTTGAGAAGATCCCACTGGAAGAAGAGATGTTGAGAAGATCCCACTGGAAGAGGAGATGTTGAGAAGATCCCACTGGAAGAGGAGATGTTGAAAAGATCCCACTGGAAGAGGAGATGTTGAGAAGATCCTACTTATTCAGAAACAGCCACTTTAATCACAGAAGCAAACTTAGCTTGGAATCCCCCAATGTTTTGTGATTGTCTGCACTTTGTGACTGGCTAAGACATGGAACTGATTATGAGATATGCATATTCACAGCCTGAGAACAGAAGATTACCTAATAACTTGAGACATGCTATTATGTCATGGTATGTAGATTAGAGGAATCCAGTAGTAGAAGAATCACTTTCTTGAGATATAATGCAGCTAGCAAATCACTAAGTCAGGGTGTGACAAATCCCAGGTGCCAGCTCACCATGGCACCTAGAAATTTCATTTGTGATGCCTACTAATAGAAAATTAAAATATAAAGCCTTGAATACTAGAATGAGGCTGACTCCTAAATATTCGGAGCTGGGCCCTAGAGCCAAAGAACATTTGTCAAGGCCTCCACTAGGTCAGTTCCCCCTTCCCCCATAAACTAATTTTGTAAACATTTTGAGTGATGAAGATGCTTCCGTGGAGTGAGGATATTCTACGTAGAGGAATTTTGCAAAAGGTTTCCTCCTCTCAGATTCTTGGAGCTGCCATTTGAAGTGGGGTGTAATGAAGGTGGGGCAAGCCAGGATGCATGCCCCGGGTTCCACTTAACTAGGGGTGTCCTGACTCTCCTCTCCCAAAGCAGCCACTGTGGTTTCTTCTCCCGCCCTGCCAGCCTCCACCTTCTGCAGGTCAGGCTGCAATGCTACTGGCTGCCCACCTCTCCCCTGGCACCAGCTTGCTTACCTGCCTGTTGCTGGGCCAGCCTCAGAGGCAGCACCCTTGCTGGAGCTGCAGGGAGCCCTGTAGGCAGCACTGACCAGGCTGCAAGGCGGGCTGGTGAGTGGGGCACTCTGTGGGGCACTCAGAGGCCCGGCAATGGTGCAGCCGACTCCCTTGCTGTCCCTTCTAGAGGTGCTTGCAGCTCGAAGAGGTGCACTCAGGGCCAAACATTATCAAGGGAGTGAGGGAGGAAAGCTGGCTGGCCCAGCAAGGGTGGAGAGGGTGCCTGTGGGAGGGTGGAGACTGCAGGTTTGATATTCTGATGTACCCCCTTTGCAGCCTGAATGGGTTGAGCTCCTGTGCCCCACTTCAGAGTATACCCCTAGGGAAGAAGCCCGCTCTTCCATGTCCCTGCTTGGGAAGAGAGTGGGAAGTCAGTTGCCTCCCCCTTCTTCCTCTGCATGTGGTCAACCCTGGAAAAGGAGCATTGTGTGTGTGTGGGGGGGTTAAGGAGAGGGCAGTGTGAATGGTACAGTAGACTGGGATCAACCCAGCCCTTGCCTGCCCTGAGGGGTGAACGTTTCTGGGGGGGACTTCTGGGGAGGATGTCTGGGGGCTCCTTTGTGTGGTGACTAGCACCCTACTTCAATACTAAACATTGAGTTTTGTGTGTGTACAGTGCTGTGCAGTCGATTTAGGGTTTTCAAGTCAAGAAACTTCATAGAAATGGTTTGTCATTACCTTTCTTTTCATCGCAACCCTGGAATTCCTTGGTAGTCTCTTGGGCAAACCCTGCTCAGTTTCTGAGATCTGGTGAGATCAGGCCAGCCTGAACCATCCAGGCCAAGGCAAATACTGAATTAATTTTTAAGCATAGTTTATTTTTTGTCATAGAGTATAACAGCATTAAAAAGACACAGGAAAAAGAATAATAGTATACAAAACATAAAAGATGGATCTGCATTAATTATCAATAATACTGAAGGAATTTTTTAAAAAAATTTAAAATGAGTAATAATATTTTGATATAAAAGACAGCAAATCTTTCATGCCTTTTAATTGCTTAATTTAAAATTACTTCTCAATATTAGTAACTTAATTGTTAAGGAAACATGCCTACGTTTATATTTACATATTAAGATCGTAATGGCTGCATTTAAAATTAAATAATACTTAACATTTTATAATAAGATATGACTCCCAGTTTTCTTTAAATTCACATACAAGTCTTCTGATTACAAAATTGTTAATTTTGCCATCCAATAATACTCTCTTGTTTTTTCCTCCCAAATCTCTTGCGAGGCAAATATTGAATTACAAGGTCATACATATTGACTCCATGCATCCATTGTGTTCACAGGAAATGATTAGATTCTTTTCATTGTTTGTGCGGAACATTCTCTGATATTGAAGAGGATTGTGCCTGTTTGTGTGATACTTTGTGTTCATATCTGATCTCTATGGAACTTTGGTTTCTGATTTTTTTCTTCTTTCATACTTGTCTGTAATTCTCGGATATGCAAAGGGATAAATTATACATCATTTTTAGCAGCCTGAGCAGAGTTACACCCTTCAATGGACACAGAAGGGTGGAACTCTACTCGGATTACGCTGCAAATTTTATTTATAGGCTGACTTGTTTTACCAATTGATAGATTCAACATACCAAGTTAATTCAGTGTACTATTTTCTCTACAATATTATATTTTGAGTTTTGAAATAAACTGCTGACAAATGGGTATGAGAACAGTCTTTCTTCCAGTCTTCACTTATAAGGGCAACTGTTAGCTGGTGACAGACTGAAATTTGATTTTTGTATTTTTAATGTATTCTTCGCCATTTTAGGTCCCAAAGACATCAGTTCACGCCTCATTAAAATCTCAGACAACTGAAAGATTTGTTTTACATACCCTAGTTAGATCCATTATTTTTAGACAGCTAAAAATGGATAGAATTTCATTGTACAAAGTGTCATAAGCTTTTGAATGGGAATAGGGATCTTCCTTCAGTAAGTTCGCTATCCCAGTAGATGCATAAGAGAAAATGTGAACGTGTTATTGTCATGGGGAAAATGCATACAGCAGCATCTTGGATCCTTTCATTCTCTGCTGAAGGATCGGAGGGGGAACAAGCAAATCAAAGAACTAAATGAAAATTAGAAAAATATTATACAGCTAAAATGTCACAAAAGCTTATATTATGTACTAGCAGGATAATTCCTGTGTATTCTCCTTTACGCATACTTCATCACAGCCTCTCTATGAATTCTCAAGTGATTCAGCATTCAGCATACTTCTTTACAGCCTGTTTATGAACTGTGGGGTGACATGCAGCATATTTCCTCATAGGCTGTCTGTGGAGGGATGGGTTGGTTTTTGCATATTTTGCAGCAGCTTCCTGTAGTTGTCTTTTTCTAATGCAATGTGTAAATCGCTTTCTGCATTTAATTCCTCTTCTCCCTTTAGTGGTTTCAGCAGAAGGAACAGGTTCATATACATTGAGGAGGGCAGTGTTAGAATGCAGTTGGCGCACCATTGAATCAATCGGGCTTGTTGTTTGGTGGGCATTAGCAGAACTTGTCGATGCGACAAATGGAGTTAAGAGCTTCCAAGTGCCCTTCATTCAAAATGTCACTCAATGAAATGAAGCTATGTATATAAACGCGGAAATCACCACTGACTGACTGACTGGACTCATCAGAAGGAACTCAGAAACCATTGAAAATACCCATGTTGAAGGACATGGAGACTTACGTGGTGTTTAACTGTCACCCTTAAAATGTTCCATGCAGATGGCCAGAGTTGAACAGTAAATATCCAATAAGTTGAGTGGAAGGGAATATTTTGGAAAATCCTTTCTTAGTGACCACCTGGAAGCATAACAAATGTTCGTGTGTGCCAAATTTCAAGCGTTGTATGAATTTTCGAAAATTGGTTTTTGAGTTTGAAGTCAATCCAGTCAGTGAGTGGTATTTCATGTTTATAGATATAGATGTAGAGGCCAAATCCCCTCATAGTTTCAACTTGACGTTGTCTTAATTATATAATTAAATATATTATTATTTTGTTGCTGTATTTCAGTGCCATACAATTATTCCATTTGTATTTTTCAAGCTTATATAATAGCCTCTTTTTTGGATTTTAATGCTTTGTATAAATCTCATATTGAGTTTTAATTCTTATGTAAACTCTTGGGAGCTGGGCTAGGGTTAAAGTCTTATACATGCGTGTATGGCCCATGGCTAATAAATGTGAATTTGATTGACTGATTGATATAGATATAGATATAGATGTGAAAATCATCCAGCCTAGGATCATATGATGCAGTTATACAGAGTTATCCTGCTAAGCCTATTAATTTGCACTGTATGTCTTTTAACACCTGGCCAGATTTGAGACTTCAGTTTAATTTACTGTTGAAGTATTTGCAAGCTACACTGCACCATGGGATTTTCCCGCTCATAGGAGTGGCTTTATTCTAATGAGAATGTGGCTCATTGTACCATTCAAGCTTAATCCTGCTCACTGTTCTACTCTAATTCTTCCTATTATGTATAAACTAAAACAAAATGGTATAATATTAAGAGGTATATTTTGATGTGAACTAGTCTGGTGTGGATGGTTGGAGTGGGGATTTCCCTGGTTTTCTGTTTCAGCCTTAATACCCCTCCATATCTGCAACAGGCAAGAATTGCTACTCCAGTATGACTGCTGTAAGGATTACAGAGATCATGTGTGTAAATCTCTTTGTCCCAATATGTAAATCTCTTTGACCCAATATGTTTTCCAAGGAACACTGGGTCTGACAAACAACAGTTTACTGGTAATTCCCGGCCCAAAAGCTGTCCTCAACCAGGGCCAGAGCTTTTTTGGCTCTGTCCTGTGCCTTGGGGAACACTCTGTCAAATGAAACCCAGGGCCTGCGGGACTTAGTACTAATTAGTAGTACTTTACAGGGTCTGTAAGATGGAGCTGTTCCACCAGGGCTATGGTTGAAAACTGCAATAATGTCCAACTAACTGCCCCCCCCCCCCCACACACACAAGTGTTGTGTTATATGGATGGTTTCCAGTTTTATGGGGTGTTATTGTGTACTATTTAAATATTTGAAAACATTTTATTCAGCTCAGATTGATATCAATGTATGGCACTGGGATGTTGACTGGAGATTACTGTTTATTGATTTTACTGTTTTATTGCAATTGATTGTTGTAAGCCGCCCTGAGTCCATTGTGGGGAAAGGCGGCCTATAAGTCAAAAAAATTATAGATGGATGGATGGATGGATGGATGGATGGATGGATGGATGGATGGATGAATAGGAAGCAATAGCTCAATTTCTAATACAGAATCGTGAGTTTTCTCCTCTTTCAAGGATTAGGTTATATTGGACTCATCAACAACTAAAATTAAAAGACATTTTTAAAATGGATTTTTAAAAACATTTAGTAATGGGTTTGTATTATGTTATCGACCCTTTCCACACATGGACAGGGAAAGCAGCAAACGTGGTGGAGGACAGGATCTTCATAACCCGTTCTTGTGCTGCTAACTGCTGTCTGTGACTCCACACCACGTCCCTCCATTGCATCTGGGCAGGATGAGTGCCAATGCAATGAGAACCTTGGAAAGAGCACAATGTAATGTGGAAGCTCCCTCTCCCCAAAATGAGGGTATGTTGAGTGGAAGCTGCCATTATTTGTCACTTCCAGGTAACTCTAGGAATTGCTGGGAGATCTATGATAAGAACTTCCTGGATGAGACCTTTTATTTTATTCCTACTGCCATTTTAAGCAGTGACAGGCAATAGAGCCTGAGGGCAGGGGATCACTAGTAGCCCTATTTGCAGAATGCCTTCTAAAATTCTGTGGTGCATGTGTAACCCAGCACAACTCTGGCAACATAGATCCATCTCCTTTTTAATAGAAATGAAATAACACATTAAAGAGAAAACGAAAAGGGTTATACATGCCTCATTTAACATCCCTGTGTGGGGGGCTGTCTTTGACAATGGTCCAGAAACTTCAGTTGGTACAAAGTGGAGCAGTGAAGATGCTAACTAAAATTTAGCATAGCAAACGTATAAATCCAGTACTTTACAAACTGCAGCAGCTTCTAATTTATTTCCAGGCTCAATTCAAAATGCTGGTTTTGGTCAAAAGTACTTGAAGGACCACATCCAACCATATAAACTTTCCCGGCATCGAGGGACTCCGAGTGGGTCCCTCTGCTTCTAAAATCTTCATAGAGCAGTGGTGGCGAACCTTTTTGAGACTGAGTGCCCAAATTGCAACCCAAACCCCACTTATTTATCGCAAAGTGCCAACCCGGCAATTTAACCTGAATCCTGAGGTTTTAGTTTAGAAAAAACTGGTTGGCTCCCTCTTCCTCCGCCCCACCCACTTGAGCAGGGGCCAGCCTGCTGTAGCCTTCAGCAAGTCCCACGCGCACCGCTCTGTGCCTCTCTAGCATCTCTGCCTCCTCTGCGCGCCCCCCCTTGGGCAGCAGCCACCCAGACCACAGGCACCAGGCCCGCGCCCAGCTGAGTCCTCCCTGCTCACTGTAGGGTGTGTGTGTGCACATGTCGTGCTCAGTGGGCCCAGGCCAGCCCTAGATGTGTGTGTGTGTAGTGTGCTTGATTTTCCACCCCCACATGACGAACTCATAGCCCAGCTGCCAAGATGCCCACAGAGAGGGCTCCGAGTGCCACCTCTGGCACCCGTGCCATAGGTTCGCCATCACTGTCATAGAGAGAAGTGTGGCTGACACAGGCATCTTTCTGTTTTCTGGCATCTGACATTTGTATTAATTTGATGTTTTAGTTTTATGACATTTGCTTAAAAGCCACTGAGTATTTTTGCAACAGAAAAGCAGGGTCTGAATCCTACCGATAAATAATAAAATAAACACAAAACATATGTGAGTGTATGCGTACTAGACCACTACAAAATTTTCAAAAGCAAAACTTTAACATCCATTGCTTCTGGTTATATTAAAATAGCCACTGCCAACCCCCCAAATCTGTGGCTTAGACAAGTTTGTTGTGCTAATTTTTTTTCTTGGGTGTTTAAAAACCACAGAGATTAGGAATGACTCAGAAATTAATGTTTACTCGTACACCTACTCGCTGAAAATTTCAGATGTATGTTGTTCTTCATTTCAGATCTTGTTAATATAAATTTCAGTGTGAAACCACACAATATGTATTTTTCCTAAATGGGAAACATTTGAATTGTGGTCTACTTTTCAATTTACTTGTTGGTGAGCCTTTAGCAAATAAATAGAAATGAAAGGCTCAAAGGAAGAACAGTTATAATGCAAGGAACTTACCCCAATTTATTGCATAAATATTTGCTGTCTCCTGATTTGAACCTTGTGTTGATTGCTACTAAAACATGTCAGGATTACTTTTTTTCTAAACTGTAACATTGAGTGGAAATCAGAAATTCCTTGTCATCCCATTAGAAATCCTTACAATCACACATGTTAGAATCAAAGTTGCTTAGCAGAATGCAAGCAGGATGAAGGGACTAAAAAACTTGGGCTCATTCCGCACACGCAAAATAATGCACTTTCAAGCTGCTTTCACAACTGTTTTTGCCATTCCGCACAGCTTCAAAGAGCCCTGAAAGCAGCTTGAAAGTGCATTATTCTGCGTGTGCGGAATGAGCCTTGGAGAGAACCGAGCAACCTAGTTCTGTTTGTGCAAACTGGCATTGGGTTTGAAACAGGAACCTCTTGCACTGTGCCGCAAAACACTTGGGAAATTGAGGAGACTTTCATAAGCAGTTTTGGAGACACCATGGGGATCTCTAGTTCACAAAGCAAGTCCAGAGTCCCACTGGGCATGGCCAAATCATTGGTCATTCCTAAAGTAAATCCTTAGATTCTTTTTTTAAAAAAATATTTTTATTGTATAGTTTGAAATAATCGTTCTATTTACATCATTCTGATATAATTTCCAAACAACACATTTCCCTTATTTCCTCCCACCCTCCCCTAATATTATGTTTTACTTTTCTTTTTATACCAAACCTTAGCAGTAAGTTTCATTACGTTTGTTACATCTGTCACTTTATCCCTATGTCTTCTTTGGACTCCTGTCCTCCCTTCATCCAATTCTCAACAACTTGCATCCACATATCTTTACATTATTTCATTCTCTGTTTTTCTTGCCATGGCTTTTTCGGTATTTCTTTGATAATATTTCAAAAAAATGTCTCATGTCACTTGTTCCCATATATATTCCTAAATCCGATTTCTGAATCTGCCCATTTTTTCTTATCTTTCCATCCAAACGCCTAATCACTTGCACCTGTATTGCTCTTAATCAACGCTTTTATACATATTTCCTATATTGTATATCTATTTTTTTCATCATCAAGAATTATTCCCATATATAATACTAAGAGTCATTTCTTAATTCCACTTTATTTTTCACCCGCAGATTTCTCTATCCATAGCTAATGCCTCTTTCCCAGAATCTTTTTACTTCTTTTGCATTCAATCCACATCATGGTATTATAATGTAGCATCCTTTTAGGTCTCCCCACAGTGCCAACATTTTGGGGATAATCCCTTAACCATATATGCAAGTTGTTTGGGAGTTCTATACCATTTTAAAATCAACTCTCTTTCCAACTCCATATATTTTTCAATTTTTATTTTTCTCATGCTAGCCATTATTCTTTCGTGAATCCTTAGATTCGAGCCAATGCTTCTTTTATTAAAAACAACAACAAAACAAAATGCGGAACTTGGCATGAATTCATTAAGTTTGCTGCTGCACTGGCTAAATTGTTGGTGAAGTTTCCCCAAAATAGTACATTTAAATGAGAGCATGGTGAAGTTAATCATTAACCAAAATGTCTTCAAACACTCCATCTGTCATGAGCATAACTGCTTAGCAATAGCCCTTTCCACACAAGTTACCTCAAACATTTGCAGAATGTTTCCAGTTTCCCCCTTTACTGTGCTATTTGTTTTCATTCACCCCCTCCAAACGTTTCATGGCAGCCGTGAGGGTTTTTTCCTCTTTATAGAGGGGTTATTTGTAGAAATAGTGCTTCATAGAGTCTTAGATTCTCTGTAGTAGTTGTGGGTTTACTTGCAAGTAAACTTACTCATGTGTAAGGAAAAAAATTGTTGCCTTATGTAATCGTGGATTTACTCATTAGTAGATTTACCTGCATGTAAAAAAAATGCAAAGGGGAGATTGGAGTGAGGGAACAGCCGAAAATGTCAGAAAATAAAGAGATAAGGGCCCTTTCTGCACGGGCTGTTTATGGCGGCCTGGGGACGGCAAAAACACCATCCCCAGGGAGCCATTCGCACAGGGGGCGCAGCTGCATTGCAGCTGCGCCCACCGCAGAGCTCCGGACTGGCGTAGGTAAAGCCGGGCAAGTTTTCCCAACCCTCGCTTGGCAAGCTGTTTAGGTTGTTGGGAAACGGTGGTTTCCAGGGCGCCTTCCCTCCCCCCCGATCGGGCTAATCTCACTACCTGTCCTGGTTTGCGCTCCAATTTGGCGCCGCCGAGCCAGCCTGGGGACATGCCCCCTTTGCCCTGCGACCCTGGAGCGCTCGCGCAGGGCAGGGGGGCGTGTCCCCTGGCCTCGGCAACGTGCCGGAGGGCTGCAGGACCGTAAAGTCACTCTGGCATTCGACGGCGCAAGAGTTTCAGACCGTCGTCTTGGCCGATTCTGGGACCGTCCATGCAAACAGTCCCAGAGGGGTCGGGTCAGCGTGGATTGCGCCGACCCGACCCCTTCCGCCTCCGTGCGGAAACGGCCAAGGGCAAAAGATCTGCTCAGGGAAGGAAAAAATGGCACCGAGAGGAAAGTTAAGCTAGGGCAGTGGGAAAGATAGAACGTTTTTAAAATCATCACACAGCAAGAGAAGATGGCTTGAAAACGTTTCAAACAAAACAAAACAATCATTGTAAAAGGGCTTCAGAACAAAACATTTTCAGGCTGGAAATAAAACCTTTCCAAAACCAAAGGGGGGGGGAAAAGCAGTGCGGAACTCCATGGAAAAACTGTTTCATTTCCTGCCTGGAAACATTTTAAAAGTTGTGTGCAGAAAGAGTCACTGTTAGTGTGGTATTTCATGTGGTACAGCATTTCTCCTCAACAGCCCCTGTTCCCTCATTGCTTCGATTTGGGTCCGAACAGCTGTTTGTCAATAAAAAAAGGAAGACGAGACACCCTTTGACCACCAAAGAAAACAGTGTGGAAGCAAGAGAATATCATAGAAGCTGCAAGTAGCAAAACCCAAGTGGGTTGTTGGTGTAATAAAGAAACAAATGGGTCAGGACAGAATGATGAAGCCTTTTTTACTATGCTTAATGCTCATAGCTGTTTGGTGCATGAAAACGGGAAATGAAATGTGTTTGTGCGTGAGACTGGGAAGGAGGCTTGTCAAGGGCTGATTCTTTATCATTTCTTGTGTTATTAAGCAGATCTATTGAGCAATGTTATGGTGTCAGAATAAACAAAGCTGTTTTGTCTGTTCCGATCCTGCGTGCTAAATATTTTAATCATCCCATTCCGCTCCCGGATACAGTCTTTTTACCCCTACCTTTTTCATCAAGATCATCTTTCTTTCCCAAAGTATTACTTCTCTGGCTCTTCTACCCTCCTGTTCGAAATGACAGAGAACAGTGAGTTTTCTTTTAGAAATAGAGGCTACATATTTTAGAGTAAGACTACCTCCAATCTCTTTATCAGATGGACAAAGGCATTCCAAGTATGTTCCAACCATCAGGGGATATTAATTTGAAAACGCCATGTGTAGAAAGAGAACTTGGAAATGGAGTTAGGATCCTCTAAAAAAACAAAGTGAAACAAAAAAACCCACAACCTTTGTGCAGGTGACCACACCACATATGCAAGATCATAGCCGTTTTCTGCTTATCTGGAATTACTATTATTTCCTGCTTCCCCACTGCTTATTAACATAGTTGAGAATATTCTGTATAATATAAACAACATGCATACTGTTACGTGTGGTGGAATTGCTGGCTTCCGGAGTTATCCTAAGCAGATCTACTCAGGTGGATTCTGCATCGGCCCCAGAAGCAGCGGGGCACCGGTGTACATGGCACCAGCACTGACCTGGGGCCATTGGCACACTTGTGTGCTGGCATCCTCGGTGCTGCTGCGGCCCGTGACGATGCCTCAGCATGGAGGTGTGCTGGATTTTTTTGTAACTTACCTCCTCCTCCCTGTGTAGCTCCGTCAGGACGAGGGGACATGTCCCCGTGGCCCTAGCAATGACCTGGGGGTCGGGAGCAGGGGGCCTGTCCCCTCGTCTCGACAGAGCTACGCAGGGAGGAGGTAAGTTAACAAAAAAAGCGGCGCGTCAGAAAGCGGCACCCTCCACCCTGTGCTGTTTTCTCGGCACTGGGTGGATGCCACCGCTTCCAAGAGACTAGCTCATTTTGTGAGTCAACAAAACACCGTTTGGGGGCAGGGGGGAGAACAGCGCTGCCTTGATTTGGCGGCAGCAGCCATGGGAAAATCCCCCTCCAAATAGTGTTTTCACCGGGCCAACACCAGTGATTTTGCCCTGCGCAGAATCCACCTCAGAAAAAAACCATGTTATTCTAATCTTACTCCCAGAAAAATGTTCTTAGGATTGCAGCTTTTATATCTGTTCTTGTCAGATGACTGGTATGGCTAATTCCATATTTACCCAAATTCAGTAAATAAATTTTCCACAAAGAAAATGAATTGTAGTGAAACAGTTTCCATAACATTTAATTTGACTTGTGGACTATAGGGAACTTCAGTATTTTCTGATTAGACTGAAAACTCAGGTTAGTCTAAACATAGGATTGTGTTAGAGTCTGGAAGGCATGGTTGCATTTAGTAGCATTCTTTCCTGATGCTTCTCCTTGCATCTGTGGCTGCCATCTTCAGAGGATCTGATGCCAGCCACAGATGCAGGCGAAACATCAGGAGAGAATGCTGCTAGAACACGGCCACGCAGCCCGGAAACCTCACAGCACCCCAGTGATTCCGGCCATGAAAGCCTTCAACAATAGGTGTAATTATTAAGGCTAGTTAAGACAGGACAGGAGAAATTACTCCCAAGAGCAGGGGTATTTGGTAAGTGGCTGTTGGAGAGGAGAGGACAATATCCTTCCTTCCTTCCTTCCTTCCTTCCTTCCTTCCTTCCTTCCTTCCTTCCTTCCTTCCTTCCTTCCTTCCTTCCTTCCTTCCTTCCTTCCTTCCTTCCTTCCTTCCTTCCTTCCTTCCTTCCTTCCTTCCTTCCTTCCTTCCTTCCTTCTCATCTTATAAGCAGTTGTTTTGTGATTAGCTTGGTGAATATAGTGTATTACTTGTCACAAGAGACAGATTTTATAATAGCCACTGTTCCTTTTAGTTGGGGTTGTTTTGGACTTCTTCAGCAACTATAATTGTGGAGAATGGCTGAAGTGCGTGGAGTTCTTGTAGTTGTTTTCTGAGACAAACTAGTTTTGCTTAAAGCCTGCTGAGCTTCATTTGACCACTAATAGACAGTTATGGTCATTCCTAACAGCTACTCCAGAACGGTCTGAAGGACAGCAGGTTTAGATACACAACAGAAAAGGTCCGCCATTGAGTCTTGTGTTTCCGTACACACAATGATAGTGTATAATGTCTATGCCAGAAAGGGGGATTCTCTAGTTGATCCTATTGCTTACCCAGTGGTGGGATCCAAAAATTTTAGTAACAGGTTCCCATGGTGGTGAGATTCAAACTGTGGCGTAGCGCCAATGGGGCTGGGCAGGGCACAACGGGGGTGTGGCCGGGCATTCCGGGGTCGGGGCATTCCTGGGCAGGACTGTGGCAAGGATGCAGCCACTGTGTTGGTCCTTGGGCAGGAAACGAATGCATGCAGGCGCAGGCTGCCACGCATGCCGGTGCACCTCCTGCTAGACTGCTTCAAGTTCTGCGTGCTACTGCTGAGAGGAGAGGCGTAACTAAGGCAAAAATCACATGGCAAAATCACCAATTAGTAACCCCCTCTAGGCACACACAAATAATTAGTAACCTACTGTCAGGAACCTGTGAGAACCTGCTGGATCCCACCTCTGGCTTACCCCCCTGAAGGACAGAGGCAAGACTACATGTAAGAACTGAGAAAGTTTGACAAAAACGCAGGTTTACCACGGATCGCATTCTTACCCTACCAACTGTCTGGGAGATTTTTCTTTCAAGGCATTGCTTCTTTACTAAGGCCGCTCGCGACGGTAAGCTTCCATAGTATGACGCGCCTGGGGGCGCCAAAAGGTGCCGCCTCTAGGTCATTGCCAGAGCTTGCTAACAGGCGCCAAGCTGCTGCAACGCAGAGCAGCAGTGACCTGGACTCTTCTTCCTTCCCCCAGGGCGTAAGCGCCAAATGGCCCTGCAAACAACAACCCTTTAAAGGGTTGTTGTTGGGGAGGGAGCGCTTCTTCCTGGCGGCGCTGTGCGCAACCGGCCGGCTGGAAGACGCTGTTTTCAGCCGTCTTCACGACTGTCCTGCTGTCAGCCTCGCGCGGGAGTGCCGCAGGTTCCTCCGCCCATTGACTGTCCCTCCCACCTCCAGGGGTCGTGGAGGCGCAGCGGGCGGGGCTGTGATGCCCGCGCAGCGCCATTTTAGAGGAGTGACACCGTGGAGTGGGGCTGGGAGGGCTTAGAGGCAGTTCCGCGGAACCGGCTTCTGCCGCCTCTGTCGGCCTCCGCTTCTGCCCGCTCGTGATAAGCTTGCATGCGAATGGGCTTCCGCCCCCACGCCGCCCGCACTCTTGGTGGCGTGGGGGCGGAAGGAGGCCGTGCGGAAGCGGCCTAAGAGATTGATATCTCATCAGGAGAGTCTGAATCCCTATGAGTGTTCCTGCTGGCATGTAGCTATGCCATGCAAGTTCACTGGACTTGGCATCCTGGACTAGCTATCCACAGGACTTATATGTGGGACTTTTCAATATGATTTGTGACAGGTTTTTCCTGTACTATTTACTGTTTATTGCGCTTTGTACTTTGTTCACTTATTTGCACGATAGCATTTATTAAATCGCTGGTCATTTGATTATATGTGTCGTCGATATATAGCAGCAGTACAGATATGCTGGTTTTTTGTTTAGGTCATAGCCTGTTACTCGTTACCTTTTGGCGTTTGGCTTGTCCCTGGGTCAGGGGGCAGGACGGTGCACAGTCATTGGAGACTGTGGCAAGGCAGGATATCAGAGGTCACACTGATTGTTAGCGAGTACAGGAGCACATTTTGGCATAGGAAGCATCCTGCCTCCAAACCATCTTCTGGGGTGCTCTACCCTCTGGCGCCTTTGGAGAGGGATGACCTGTCAGCCATGGGATGTGGAACCCCACTGTGTTTATGGTATTTGTAGGGGATCTGCCCAACCCACAACACCACTCCCGTCTGCCACTGGCTTGCCTGATGTCATGCTGAATCCAAGACAATTAGAGACTGTCCCCATATGCAGGGAAGGCTGTTTTTGAAGACTCTTCACTGTTTTTGAAGACTCTTCACTCTTCAGCTTGGCACCCGCATATCTGTTTTGTTCTCCTGAAAAGGGATACGTTGACATTGACTTCAGACCTAGGAATTTCCACATTCCAGACACAGCCAATATTCTGTTTCATCAGTTTGTAGGTTTGTTTCTGCTGGCAAAAGGGCATTAGCAGAACCAGGTTATTTCCTGAGTGTCCAGCCAGTCTCATTAAGGAACTGGATTATGGAAGCAACCGCATACCCATAAGGCTGACTGATCCCTCCATGGTAGAGTCCCAATTACCCACCTCTTGAAGGTTGGATGCTCCAAGCTCTGAGGTCACTGGACCCTGTGATAATCAGGAGCGTCCTGGATTCTGGCACGTCATCTGTAGCAGCCGCTTTTAATGCTGTGGTTGTCATTTTTCCCAGTGTGGCCAGCCAAAAACCTGATGCTTGCAATAGCCATGATACGAATCCTTTTTTCCAGCCTTAACTCCATGGCTTTCTCTGGTTCTTTTCCTTGATCTGCATGCCCAAACAGGGCTGAGACTGCTGGGAACCACTTGACGCCCCCAGGCCTTTAAAACCGATCAATGTTACTGTTCACAAAGGATGCAAGACAGTGCAGCAGTGGTTTCTTGTGGGCCCCACCATCCATTTCAACCCCAACATGAATGGAATAAAGCAGACAGGGTTGGACTGTGCTCCATAGACTGTTTTTGCACTTTCCAAAGCCTCTTGTAACCAGTGTGAACCATTCCTCTCCAATACAGCCCCAGTCCTAATAACCCTGCTGATTATCCACAAACACATTCCATACCCTGCAGACTCTCTATGCATGGTGTGATTGGCTGGAGTCATTGAACTCCTTGGAGTACGAAACCGGAAATGTGACAGTTCCTTGCAGGATAAATACCATCTGTTTCACTGGGTGACGGAAGCATCTATGTTCAAAATCAACCTTCCTACCCACCGTCCCACACTTTTACATGGAGAGAGATGTAGTTGTGGCAACTCAGGCCCTTTCCCCACTTACCTTAAGCCCCGCGCTACTCTCCTCAAGTAGTGCGGGGTCCAGCTGCACTCCCCACTTCAGCGCATCGGCATGCGCAGAACGCAGGCCACCCCGGACAGCTGCCCCTCTCTCGCCAGCTGCAGCGCTGCCATGCCATTCCTGGCGCCTTTTGAAATGGCGCCTTTTGATGACCCCGCGCAGAGCGCGGGGTCGTGGGGAAACCGGGGCACGCGCCAGGAATTGCGCGCGCTGGGAATTGCGCGCAGCATGTCCATCGGACAAAGGTAAGTGGGGAAAGGGCCTCAGACGCTTTATTAGAGGAGTAGAAAGGGCTGAGGCAACCAGAGACCATGTCCATGGAATCTCAGAGGAAATGAGTATTGCTGTCCAGGGGTGGTGTCCAAATGGGGGCAGAGCCATACAAGGAGCAGAAGGCGGAAGATACAGTCCACAGTGAATGCTGTTCTCCTGGCCCTGCTTGATAGAAACTATCCAGTTTATTGGGGTAATTACACCCCTATGCTTTGTTCTTATATAATTGCATACTTGTTAAAGTCAACTGAAACCGACAGCATCATTTCTTCTAAAATCCAGCTCATTAAAATTCAGACCTTGTTCTAGATGTCAGGTTAATGTTTTGAAATCAAAGACATTTGGGCAATAAATTATCCACCAGATGTATTAGCTGAAGCTACTGATTAAGTAAAAGTTCCTCTGCATTAATATGACAGTGTCTAAGCATGTCTGAGATAAAAATCGCAGCACAAACTAACCTGGCTGGCTCATTCCCACCCACCCCTCTAATTTTAGGAGACGTACTTAACATGCATTAGGTTATAAATGAATATTGGTTTTCACACGCTAGCTCTTTGGCCAACCTGAATCAAATCACACGGGGGGGTGGGTAGGTTTAAAAAAGGGGAGAGGAAAACTCTGTGAGAATTGTCTATCCTTCACATTACTGCTTTTCATTTTGGAGTACACAGTTTGTCCTGTCAGTAATAAAATCATTTGTTGCCGTGTAATGTGATGAAGTCGGCCCGCGGGGGTCGCAAGGAAGAGGCGAGACGCGGTGATATCATCCGGTGGAGAGAGCCAGCAGCAGGAAGCGCGGTCCTTGGATCCGATAGCTCTGATCCGTGGGCCTGGCAACTCTGCCGTGTGCTAGTCCCTGGCACCTTTTATTAGGGTTTCTGTGGGGGCGTGTAAAGGAGGTGAATAGGCAGGAGAGCAGAAGAGCGGGAGAGCGGGAGATCATCATGTGATGCATGATCTCATCGGGCTGCTACGTGCAGGAGGAAGCGTCCGCGTCTGGGTCTAATCCATACCTGGGGGCAAGAGCCCTTTTGTCCCTTTGTCTGGGACACCTGGTGACCGTGAGTCAGGTAGTTCATGACCTGTGACTCACAGGGGACCGGGGGGTGGGGGAGCGTGTGCGCCCAGAAGGCCGCAGCTGGCACAGGCATTCCATGCGCTCTACCTGCGGTTCTGCTGGGTTCGCGGGCTCACCCCTACAATGTGAGATAAATACAAACTGGCTAGCCCTGGGAATGGGTAGAAAACATGTGCCCTGTCTGAATTTGCCAAGAACTGGTAATAAAAAAGAGAACTGATAATGTAGATTGTAGAAGTATTGAGATTGAAAGAAATATATGGAAAGTCTTAATGAAAGAATCTGTGGGATTTATTTTCAGTAGGGTGAAACGTAAGGGAAAATGAAACGTTTGGTGGGAGGGAACCTAAAGTCAACCCAAAATAAAAGTGTGTTTGTGTTTATCAACTCAGTTTATCCCACTGCCATCATGTGAGCCAACCAGTAAAAGACTCATAACCACTGTGCTTGGTGCTGACAGGCAATTTCATGATACGATAACTGGAAATGAGGGATGATCAAAAAGGGTTGAACATACAATACAAACCTAAGTTGAATCACACCTTCTGAGTCTGGGGGGAAGGGTAGGGAGGGGAAGGGGCCTTCATCTGGTCGAGGGCCACCCACCCTGGGGGAAGAAGAAGGGGGAAAGGATAGGGAGGAGGAAAGGAGCCCATCATCTGGTCATGGCCCACCCACCTGGGAAGATGGGCAGGGAGGGGAAGGGGGAAGTGGATTTAGGAGGGTTCCATTTTGCTGATGATTGCATTGTTAAATAAGCATTTTTTTTAACCTCAATGCCGCTCCCACAACATACCATGCTTGCTGCTACTGAACATCAGAAAACATCAGAGAAACTTGGAAGTTTGTTTCTAGGGAATATAGCGTGAAGCTTTTACAGCGCTTGAAAGATTGGTGTGTGTATGTCTGTGAGAGAAAGGAAAAAAATGCAGCATTCTAACGAAAGTTAATGCTTGAAAGAAAACTTTTTTGCACTGTTGTATTTGTGCATTTTTAACATAATAAATGCACTCAGGAAGATTGATCCAATATTTTACTGAAAATGAAATTGCAAAGTGCTATTCTCCCGCAGAATGCAATGACATAGCTTTCAAAGGATTCAGTGGTGTTTCAGTTTTCCTTTTTTTTAAAAAAGGTGTAGCTCTCATTAATGCTATCTGACATTTCAGAATTTGTGGCAATATTTCTAGGCCTAGTTGGCAGCACGTTACCTGGAAAACTGCCTTTCAACACACACACACACACACACACACACACACACACACACACACACACACACACACACACACACACACACACACACACACACACACACACACACACACACACACACCCCCCGCATGCACACACCCCCCCCGAGTTATTTGAATAAAAGATGAGAAACAGGTGAAACAAATAAGGTTTCCATTTCTGACTTGAAATTCTCAATTTGGGCCACGTCAAAACAGGAGGTTTTCATGTTGGTATCGGAGTAGCCGAAATGTAATAGTGAAATGGTTGATATTTTCTTCATGTACTTCTTATTTCAAATGCTTGTGATGCTGAACATATTCTGGGGCGCTTGTAATGATTTTGATTTGTGTCTTTTGAAAAATACAATGGGCAACTTGGGAACATTACACTAAACTGAATCCCTCCTTTTTTTGTTAAACAGTTGAATACGACAAGGAGTCCACACCTTACCATCGACATCACAAGGAGTTCAAATTTAATCTGTCTCAGATCCCTGAAGGAGAGGCCGTCACCGCTGCTGAGTTCCGAATCTACAAAGACTGTGTCTATGGAGGCTTTAAAAACCAAACTTTTCTGATTGCCCTCTATCAAGTCTTACAAGAGCATCAGAACAGGTACAGCCATTGATGAAGCAGTAACACTTAGCACTGGGGTTGCATAGATGTATGTTTGAGGAGAAAAATGTGACGTGATCAAAGATATGCTTATATCTTTGGGTGTAATTGGGTTTAATCGGATTTGTTTGATTTTTGTGTGTGTAGGTTTGTTGTTTATAATGTTTTAATATTTTTTTATCAGGGCTGGCCAATTAAAAAAAATTTTTTAAACCACTTCCAGTATGGTTAACGTGGACCTGAGAAACCCAAGTTCAAATCCCCACGTCTGCCATGCAAGCTGGCTGGGTGGTGGGGGCATTCACACACTCTTAGCCCTGACCCAGGCTGGTATTTGGACAGAAGCCCTCCAAGCAATAATAGGGTTATGACGTGGAGGCAGGCAACGGTAAACCACTTCAAAAGGTGACATGGGGGCAGGTAATGGTAAACCACTTCAGAAATCCAGGCCACACTCTTTCTCAGAAACCATCGCAAGTAACACCATGGGGTGTACATCACGTTATGGCATTTACCAGACAGACCCATAGGGTGACATCACATCATGGCATTTACTAGACGGACTATATTTACCATGTGGTTTGCCATTGCTTTCCCCAGTTGTTCTGCTACTTCTGTCCCCTAAGCACACAGAGAGGTGGAGCCACAAGGAGTTGGGGTGTGTGTGCTGCAATCGGGTGCGCCACTGGGGGGCAGCAAAAATTTCAGGTTTGTTCTTTACATTTTTTAGTATTTTCCAGTTTTGGGCCTGCAGGGGGCACAGTTTTTAGTCTAACAGCACCACAATTTCAGGGAGTTTTTGGGGGACTGTCCTGATAATACCACCAAGTTAGGTGAGATTTGGTTCAGGGGGTCCAAAGTAATGGACTCCCAAAGGGGGTGCCCCATCCAATGGGAGCTAATAGGAGATGGGGGCTACACCTTTGAGAGTCCATAACTTTAAACCCCCTGAACTAAACTTCACCAAACCTGGCTGGTATCATCAGAAGAGTCTCCTAAAGATACCCTGAAATTTTGATTCTGCTAGCCTAAAAACTGCGCCCCCTGCAGACCCAAAACTGAAAAAACACTAAAAAATACAAAAAACAAACGAACATGGGGGAAGGGCAGCAAAACTCAGATTTTGTACCGTGCTCCATTTTCCCTAGCTATGCCTCTGCCCCAGCAAGCTTTGACCCTTTTTGCACAAGTCACTGAAAAGTTTGCAAAAACTTTTGTCTGTACTCACCTCCTCAAAAAGCTTCCTGGCCGCCATTTTGTAATTTTTCTAGTTTTTTAAAATTCTTCATGGTTTTGATGCTTCAATGCTTCGTCCTGCAATTCACCATAGTTTGTGTAAGCAATGCTTCGTAGATTCCCCCCCCAATTAAAAAAAACCCCAGAACTGACAAAAATAATCAGGCAAGACACAACAAAGCAAGCTCAAAAAAGGTTTGATCTGAATTTGATTTGAATTTTCGTTTGTATACCGCCCTCCCCCGAAGGGCTCAGGGCGGTGAACAGCATCAACATATAATACATCATAACATCATACAGTACATAACACTATGGCTCATTCCGCACATGCAGAATAATGCCCTTTCAAACTGCTTTCAGTGCTCTTTAAAGCTGTGCGGAATAACAAAATCCACTTGCAAACAGTTGTGAAAACGCATTATTTTGCGTGTGCGGAAGGGGCCTATGATGCAATAACAAAGCTAATTATCCCAACAACAGTAAACAATTTCAGTAGACCCATTAACAGTATCAATAAAAATAACAAAATCAAAGGAATACCAGGGACGTGGCATGGAGGCAAGCAATGGCAGATGACCTTTGAACGTCTGTTGCCTTGAAAACCCTACACAGTCACCAAAAGTCAACTATGACTTGATGGCAAAAACAAAACGAACAAAAAAAATGGATCTGCGAAGCACTGAGAGCTTGTTGAAGTTAGTGCTGGAGTGAGTTTGCTTTTTATGTGGGCGGAGGAGCACAAAGTTGGTGCATGTATGATGTATATTTTTCCAATCATATCCCATATCTGGAGTACATTTAAACAGGTGTCCCTTATGTGTTTAGCTGCTGTAGTGGATAATTTGGCTCCTACTTTTGCAATCCCTTCTTCTTTGGCTGGTTAAGAAAGCATAAAAGCCCAGACTCTGTCATCTGACATTTGGACAAGGGGTATCAAGTGAAGACCTCTGTATGTAGATGTTACAAACATCATTAAAACATTGTGTGTGTTTTTAATTGTCTAGGATTAAACAGCTGTTGGCAATTCTTTTTAAATGACATTATTTGATTTTTTAAAATCTACAGAATGCAAGCTATGTGGTCAACAGCAGAGTTTTAAAAATGTTCTGAGCAGGTTAAAGAACCCAGGCTGTGAAATTTCAAATGTGTGCTCTGTTTTGGTCACATCATGGGTGCATTTTATATCCCCTATGCACACTTCAGTGAGTGCGAGGGAAAAATCTTGTCCTGTGGAAACCAAAATGCCATGCACTTTAATGATGCCAGTATCTTTTAGGTTCTTAATGCTGGAGCAAATGCTAGCAACTGTCTCTAGGAAAGTCATAATATAAACACCTGCACAGATGTATGACACTTCTTTTTACCTTAACTTCTTAGTAAATGCTTTCACTATTTTACAGACAAATTTACTTCAACTAATTTTATCTTCAGATTATCTGTGCATAATAGCCCTCCCTTTTCCTTAATTAAAGATTAAAAACCTCTACACAAATGGCTGACATATTTTCCCTTATCCTTGCTTCTTTTGTGTTGATGATTCATTTGAAATATATTGTTTTCTTTTCCTATTGGGAACAGACTTTTAAAACTCAAGAGTAGAGAAGCACAGGGTTTTTTTTTTTAAAAAAAGGCCAGCCAGCAAAATTTTGTCAGACACTGAGTTCCAGCAACTGTTTCATAGAAGCCAAAAGTGAACAGCTGCTTTTTACTTAAAAGAAGGTCTTGTCAGACTTTCTTTTGGAGTAAAGCTCTGAATGCAGATGTTAGGTCTCTTGACATTAGGCGACATGATTTGAAGTGATGATGAACCTATAATGAACTTGCATTGTAGCTAAACAAAGGTTTGTTTTTAACTTAGGGCTGGGATGAATATTTCTGTTTTGTTTTGTTTCTGGGATAGTTTTTTTTATGGACGCTGACCTGGAGAAACAGCCTGAATTGTGAAAAGTAGGGGTTTCAGCACTTCCTAGGCAAATTCTGGGAGATTTAGTGGGTGGGGCCTGGAGATAGTAGAATTGGCAGATGGCGCTCCCAGATGACGCTCTAGGAATTTTCCCTAATCTCTATAGTAAAGGTTATATACTGACACTCTAGGGAAATTCCTAGAGTGTCAGTATGTACGCCATTTTTTCTCCCACTCCTCAATATCTTGAAGGCAAGAGATTTGTGCTGGGAAGTCTAACATCAAGCCCTGTTAAAATCTATGAGCCTGAACAGAACTTAAAGCCATTTTATACTTTTTTGCAGAATAGGGTAATAGACTATGATAAAATTATGGACTGGATCATTTTAGGGTTTGGTAATATTTTTGAATGCTACCTATTTAAAATTCTTCTTGCATGTTATGCAAGGATCAAAAGGGTAACGAATTCATTTCCTAGATGTGCTTATTTGCTACATTCAGAAAACTTCTGAGTGAATGTTCAAAACTATAACTACTTCTGAAAGCTGCATTCTAACATCTAATTTTGTGCACTATGTAGAAACAGCTCTGCACATTTACTTACCCAGGGTAGTCAGTAATCGTGGGTGGAAGACATGGTCACGTACAGCATGGATACAACTGTGGTTGGAACAGCCGCTGTATCAAGTAAATGTGGGTGGATCTACTAAGTGAAAGGTATTGAAGTATAATAATTTTGAGGACTTCAGTTCCCTTTAGATCCAGAAGTGATCCATTTGTGCCAGTAAAGTTTGACAAACGTACAATTATGTTCCCAAGCTTAGAAATGGTCCAACTTACTTGGACTTGTGGTCAACTTTATTTAACCAGCTCCTTAACCAGCCTAAATCCTTATCTTCATTTTAGATGTTTTATTTTATTTTATCGCACTGTGTTTGGCTAAATTTCCTGTAGTGAAAGCCTGATTGATCCAGGGAACTATAATGTAGATTCCATGGTTTGAATCTCACTTGAAATTATCAGCATCCCCTTTCCCTCTTCTGTAATTTTCTGAATATGTAGAAATTTATTGTTGTTTTCCCCACTACATCTGAAGAGGTGAACTCTGACTCTCAAAAGCCCACTGTGGAATTAATGTACTTTGTATTGTTGAAGGCTTTCATGGCCAGAATCACTGGGGTGTTCTAGCAGAACATGCCCATACAGCCCGGAAACCACACAACACCCCAATGTAGCTAGTCTTTCAAGTGGAATGAACGCTCATGGTGGAATTAATGTGTTGGCCTTTACGACACCAGTTGACTTTTGTTTGAATCCCTCCTAGCATATCTGCCTCTTCCCTTCTGCTGCTTCCTAAAATGCCCTCTAAAATGCTGCACCTGGGTGATGGAGAACCTCTAGCCATAGCTGGAGGGAAGCAGGAGGTCTGCCTTTGAAGGAATGGGGGCAGGCGGGATTGATAATGTACACAGGAAAAAATAGGTGGGAACCGACACCAGATCATACAACCACAATGAGGTGACCTCACCAGGAGGCACGTTAGCCTGAGAGAAAATGACTGGTCCAAAGTTTACCCAATGAGCTTCATGGCAGGGGGTGAAGATTGAATTCGAGGTTCACCAGACCTTTTCGCACAGCACTGGGAGAGCCGGTTGCAGGTGGGATAAAGTAACCTGCTCTCCTGCTGTCCCGTTCGCATGCCTCCATGCAGGCAGTGAACGAAGCCCATGGAAGCAATGTGGGCTGCAATCATGGAGGTGTGTCTTTAAAAAAAACCCTCACCCCCCCATGCTGTGTAGCTGCGCAGGGAGGACCTTTAAAAAGCAGCCATTCACTCGTGCATTAAAACAATGGAATAGCGGATAGCAAGATTCTCGAATAACCTATTTTTGGGGGGAGGGGAACGCAGGGCAGCCTCATTTTAGGGGCAGGAGCTGTGCGAAGTTTCCCCCGAAATGGTTTTTTTCCTATCCCCAGCCCTGGTTTATTGGCCCGTGCGGAAGGGGACTTAGTGTAATGCTCCAACCGTCACATCACACTGTCTACTTTTAGCCTAATTTACTGCTCTTTATTATGTTCCATTGCTTTTAGCTTCGATAGTAGTCATTTTTTTAAAATTTTGCCTGGAAATTGTATTCTGTTGATAATTTACTGTTTCATCTTTCAATCTGTTTCTTGTTGTATGCCACCCTTGTCAAGGAGGAGGGTAGCCTAGAAATCAAATTAAAAATAAATAAATGAATGATGTTGCAAACTGCTCTGTGCAGAAGGGTAGGACAGAAATTAGCTAAATAATTAAAACACGGACATTGTGTAGTTACTTGTTCTGTTGGATATATTGAAGTGGGCTAGTTGAATAGCTGTATGGAAGAATGAGAGCACGTAGTCCATCATGTGTAGGAGCCATTGAGGTATTTTTTAATCAAGTTCCACATTTAGTAAGTGAAAGGCCATTTTATCCAAGGACAGTTGAATGAAACAAGAGAAAGACTGACTAGTTTTGAGGAACAAGGTACCAGAAGGACAGCATAGACGCAAATTTTCTTCTGATTGATTATTAACTGAGATAACAGGCATCGCTATGTTATATTATTAATTTGTTAAAGTTTAAAAGAAATGACGCTAAATCAAGATATCATAGTCAATAATGATACTGAACTGTTATGTTCAGGGATTAAAATCAGCTAGAGATGTACATAGACATTGGGATATAGTCAGGTAATTGAAGGAGAAGTCCATCCTTTTTTAAAATTCTTTGTTTTTTTTGTTTATGTGTGGTAGAGAAGAAATAATAGGGAATGCTAATTAATTGATTAATGATTAGAGGGGAAAAGCAAAGAGTTGCTATTCCCCCATAAATGTTGACTTGTATGTTATTGTTTTTTTCAGTTTGTTATTGTCATATGTTTTAATCAATAACATTACTTTTTAAAAAGTGTGAATGAGATGTCAATATCAGAGGCACTTAGCAAGATCTTGAAATAATATTTTGTAGTGCTGCTATTTAAGGTAGCACAAAACTGAAAATACTCCCTGTGGAATTAATTCATTTATGCTTAATGTGATCGATGAACACTTGATACGTTTTCAGGGTTTTAACAGAAATTACCGCATAGCAGGAACGGAGCTTTCCTCTGTGTTTTAAAATGATCTTTGGGGGAAAGTGGTGGTGGTGGTTTTAAATCACATAACCATTGCCAACCACATTTTATCATTATAAAAACCACTGGAGTTATTAGCAGAACATAATGAAAAGATTAATGGATTTCTGAAAAGATTAATGGATTTCTTCTAAGATAGCTCTGGTTCCTGGCCAACAACATATCTTTCAGAAAATTATACAACTTTTCCCCAATTGTATTGGCGGCAGCGAGGGGGACAACCTAGTAAAAGAAAATAGTGGCAACATCTGACCTTTATTCCAAGTGGAACCTTCTGAGGTTGAAAACCACGGCATTCTTCAGCCTCTTTCTTTGCGTGCTATTTTAAACTTATTCTCTGATTTACTAGTATCCCTTGAACCAGGGTGTGGAAATTTTTTAATAAAGGAAGGTTCAAACAATCATGTTCACATGATTACTCCACTTTTTGTCTTGGGAGCCGTTCTTTTGAATGTGTCCAAAAGTGGCTTAGCTAACATGTACTAGCTTTGCCAAACATATTGAAGATTTTCCTGTGTTACAATCAGTGGTGGGATCCAAAAATTTTAGTAACAGGTTCCCTCGCCAGCCCCCCCTCAGCAAAGGGGGCAGAGGCGTACCTAGGCAAACCTGAGCCCTGGGCAAAACCTGAGTTGGATGCCCCCCCATGGGCAGCCACCCCACCACTACCCCCCAAATTTTTTTTGCACCAGGTCATTTCTAAATCATCATCACATTATAGAAAATGCCCCAACTCACAAATCTGAACACAGCAATGGTGAAACACACAGGTTCTTTGATAAAGACTGGTGAGATAAAAGGTACGAAAGGCTGAGAATCAATGAATTGCAGTACCTGAAAGGGATTAACCCAGTTCAGGGAGTTACATTATTAGTCACGATTGCTATATGGAACCTTCACGTTCAAAGGCAGTATGCCTCTCGGGGAGACGAGGGTGTGGAGATGGAAAAGCGGACCCAATTAGTAACCCCCTCTTGGCACTCACAAATAATTAGTAACCCACTCTCGGGAACTGGTGAGTACCTGCTGGATCCCACCTCTGGTTACAATGAACTGTGAACAAAGACAGGTACGGACTAGGGTTGATAACTCAGACTTGGGAAATTCCTGAGATTTGAGGCAATGCCCAGGAATGGTGGCGTTTGGGAAGGCCTTTCTGCTGGGATGTGATACCGTAGATCTTTCCTCCAAAGCTGCTGTTTCCTCCAGAGGAAGTGATTTCTGTAGTCTGAAAATCAGTTGCAATTCCTGGTAATTGAGGCTCCGCATCAAGATTGGTAACCTTTAGAGAGGCTAACTGGTTAAGATTCCATTCTCTCCATAGATCCTTGCTCGAGGTGGTAGTTAGATCCATGATAGACTCTTAGAATGCAGAGTCAAGGCCAGAATACGACCTTTTAAAGCCCTCTTTTCTCCTCACTGAGTGAGGGTTGGAGGTTTTTTTACTTTTCCCACTTCAAAATCATCTGCTGTCATTACCACAGAGAAAGTTTATTGTAGATGTTCCAGAAAATTTCCCAGTCAAGATACAACTACCAAGCAGCTGTGTTGATGGCCAATATATACTTGGCTGGAATTAGCATTTTGTTAGTGGATCTACTGATAAAATATGGTATGTCTCATCCAAAGAAAGCTAACATGTCCACGGAGAAAATTGTCTGCTAAGTTAATTAGAAAAAGGGTATACAGTTTTTTTGAAGGACAGTAGCTACTCAAGGCTGTTTTCAGTCTAATCTTTCATTTTAAGAAATGCTTTTCAAAAGTACTTGTCATACAGATTCAAGGTTACAGGTGGCTGAGGCAGTCACAATTCGCCACCCGACTTGCTCTTTTAAAATACAGAGAGAGCCTCTGACCCTTTTGGGCAAAAGGGCTTTCTCATTCACAGAGACAGGATAGCCTAGTCCTCTTTAAAAATAACCCCTCACTTAGACATTTCACAAGCTGTGGAGAATTTAAACTCCACTTTCAGTCACATGCTACCACCATTTACTCACATCCTGATATATAAAGACCTAGGTTTTAGTTTGTGTGTGTGTTTGTGCTTCTTTCCCTGAGATAATACAAATCTACATGGGGTTAAACAAACAAGGAGTTAACTTTTATTTACAGTTTGAACATAATATTGGAGTGAATCAGGTAGAGATTGCAAAATTTCTTTGTAGCTGAATTTTTGAGTGTAGCCCTATTCGGGCATTTAGGATTCTTTGTTTACTTTCTTCCAGTCAGGGGTTCCTCTGCCACAGGCTGGATTGAGTGAACAACTCCTTTACTTAACAGGTCTGACTCTCACTCTAAACAAACTTAACAGTTTTCAACTAAACCTCTCACTTTTAGGGAGAGGCAGAATCTGTAGATCTCAGTATCACTTTTGTGATAGTACTTTTTTGAAAACTGACCATTTTCCTTTTAGGTTTATTGGTACTACAGAAATACATGTTGGCAGATGACAATTAATTTGGTGATAGTAATCTGGTAAACTATCAACACCTACACCAGGGGTAGGGAACCTGCGGCTCTCCAGATGTTCAGGAACTACAATTCCCATCAGCCTCTGTCAGCATGGCCAATTGGCCATGCTGGTAGGGGCTGATGGGAATTGTAGTTCCTGAACATCTGGAGAGCTGCAGGTTCCCTACCCCTGACCTACACCATCCTCCCCCAGTTTCAAACAAGAGCAAACTAACAGTGACGTATACTGTGGAGTTGTTGTAAAGTTGCTGAGAGAGTTTGTGTACCTGAAATGTTTTACTATTTCAAAGAACTGTAGAAATACTGTTATTAATACACCATAGGGAACATATGGACACACATAACTCTGTTAATGTATTCCTGGTTCAATAGTGTTCCTACTAATTTGAATTTCAAGTAATCTAACACATTGTCTATCTGATCTAAACCTGTCTAGATAACTAATAGTAAAATGTGCTCCCCCCAATCTGTGGATGCCTAAATCCGCAGATTGAGACCACACCAATGCTAAACAGATACTCCCCAGGTTTGCAGAAAAATCAGAAAAAGTTTTAAAAATCAGGGATCTAAATTAAACAAATATACTTTGTTTGCTGGCGCACCAACATCTTCACTGATAAATGTTGCTTTTGCAAGGCATTTGCCTAGCTGTATTCTACCCTGTGTCTTCTACTGAAATATGGCAAATATTGGGTATGATATGGGTTTTTCCATCACTTGTGGTTTAAATAGAAATGAGAACTTTATGCCCTGCTTGAAAGATAATGTTGAATTCATGATAAATTTGGACATAGCAGCTAAATGTTAGATCTCGTTGGAAACAAGTTCTTTCATTTAGAAGGAACCCTTTTAAAAGAGTGGAAAAAAAATAAATGGGTTTTATTTTGGAAACTGGTTGTTATACACACTGCTTGGAAATTTTCTCTCTTTAACCCAGTTAGGTGTCAGGTCAGGAGTGCAGGGATGAAGTTTTGTGGCTGATCAAAGATATCAGTCCTTTGCCCAGGGGTGGGTGAATATTTTTCAGATGTAAATATCCTGTTAACTCAGACCTCAGAAAGCTCCTATGCTGTCCAAACAACTCATCTATTAGAAACCACATGTCAGAGACATGAGAAGACAGTCAAAGGGAGATACTGTATGCTAATGTTCCGTGTTTATTTTGCTTGCTGCACACTGAAACTGCTTAATACAGGTGGTCTACTGTTTACATGTAGTTGCCTTTAATGAGAAAGCAAGAGAGAACCCACAATGATTTGCAGTGGGAATCTCTTTTCTCCCCCTCCTTCTGTTTCCTGTGTCTTGTTTCCATTCACTGGCAGCTCCTGTAGCATTTCCCCATTTCTGCTTCCTTCTCTTCTTCCAGTCAACCTACCTTTATTTGCCTCCATATCTGCAGCTCCACACTGCAGTTTCTACCTAGGAAAATTATTGCCCAGTTGTGCAGTTCTGGCTTCTTGGCAAGGCCCACTTGCATGGATGGGAACCCTCAAGGAATTGTAAGATGGTAGATCCTTTCTTCTGATATTCACCATTAAGTTAGTGTCTTCAGATCAGAGTGCACTTTGGGGGATGTAGTAGGAAATGCGGCAGCTGCATTTTGGACCAGCTAGAACTTCCAGAGAAGTCTCAAGGGCAATCCTTTATAGAGTAGGTTACAGTAGTCTAGTCTGGAGGTGACCATTGCATGGATAACTGTGGGCAAGTCAGAACGAGACAGGTAGGGTGCCAGCTGTCTGGCCTGGCAAAGATGGAAGAATACCAGCCTGGCCACATTCATGACTTGGGCCTCCATAGATGAGGAGGAATCCAAGATCACCCCCAGAATGCTATTGTTGCCTAGCAACAAATGGGCTCCTTTTTATTAAAGCTACAGAGTCTCCATTTATCAATTTCCTAAATCCCCAATGATTTTTTGAGTTAGATTTTTCTGCAGGGTAATTTTTCAAGTTAGAAAGATCTTTTTTGTCTGTTCGCAGCTCCAACCACTAGATTTAAGTATCCTCACATTTGGTTAACTTGGTCCATAATGTACGAGTGATGACCTTCAATACTCTTAAGGCAGGATTCCTGTCCCCCTCTTAATGTATCTCTGGGCCTAGTTCCCAGACAACCTGCCATCATTAATTAGTATGGCTCCCACCTTCCACTCCCTGGGACCACTGTGTCTCCTGGCATCTCCCACACACATCAGTGCTCACCACCAGTGATAGCCTCAGCCTTGCCCACCACAACTTCTTCTCCTCCTCTCCCATGGCTGCTGTAATCTTCGGAACTGTCACCTAGCTCCCACCCACCCTGATTACCAACGACACTGGTAGGCCCAGCATAGCTCCCAGCTTTACCACTGGGACTGCTTCAGCTTTTCCCACCCCATTCCCCTGCCAACACCAGGGCTGCTGCATATGGATTCCCTGCAAATGGTGAAGAATTCCTGTCGGTCTGTGACCCTTTCCACACCGCAAATATAAAGCAGATTTCAGGAGGGATAAATGAACCTCATAGCCCTGGGCCATTCGCATGGCTGGGTGTCCTGTGGTCAACAAGTGGATTGGCTAGGGTGCATACATTCACACGGAGGCGCTTCCCCCCCACTCACCTCTCTCTGCTGTGTAGCTACGAAGCCTGGCTGGCATGGACCTCCACGCCATCCCTGTGCCCCTCTGTAGCGGCGGGAAAAAAGGGAAGTGAGTCCAAGTAATGAGCTTCCCGGGGCAGCCATTTGCTTGGCCATCACTGCAATCCATGGGCCTTTCCCCACTTACCTTAAGCCCCACGCTACTTGAGGAGAGTAGCATGGGGTCCCCCCGGCATCTCCCTTAAGAGTGGACAGCGCGAGTTGCCCCTCGGACGCTGCCGGGCTGTCACGCCCTCTCAGCGCCGGTGGCGTAATCCCTGGTGCTCTGCAAAGGGCATGCTTTTGATGACCTCTCTCTCGCCGCAAGAGCGCAATGGTCGGGGACGCCTCAAGCGTATGGCGCCAGGGATGCCGCGCGCTGGGAATTGCGCGCAGCGATGGCGGCCGAGGGAAAAGTGGGGAAAGGCCCCATGTTAAAACAAAAGAATCACAGATAGTGCTGTTCTTTAAAAACCCAGGTTGGCAGGGGGAATGTGGAGCAGACTCGCGTTGGAGTGGGATCCATGCAAAGTTCCCCCCAACACAGGTTTTATACCGTGGTTAGCCCGTGTTCATCGGTCCTTGTGGAAAGGGCCTGTATCTGACAATAAGCCCACATTGTCTTTTTTCAGTTTGCAAGTTTAATTTATCTGTTAATAAATACTCAACATTCCTCAGCTCAGTTGAATGCAGGAGAAAGGATGGAATTTGGAGGTATAAACACATATTTTATGCCATATAGAACAAATAAGAAAACCAGCAATATATTTCAAGCCCAGTGATATAGCTACAAATGACAAGGCATTGCAGAGACAATTTGGTAGCGAAATAAGTAGCAGGGGTGCTTGTTTGAGTCCTCTTCCCCCTTGATCCCTGACTCAGGGTGTCATTTCAGAGATTTTACTGATGCTCTTTAGTCCATTGCTCTTGACTACTGCTCCACTCTGGCTGTGATGATGAAGGTGAAGTTTTGATATACTGAAAACTTCCCCTTCATCATCAAAACAGTTCTTAAGGAAAGGATTGAAGTCAATGACAGGAATAGCCCCAGAATTCGGCAGGTCACAGATTTTACCCACAGACGAATTTAGGAAGGATACCAATATATATGTCTTGCAGTTGTACACAAAATAGTAGCAGGCGTCCATAAACACTCTGGCAACTTCTGTTAAGAATCATATCCTTCCTGAGGTTACCATTATGCAGAGTCTAGACTGTTATGTCAACGTGTCACTGAATAGTAAACAAAATAAGTTCAGAATAAAGGAAGTTTTCATAAGTGAGGGTAGGGAATGGCTGAGTAAATGGCTGTTGATGCCTAATAGTCTGGTTAAGCCCCTTAGTAATAGCGTTGTTTGAAGATAGGCCAAAAAAAAGTGGTCTTTAGAATTATAATTAAAATTAGAGGACCCCCGTATGAAAATTACTGGCTCGGAGGAAAATGTTCTGTTTGTGCTTTCTGCATTTTTAGGAATACTTCTGCTATGTTGAAAAATATATATATATATAACTGAAGGGTTGGGTAAGAGAGGGCTAGGAAACTAGACAGCTTCAAAAATGTATACTTAAAATATTGCTTTTTATAGTCATGATGTTTTGCTGTGGCAATGCTCCATGCTATGATGTGTGCTCAGGGAAGAGAGGGAAAATTATTTTAATTTGGCACTTTCGCTAACTGTAAGTAGCAAAACATCAGCCGGCTTATTAATTACATAAACCTCTATAAGCTAGTCAGGATTGAGATAATTAAACACTTTGAGCTTCTTGCCCAAGACTTTTGACGGTGGTTTTCAGTTAAAGAAATGTTTAGGTTGCGCAGGAAATATTGTCATCACTTGCCGAATATTCGGCCTGTGAGAAAGCTCTGAACGTGTGGGCAGGATGCATCGGTTAAGAATAGTAGCTAGATATTTATAATGTGGCAGATGAACACTCTTCTTTGAAAAACTGGAGCCGGTTTCGTTTTTTTCTCTCGACAGCCTGTCCTGTGGGCTAGAAATGTGGCGAAGAAATCCACCAATAAATAAATAAATAACTCCTGGGCAAGCAGTGAAGGCATATTTGCTTAGGTCAGAGTGGTACTGCTTGCTTCATTCTGGATCATCTGTTTGCTTCCTGTACTTCCCCCTTGCAGGGGCTCACTGAAAAGTAAAAATAGTATTTATGTCTATATGATGCAGAGTCAGACCATTGGTCCATTATTCCTGTGTTTTCTATTCTGGATGGAAGCTGCTGTCTGAGGTCTTAAGAAAGGGGCCTCCTCTAGCCCGAACTCTCTAGAGAATTCAGACATTCACAGTGCAGTTCTCTGCAGAGTCGCTTCAGCCTAAGCAAACTGAAATCAAGACTAAGGTTTTCTAAGGTAGGGATAAGCAAACTTTCTTGGCCCAAGTGCTTAAAAATGCAGTATCTTTCTGTGCTGATGGTCTATTCCCCACAATTCATTTGAAACATTTTGAGGCTGGAAATAAAACGGTCCCTCCATGAAGTTCCACGCTGATTTTACCCCAAAATGTTTTATTTGCAGCCTCAAAATGTTTTAAATGAATCTACTTTTGAAGCAGTTCTCTGGTTGAAATGTTTTGAAAGCGTCTTCAGTCTCTGTGCGATCCATTGACTATATTTCTCATCTTCTCTGCTTCCCTGAGCTTTGTCCTCGGTGTCATCTTCTGAGCTTACTCAGTTTCCCCTCACCTGTTTATTTGCAACATTTAGCTATTTGTTCTTTTACTGGGGTGGTGGTGGTGGTGGTGGCGGCGGCAGTCTTTGAAGCATCGAGTATGCAAGGATTAGAGAATTCAGCATGAGGCTATGAAGCATTGGCCCATTCCGTAGATGACGCCGACCCGACCCCCTGGGACCATTCGCATGAACGGTCCCAGAACCGCCCGGGACGATGGCGCAGAGCTGCGCCGTCGTCAGGACATCCTACCTGTCCTGCCGGCCTCCTGCTCGTCACTGAGGCCAGGGGACACCCCCCCCCTGCCCTGCGCGACCGCTCCGGAGTCGCAGGGCAGAGGGGGCGTGTCCCCAGGCCTCGGCGACATGCCAGAGGGCCACAGGACAGGTAGGACACCTGGACATGGGGGGAGGGAAGGCGCTGTGGAGCCACTGCTGTTCATACGGCAGCGGCTCCGAGCCGCCGTTTTCCAAAAACCTCGCTGGGCAAGCGAGGTTGGAAAACGGCAGCTTTGCGCCGCTCGGGCGGCACCCCCTGTGCAAACAGCTCCCTGGGGACGGCGTTTTTGCTGTCCCCAGGCCGCCGTATTCCGCCCGTGCGGAAGGGGCCATTGAAGTATCAATTCAGCACAGAACTAAAAATAAAAGGAGAAAAATCACAAAATGGCCAGAATCATTTCAATGGGTTGAGTGTGAACAAAAGTGTGGGTGTGGGGGGGGGGGATTGAAAACACTTTAGAGGCCAGCTGCATCATTGAAGGGTCTATTAGGGACATATAGGGTAAGACACTGTTAGAGTGACACTGTAACTGGCCAAAGGTCATGGCAGTTTAGGGCTTCTGGAACTATTGTGGCAGAAACACAGACTGAGCAGGGAGGTAGCCATCCCTTCAGACATGCTCAGTATAACAAAACACTCCCTTAAGGAAAGGATTTGAGTCAATTCCTCGGTGTTCCAAAACTGTTTCAGTTCTGCTGGTGAAGAACCCCAAGCGTGAGATTGCACGGAGGCCACAGAGCGGGATTGTCCTGTTTTCGGTCCTTTCTTGCTCAGCATGTGGCCTTGCTTCTTAACTTTTGAGAAGATGATGAAGAAAGGCTATATGAGGTCATCACGAAGAGTGGAAATCAGGCATGTAAACCACAGAGTGCTGCCAACTGTTTCATAAAACAGCTGCATAATTCAGAGTCGGCGTGTGCCAGTTTATTCTCCAGCAGTGGGTATTACTCCGTAAACAAACAGGTGGGAGTCCCTGGGGGACTGGGCTTGCTGTTTTCAGACCGGCTCAGAGAATGTGGATTTGGCCTTGAGCAGAAAAAAAAGTCCACTTTGCCAGCCATCCTGTAAGCAAACAGGCTGCTTCTGCGGTTTAAACGGTGTCATTTAGAAATTAGCATTTCAGTCCCAAGAAAGGAAAGGGTACTTGAAGTGCAATTGGCTGATTTCATACTGTGGATGGTTTTTGGGGTGTGTGTTACTTTTTAGGGTTGCCAGACGTTGCCTGGCAATCCGTGGGAGACTGGGGTGAGGGGCAAAAACATGAGGGCTGCTCCCTGGGCCTGCAAAAGGCCCAATCTCCCTCCCCAACCCCTACAGAGCCGTCCTGGCCCTTGAAGAAGCAACACCTGGGCACCCACTGCTCCCAGGGCCTGCAGAAGCGCTCCTGCCTCTCCCCCACCCCAACAGGACACCCCCACAAGTGCTGGCACCGGGGGGGGGGACCAGGCTGGCACCGGGGGGAGGGCTGCTATAGCCCCATTAAAGCCCATTGCAGCGGGAAATGCCTGCTCCTCCACCCTTTCCTAGGGCCCACACAGTGGGCTTTGCTATTAGTTGAGTAAATTAAGTCAATATGCAGCATGCCAACAACAATTAAACTTAATAAAGACGCAAACAGAAAGCAATAACATCTGCAGGAATCCAGAGCGAGAGAGCAAGTCTCACCAGTTCATCCTATGTTGAACTAGTATTTCCAGAGATTCCAAAATCCAGATGAGCTCCCTGGTAAATGCCTATATCATGGAAACCAGTCCAAGGTTGTTATTCCAACTTGCTCAGTATGTTCTGTGTATTTTCCTATGGAAAAAAATTCTCTGCCAGAAGAAAGCTGAACAGATTGGGTGGCAAGGGAGGGGGGTTGCTGTTTCCGCACTCGGAAAGGCATGGCAGGGGGTGGGAGGAGAGGAGCAGAGGCAGAGTGCTCACGGGGACATGTGGGGGTCACATGTCCCCGTACGCATGCCATCTGATCATGTGGGGGGCAGAGAATTGCCCCCACACCCCTCCCCTTGGGTCTGCCCCACCAGGCTGCTGCTTCAACCGGCAGAGCCTCCGCTGGCTGAAGGAGCAGCCTGGCTGGGCTGCTGCCAGGTGCTTCTCTGCCCTGCACCACCAGGCTGCTCCTTTGGCCGGCGCCGAAGGAGCAGCCTGGTAGGGTGGGGCTGAGGGGGGCAGGCAGTGGCCCAGGAGTGGGCAGGAGGGGATAGGATCAGGCCCTTGGCTGTTTTAGGCTTTAAAATGCTGGTGCCATGTCAGACATGAGGACGCTATCATGGCTACCTGGCCCACATTCTGTGGCATTTGCAGATTCAGCCTCAGTCCCTTATGCAGAATAAAGTGAAGTTGAACATTTTAATGAGAATTCCAAACTGTACCACTTCAAATGAGTAGGTTATGCGGTCAATATTTTTTAAATTGCTTTTAAAAACTCTCTGCACGAAGCGGCTTTTCCTCTTACTGCTGCCCTGTTTCACTACAATCAAAGGGAATGGGAATTGCTTTAACATGAGGAAGTGTTCCAAAAAACATCCTTCCACCTGTAATAGAAGCCTATTACCTTGTTCTATTTAACACGTAGGGCAAATTTGATTTTGGGATAAGCATTTGTGCAGCTTGTACAAACATTTGTACTAATCACTGAAGGCCACACCATCTTTGTCAGTGGGGGGTGCCGTGGCCTGTGGAGTTTGAGGAGCCCCTATGCAGGATCTCGCATGAATTAAGCCGCAAGAATGGTTCACATATGAAAGCATTACTGAGATGTTCTCTTCCATTTGGACACTCGCTGATTCTAACAGGGAATATTCTCTCCAGGTCACCAACATATTGCCTCAGATAAGCAAAATGTTATGCGAATGAACATAATGAGAGCGACTTCGGATAAAAGGCAATCATCAAACTGTATCTTCCCACGGGAAAAAAAACCCCTCTGGTTATATTCCAATTTGTAGGCTTCACTGTGCTTGTTCCCGCTATCCTTAAATAAACATTTTGTCTATTTGCAAGAGTGGGTTATTAACAAAGGCACCCGTTTCAGTCAGCAACTTCGTAGGGCTTAACAACGCATGAAACAGAAAGACGTGCAAAGTGTGTCAAATCAAATTGAGAGGGAGATTTGACAAAGAGAATTGGTGTTGTGTGTGTGTGCGTACACTTTAACTCTCTCCTGACTAGCATTCAGATCATCAATACCCGTCATTTTTCCTCTTCCAAACATACATTGGCATCCTTGCAGATGGGAAAGCGGCTTAAAAAGGGTTTGGAATGCAGAAATTAAGAGCAGAGAAAGGGTTAAGCATGATCCGATGCAGTCATCCCAGATGTTTTTTTTCCTGTGAAAAACAGCCATTTCATTTAGTGTTTTAAGTGCGGGAAGTGTGGATCCACAGCCCTCATGTAGAAGCTAGGCAGTACCATTAATGCTCAGCTTGCTCCAGGTATATCTGTCCAAGTACAACCCTCATATCTCCTTCTCCAAGTTGAATTCTTACGTACAAATACCTTCATAGGTAGATTCATGGGCTTGTTCGCACAGGGGCTAAAAAGACTGGCTGATTCTAAAGGGCGAATTGTGAAGTACGAATTTTCAGTGAATTTTCAGAGCGAATTTGTGAAGTACGAATTGTGAAGAAGGGATCAGCTTTAGCTTTATTCTTCCTTTTGTCCCATTCGTGTTTATTCTTGGTTGCATCATCTCCCACTCACAGTTTCAAGTCAAATATAAATTACACCATGCCATATAAGCATATCTTTATAAACTTGCATTTAAGGCAATAATGATATAGTGACAGGCGAGAAGGTTAATTTAGGGGTCTGCAACCTGCGGCTCTCCAGATGTTCGTGGACTACAAATCCCATCAGCCCCTGCCAGCATAGCCAATTGGCCATGCTGACAGGGGCTGATGGTATTTGTAGTCCATGAACATCTGGAGAACCGCAGGTTGCAGACCCTTCGTCTTCTGCTCATACTGAAGTCGTGAAAGCAAACAGGAAATTTGGATGAGGATAATAGCATGCTGTTCTTCATGTTTCTAAGTTTCTTTTTTCTGAGGCTTTCCCATCTTTTTCTTTTCAGAGATTCCAATCTGTTTTTGCTGGATACCAGAGCGGTCTGGGCCTCAGAAGAAGGCTGGCTGGAGTTTGATATCACTGCCACCAGTAACATGTGGGTGATAAACCCCCAGCATAACTTGGGACTCCAGATGAGCGTGGTGATGAGGGATGGTAGGTAACAGGCCAACATACTTGAGACATCTGGCCGATGACCTAGTCATTCATTGGAAGCTATGTTTATAGTCTTCAGCTGGGATGTGATGATCTGACTAATGCAGCCAAACATGCAGCTGGGATGGGATGGCTGCGCTCTGGATCCAATGGCACAGATTAAAACCTGCTCCCTGTCTATGGCTTGTCCCACGTCTGTGGTTGTGAAACTCTGGGAATGCCTGACTTGTGGAAATTGATTTTTTTGCCAAGGATTCTACTGGAGATGCACTAAAAAAATTACAGTTCTCAATGTGTTGGGGCTGTGGAAGCGCCTTCAAGAACTGAACTCTTCCCCACTGCATACCAATCTCAGCCCAGTTTTTGTGTCTCTTACATGTTTCCTAGGATATTAGTGCTAATGTTATGTCAAAGTGTGTGGCAGCTTCTACCCCTGTGTCATTTAATGTTGTTAGGGGTCTATTACCCACTGATGTTCTGGTGTGTGGTGGGGGAGGAAGTGCATCGGGGCAAGAAATCTTGTCCTGACATGCTTCCTCTTTGCAGCGCGCCAAGAGAGGAGGGCAAAAAATCTTTCCCCCAACGCGCTTCTTGTTTGCAGAGCACTGAGAGAGCAGGCATATCGAGGGAAGACTTCTTGTCCCGATGTGCTTCCTCTTGCCCCACATGTGCTTCTCGCTTTCCCCAGGTCAAGGCCAGGGAATGCCGGCAGTGGGCAATTAGCCTGGGAAAGGACCTTGAGCAGCATTGGTGGGAATTCTCATGCCTCCTTTGGAGAGCCAGCGTGGTGTAGTGGCTAAGAGCAGGTGGATTCTAATCTGGAGAACCAGGTTTGATTCCCCACTCCTCCACCTGAGTGTCGGAGGCTTATCTGGTGAACCAGATGTGTTTCCGTACTCCTACATTACTGCTGGGTGACCCTGGTCTAGTCACAGTTCTCTCTGAACTCTCTCAGCCCCATCTACCTCACAAGGTGTCTGTTGTGGGCAGAGGAAGGGAAAGGAGCTTGTAGGCCACCTGGAGTCTCCTTACAGGAGAGAAAGGTGGGGTATAAATCCAAACTTCTTCTTTTCACATTAAGCCAACGGAACCATGGACGCTGGGAGAATATCTTATGTTGGCTTCCGGTAGAGATCATTCAGATGGCAGATCGCCTTGATGGGAATAAAACATGTAGAGCTTTCAATCTGCCTTATACTGACTCAGACAATTGTTCTATTTAACTTGGTGCGGTTTGTTCTGAGTGTCAGGAGTTCTTCATGGCTAAAGGTGGATACTGAGGTCCTTGTAACTGGAGGAGCCTTAAAACCTCCATAAAGTCTGTGAACAATCTCTGCAACTTAGAATATCATATATTAATGAGAGGGGAGAAGGGAGGGAGAAAGGACAGGGCAAGAGAATGCTGCTGGTAGGAAAGAAGCTGAAAAGAGTTATTCAGAAATACTGTGCTCTTTATATAATAACCCCACTTTTTCTGGTGCACGTTTGATTTATAGGCCTCAGTGTAAACCCTAGAGAAGCAGGACTAATAGGCCGAGATGGCCCTTACGACAAACAGCCTTTCATGGTGGCTTTTTTCAAAGTGAGCGAGGTTCATGTGCGAACAGCGAGGTCAGCCACCAGCCCGCACCGGCAGCAGAGTCGGAACCGCTCCACCCAGCCTCAGGATGTTTCCAGAGCATCCAGCAGCACAGGTAACTTCTTAAATGCCTGCCAGGTCATGTGGAAACAGAATATCGTGTGGGAGATTAGTGATTACTGTTTCCCTGGCCCTTTACATTTATGAATTGCTTTTACATCTTTTTTCATTCGGGGTTTTTTTTGGAGGGCGGGCAGTTTGCCAATAAAGTTGAAGAAGTCAGAAAAGTAAAACCATGTAACCATGCCCCAGGTATATTCTGATGCAGATAAAATATACCTTCTTCTTTCAGATTTGGATCCCTACATATCCTATAGCAGTGGTGGTGAACCTTTGGCACTCCAGATGTTATGGACTACAATTCCCATCAGCCCCTGCCAGCATGGCCAATTGGCAATGCTGGCAGGGGCTGATGGAAATTGTAGTCCATAACATCTGG